>NC_057399.1:30984366-31330105 GCF_019320065.1 Cervus canadensis
TCTTTACATTAGAACATGTCAATTAGAGTAGTTATCTCTCACTGTTGTTGAAAAGTAAGGTAAAATTAAAATTGCCTGACTTGATATTCTGGATAACTATTCTCCATCTCACTGGCAGGTAGCGATAAAAGATTACTGTGATAAAACTGCTGTCACAGAGACCAATATTCTTAAGATATTCCTAAAATAGTCTGTTCCATATTCCTTGCATCTCTGTTAAAACCTGAGTAAGTATAGGTCCCATGAGAGCAGCTTTTATGGTGGTCATAAAACGATTGGAAGCATTTTCCAGTATCAGGGATGACTATGATTATTTTATACGAAGGGATCTGCTTACTGAGATCCCTTACTGAGATAGGAAACAGAATTCTTCTCTTGTTCAACAAGTAGTTCAGTCAGAGCATTGCACTTCATCTGTGCCCAAAGCTACACAGTGTAGGGAGTAGTTTTAAGACATTTAATAAATGTCTGAAGCACCCACAACACAAAGCAAATCCTTGTGGGTTCCCTATAACGCAGGTAGATAGTACAGTTGGTAGTCCACGATAAGAGACAAAGAAGTCACATTTTTACCCAAGGCTCCCAAGAGTATTAATGTTAATGATGGGATCAAATTCCCTCGTTTTCTTCTGTGCTCAAAATAGTCTGACATGCATATTTATTACTTTTGTTAAAGCAGAGTTAGACATAATTTAACTTACTCAAATTGCTTGCATCAGATATAAATTATACTGATCCAATAATAAAATTACTAATTTTTAAAAGTTATTTATTTAAGTGGTCAAATGACAAAAAAAGATTTAAATGGCTATCTTTTTTTGGAAAAATACTCAAGTAGTGCAGATTTTAAACATGAGAATCATCCATTGAAAACCCTGAGTTGGAAATTTCTTGAGAGCTAAGTTTTTGAAATTTCCAAAGCTTCCCACATTAGCCAAAAAGAAAAAAGAAAGAAAAATATTTTTCTGTTGTATTATGTACTAGAACCATGGAGGGCAGGCATGAATGGAAATGAAAAAGAGTGAAAAAAAATTAAAGACCCTTTTTGAAAGTAAAATTTTGTTCAAGATTCAGTTTGACTATCTGTATTATGTATTTTTCTCTAATAATTATTTAATCTGAAAAAACCAAGAACTGGGTAAAGCTACTTTAAAAATTTTAATATGGGTCTTCTTTTATCTACACAAATTTAATGCTAGGGAGATTATAAAATAAAAAGGTAGGTTTTATATCTCAAATGATTTTTAGTTTTTACTTTTTTGTATTAAATGACATTTTGGGTCACCTTTAACTGAAATCATAAATTGTACATTTAAGTGCTACCAGTTGAGTTCTTATACAATTTTTTTACACTTCACTTTATTTTTTCCATTTTCAGATAAATGTATTTTAGAGTATAGTAGCTTCAAGCTGACTTTAAATTAGTGTGATATGCAAACTTTTTTTTTTTGGCTAAAAAAAGGAATCCCATCTGGACAGTAAATGGTAGAGCGAAGTACTAGTAGCCAGGAAAATAAAATTTTCAAAAATAAAATTAAGTTTGTTCTCTCTATAGGGATTCATGTCAGATTAAATTGTGCAGACTGACTGACAACTTTTTCTCATGAATGGATGGTTAGAAATTTAAAGCTATTATAAAGCTAACTTGTCTCAGCCTGCTTATGATTAATACAAAAATGCATACAATCAGAAGATTGTGATTTAAACTATATTTTAAGCTTTACTTTTGTTAAATCTTATTATAGAACAGGAATTAAAATTCCAAATTTACTTGGTAGGGTGGCACATTAATGTATCTTATAATTTCAGAGAAACTGTAAAACTGTACTTATACAAAAATTCCTGAATTTGAGTTCTCTGAATGCAGAGACAGAATAAAATGTTTTTCAAACAAAAATTTGTGAAAAACAAAGGTCATGTGTATTGTGTACTTAAAAATTATGGGGCTTAAAACCATCTAAACTTGATATATGGTTTACGTTAGGTAACTGCTGAGTTTACAAGTTAAAGTCTTAAGATGCTAATATAGAAGCAACAGATTTTAGAATTGTTTAATGAATACTGATGTTGTTGATTTGCCTCAAAGGAGGTGCTCACTGACATTTTTTTCTTATATCTCATGAGAGAAATTTATGTTGGTGGCAAGATGTCATAGGCTAATGAGCTACCCTATGCAACTTTTCTTAAACATCTCTAGAGATTATTACTCAGAGCACAGGGAGTAAGACAAAAACAAGGAAAATCAGATTCTGGAACATAAATCAGTAGAGAGTTTACATGTTGAAATTTTCCATGACAATGTCACTTTTAATCAATCTTTAGTCAGGAAACTTGGTGTAGTAGAGAAGATATTAGCAATTTATAACGTGAGACTATGGCAGCTGAATTTTTTAAAAACTAATTGTGTACATATTTATGTATGTTTATGTGTGTGTTTATTAATAGTATATATAAATGTACATCTAAGCATACTATTAAAGGTGGTGGGAAACATACATATCTTCCACTCTATCATATTTTTAAAAAGAAAGTATAAACATACAAATGTTAAATCTTCACCTTTTCTTACTAAATCCCTATATTAATATTTTCTGGAATACTTTAATACAAATTTCTGTGAACAGTGTACTTGAAGTACACAGTTGCTAATTTTACAAGTTAAAAGATTGTTTTGCCTTATTAATGTCACTGTAGAGTAGCAATTCTGTTCCATTTCTCCAAAGGTTAAGTTTACTAGTATGTGCTCATAAAGATGTAGGCCTAAAATCGTTTCAACTGCCTCCAATATATGTATCCATAGTGGCTTTTAGACTGACACTTGCAAAAAAAAAAAAAAAAATAGCTTTGTTTGCAACAGGGTAGATTAAAAAGCACTATCACTTAAAAAAGTAATCTAACTTATCTATGTAATTCCTATTTGCTTCATGGCAGGAATACAATGCTCTTGCAGTTACATAGATTTTTCTCTCAAAATGCCAGTTAACCATTACTGTTAATGGAAACTGCATTTGTAGTTTTTAACATGATGTCAGTGACAAAGTAAATGCTTTTATAAAGAAATTCAACTTCAGTAGAAACCAAGATAAATTCATTTCAAATCAAAAGCAACCGTGAAAGAGGCTGGTCTAGAAATCACAGATTTCAAAAATTAGGAGTTTTATGAAGGACACTGTGTCCTAGGGTAGAATGATTTTCACACTGGTTGACTGGCCTGGGAGTGTTCTTGCAGTTAGTCATCAGGGCTGTCACATCTTTAGGCTGTCTTTTCGTCAAAAAGAAAATGAAAGACTGAAAAACAGAGAATTTTTCCTTTTTAACTACAGTTTTGCTCTAGGCTGCTTTCATGCAATACTCTGTTGCGTGTTTTCTATGTGGCAAATTTAAATGAGATTAGAATCACTCTAGTTTGCAACGTCACTGCCCGAAACTTCCTGGGTGGAATGTAGGAGAACAAAAGCATCCGTACTTGTCTGCATTTAACTTACTAGGAATAGGTCTAAGGACGTCGGGGATGAGAATCTCCACCAAAGCCTGGTACATCCCATGGTCACAGTTACACATCCATTTCAGGATAGACTCATGTTTGCACAGAGTTATCAGCTTTGCTTTCGGAAGTCGACTTTCTATTTCACTCAGATTGCTGGTGTGAATAAATGTAGCAAATGAATAGATGGCAAATGAGGATAAAAAAGAAAATGGACTTTAAAAATAGTTTTAGTTTATCAAATATTACTGAGGTTAGAACTATACCACCACTGCCCTGGTGCCATACGGCTGGATATATAAAACACTCCCCCGGAGCTGCCTATGCACGTTAAGACTTTCTGACGGTATGAAAGGCAGATATGATACTAAACCCATGAGGATGAAATAGTTCTACCGCAGTCCCCCAAATCAATAAAAATGGGAGCTATAATACACAGGCTGAAATCTCAAGAGAGTACTTTGTGGTTTATTTCAATCTATTCAATTAAGGTTATCAGGTAAGGTTCACAACTGGTATACATATCTCTAATTTATTAGCTGTGACATCTACTCAGCCATGAAAATGAATTGGAAAAGCATATTGATTCTGACCTTGACTCAGTAATGGTAGTGCCGTCAGCTGGAGTTGAGGGAGAATAGCGCCAGAATGTTTGCCACAATTTTTCTATCAGGCTAAACTGAAGATTCACAACAACATCCAATATTGCCTACAAAACAAAATGGTTATTGATATTACCTTACAAAATTACTTATGGGGATGTGTGAGGAGTACATACTGTAACAAGACTTAAAAGGTAAAGATACTTTTGGGCTCATAAACTGACATAGTGAAACTGGACTAAGTTTTGCCAATGGAAATGGGAACACAAAAGAGATTAGCTAGAGATGAAGAAGAAAATATCTCATAAATAAATGATTAAGAAGGGTTAACTTGTATTCCTCTCAGAATGCCCTCACACCCCACCCTTATTTTTACCTCTTTTCTCTCCATTTTCATGCTTGCTTCCCTAACTTTTCTTTCACCCATTAACCCACTGCTTCCCTGGTTGTCTCCACTCTTATTATTCTCAGATTCATAAGGACACAGAACATAGATTTGATTCACATCAGCCTTCACTGGACTGTGTCCACTGGTCATAAAAGAGGGCAAAAGATAAAGGTGTGGAGGTGCCTGTGCGTGGCAGATGGAGTTAGGGCTAAGTTAGCTTGGTCTAGGGCTGCCGACCATGGCTTCTGAAGCATTCCTAGCCAAGCAGAGGCTGGGGGTAGAAACTAGAATTAGGCTGACTTTCCAAGGGTAGTGCCTGTCTTGGCAGAAAAAAAGCCTTCCTGTGGTCACACAGTGCCTTCCATTCAATCCCCTCTGCACACACTCCCTTTAGAGAGAAGCTGTAAGACTATTTCTCCTTTCCTAACCTTGAGGGCATGGGCCTCACCTCTCCTTCTCCTTAATTTTATCTCCTAGATCTCCAGCTGCATCAGGATATTTTTTTCGATGATGCTAAAATTTGCCACTTTCATTAGCTTTTGATGATCATATTTAATTTCACCCTGTCATTGCAATTAGTCTGCAAATTTGCCTTCAGATAAAAGCAGTCATAAAACTAAATAACTTATTTGTGCAACGATCATGTGATTCTGTGATTATTTTGAGTATAAAAAGACAAGTCCTCAGTATAATGTGTTTGATGTCATCAGCATTGAGAAAAACACGTAAAACAACGCGTTCAAGATCTGCAAAGTTCACAGAAGCTAAGAGACAATAAGAAGCAACTGAGAGAATCAATCTGAACATTTAAGGAAGAAAGAAGAAACCATGACTTTCTAATGCTGGAGTATGTGCTACCTGTGTGGACCTGGCCTTGTGCATGGAACAGAGAATAACTGATGCTCTATACAGAGGCACTTTGAGACCAATTCGAATATTAAGTAAAATCTGTTTGGGAGCATGTTCTGGGAACTAGTAGGAAATGTTGCAAGTAGTTGGACAATGAAAATGAAGGGAAGGGGACAAATTAATATCACACTCCTCACCCTTTAATATCAGTAACAATAAAAATGCAAAAGCAAGCCCTAAAAGTAAAGGGCATCCAGATGTGGCTGCTCCCAGCAAATCCCAAAACCTTCCCAGGAGGCAAATTATTATAGCTGCTTTCTTGAAAGATTCTAACTTAGACTTCTTCTGACAAGACGTCTATTAATGGAGCAACTAGTAATATCTCATCTAATACCTTATATGTCTCTAGCTATGAGACTGTTGTACGAACACTATGCATATGTTGAAAGGAAAAATTACTGTTATATCAACTTGTGTTGAAAATTATATTTGTTCCCTACATAACTAGTGATCCTTTCAAAGTATCTTTGATAAACCAACTATGAGAATTCCAAATAACAGTCAAAATAGGTATGTTACTCTTTCTTAAAAACATAAATAGGAAATATGAAATAAAATAAGGCAAGTAACAAATTCAGTGCACCTTAAATTAAGAATCCCTTCAAATAAAATAACCTCAATTATGTCGAAAAGGACATTTGTATCAGCCTCATTAACAAATGAATAAAATGTTTTGTCATTTGTCCACCCACTTTTAAATTTGTTCAGACTCAAATCTATGGCAAATATAGTTTAAAATAATCCTGATGCCACTAGCCTAAGGCAAATGACCATTTACAGGATTGGATCTGAGACTCAGGCACCTGTCCATCAAAAGTTTAGAAGTGTAACAGGAAACAATAATTAGGGACTTCCTTTTCATAAATGACTTTATGCTCCATGAAAATGGCCATGAATACTGGTAACTCTGAAACAAATGAGGATCATTCTATGAACTGCCATTTCCCATGCAGATTAATTACTCTAAATGTTCATTTCTCTTCATATAGAGTGCACGCGTGCTAAGTTGCATCCAATTCTCTGTGGCCCTATGGACTGTAGCTTGCCAGGTTCCTCTGGCCATGGGATTATCCAGGCAAGAATATTGGAATGCGTTGCTAAGGCCTATTCCAGGGGATCTTCCCCACCCAGGCAGGCTCTTTACCACTAGTGCCACCTGGGAAGCCCTCATATAGAATATTCATGACAATTAATGAAAATTTTATAATCCAAATAATATTCTCATCTTATTGGGGGAGTTTTTCATTTAGATTAATTTTAGTGTATATTTTTTAGAGTTGTAAATAATCATCCCCCAAGTTATATTTTGAATAATACGATAAACTTTAAAAAAATCTAAATTATATTTGTATAGGCTGGGTTGCTTGAAGCGAGTTTCACCTGAACACAGAGCAATGAGAAAATGATTAGAGCATCTGTACGTAAACCTTTGAATAGACATGATATTCACGTAGAAAGCAAGAAAGAAGTTTTTTTTTCCTTTATAAGTAAGGATCATCCAGAAATTCTCTAATACTAGGAGAAGTACAGCAGTGGAAGAGAAATGGACAGTGTTTTTCATCATAACAAGAAACGTTGGGAACAAACTGGCAGGACATGTTAAAAAATACTTATGGGACATGGTTTGTTAATAAGGAGACAACTTGCCCTTGGTTGTTAATAACCTAGCACCCTTGACAAGCACTCAGATTCACTCAAGCAGTTCTTATTTCTGGAGTGGGGAAAAAAAAACCTGTGAATGCTATGAGCTGAGACTTCTCACTACATACTGCATCGTCAGCAGTCAGGAGGACTGCCCAAGGATTATCTTTTACTTCTAAGTAGATCATAAATAGCCCTGGAATAAAGCTACCTAAATTCTAAGCAGTTCCTCTTTGAAAAGAAGGGATACTTTAGAAAACTCCTATTGCAATCTGCTATCTCCTTTCTGCCAGGTAAGTGGCCAGTATATGTGGACCTGGAGAGAATTTACTTCCTGGAGACAATGTATCCAATTCTGATCTGGGATAATCAGAAAAGAAGTAGGAGGAGGGATGGAAAACACCATGAGAAGAGTCAAGGGGCAAAAATGAAACAAGCAAAACTAGAGCCTCAATGATCCCTGGAAGGAATGCCTAAACATTTCTAGAAAATAGTTTTTGATAAAAATACATACTTAGAGTATAAACTTCAGAAGATTAAAAAGGTGTATAGCAATTAAGTCTCTTTCCCCTGACTCCTTAAACTCAGTTTTGATCCCAAAGGCAACCAGCATTAATATTTTGTTCTTTCTTCTGGAGAGATGTATACAGCGTGTTCTTTTTCATGAAAACAACAGTATGCTATACTCACTGTTTTACATCTTGCTTTTTCTCTTAATAAATCGTGGAGCTTGTTCCACAAACATACATTTAGACTTGCCTATTCCTTTTAATGGTTGCATAGCATTCCACTCTACAGATTATACCATATTTTATTTATTCAGTTTCCTGTTAGATACTGAAGTTATAATCAATCTTTTTAATTAAAAAACATAATGCAACAAGTTCCCTATACACTTATCTGTTCAACCACATGTAAGCATTTTTCTAGGATGAGTACCTAGAAGTGGAACTGCTTCAACAAAGGATTCCTATCAGACTAGGCTAAGAGGATGGAAAGTAAAATTTATTCTCCCCTTCCTGCATTCTTCACTTCTCCAGTTTGAGACAAGAAGAAAAAAACAGCTTATCAGTGTTCAAAGAAATATGAACTAACTTCATTTGTCCTCTAGGAATACGTTGAAGTATTTGTTTTAGCCAGTTGTCTGGAAAAACTTAGCTTGTGTCCATACTATGTTTTGAAAAGACCTACCTCACAGTGCTCTCGATAAAGACTCTGCAGTGACTTGATATCCTCAAAGGTAGTACCATCTGGCAGAGAAGAGATTTCAACTTCTCCAAACTCTGGAAGTGCGCGAGATGCATCTGTTACCATGACAACACAATGGAAAAAAGTTACTGTGGATGGTGCCAATTAAAGACTAATGAAGGAAAATTTAAGCAGACTAAAAAGGAAAAAAAATTATAGGTCAGAGGTCCAAAAAGCAAGGACTTTTCATACTAGTATTTTATAAACAAAACTTACTGCAGCAGCAGCACAAAAGAATAGAGGGAATACTTTTAAAATTTTGGAGAAACTAAATTTTCACTATGATTATACTGGAAATAACATATCACAGTGACTCTCAAAACAGGACCCCTATGATAAGAAAAATACCTTGAGCTGGCCACTATCAATTTTAGTTATTTTCATCATTTTGTTACTTAGGTATATAAAATACATTAGCTTTAAACTCATTATGCTTATACAACTCATATAATCATAAACCAAAAGACCTGCAAAGTAAGTATAAAGAAACCTAAAAAAATAACATTAAACTTAACAATGTTAATTTATATGATAGATGATGCTGCTGTCCTGTAACCACATCTTTCACGACTTGAATTTGGTACTGACTGCTGCAGTGCAGGAACTTTTGAGTTTGACAACCAACACATACTTCATGGTGGCTGGTTCTCCCATTATGCTTCTGTATTCAAATGAGCTGTGAAACTTTCCTCCACACAGAGCAGTGGGACATCATTTAGCCTTCCCTTGGGATGAAGCCGTAATTTACATAGTAAGTCTCTGTTCTTTTCTTATTAGCTCTGGACAATTAATGCAATACACTTTGGTGCCAGCCTTATCATAAATTCAAATACAAATGTGGAAACTATAAATTTCCAGAACAGTATTCGTTCTAATCTTCTAGGTAATCCAAAATATGCTTTTTTTTTTTTAAAGATTATAATTGAAATAAGAACATAAAATAAGAAACATAAAAATTCTTGTTGAGAGCTCATGGATCTATAAGAATATACTTGAAGACTCTAGTTTGGGAATGCTGCCATAATGTTTTCATACTTCAGTAGCTATTCTGTCCTGAGAGTACATTTTAGTTGTCTTTGTCAGAAAGTGCACATAGACACATATACACACACACAGACACATACACACACTCTGATACATTCTACTAATTTTGATCTGTTGTACCAAAACTATGCATGCTCATCTCTAGAAAAGCTGTCATTTAAAGTGCAAAATGCCATTTTGCACTTTTAGCTTTTATAGGAATATGCAAAATGTTCAAGTTCTACTTCCTTAACTCTTAAGTAACAAGAAACATGTATACCATTTACAAAACTACAAAAATAGGAAATACTATGATCAATTTAAAAGAATAAATTACTTAAAAGTTTATAATAATTTTTTCTAATCTGAGATTGTATGCACATGCAACTTTCTACATAGGAAATGAGAATTGCTTTTGGCACTTGAAGTTACTAATACTGTTGAAACCACAACACAATTTTGACCACAAATGCCCAATTAATACAAATTCTGGGAAGCAATTCCAAAGAAATGAGCCTTTAATTCATACGAATTTAAAAGTTTTACATAGCTTGAGATTTTTAAAAATAAGTCTAGAGGACACAAAAAAAAGTAGAAATGAACTAGAACTATCACATAATGTGCATAGTTTCAGCACACAAAGAAATCTATGTAATTAATATCTGTAATAGACATTGTACTTGGATAAAACACTACTGTAGTTCTCTTGTTTTCAAAATTCTAATAACAACTAATATGCATTACACCTTAACATACCTAAAAACTGTTGATGATGTTGACTTTGGGCAATTACAGTTTGCTCAACAGATGTGCCTGTCTGTTGACCACTTCCTGTGAAACCATCTGCAACCCCATCCACTTTCTGCATAGGCTTGTACCTAAAAATATTAGATGGGAAAAAACAAATAAATCAAATTATTCCTTGCTTTTTTGTACTACACAAAACTCCCAAGGCATTCAATTTTGTTTTGTCTTCTTTAACTGTCTCATGATAGTTGTAAAAGATTTTCTTCCTTGATAGTCGCATAAAGTAGGATGAGGAAATTTTTTAAATTGTAAAAAGAAAAATGAAGGAGAAGCACTTAGGAAAGGCACCCATTTTTGAAAATTCAGTAATTTAGCCAAGAATGAGAGTTATGAGGTATTTCTGTGGACAGCAGTGGCAAGGAAGTCCATGATTCTACTTTTAATACACTATTTGAACATAATTCTTAATGGCCAATGGATCAAGGGAGAAACATTTTAAATACATTGGGATGTGAATCTGAATTAAAATCTAGGAGTTTGGGCCTGAGCAATGTTTTAAATGGCTTTTATTTAGTTAATATCTCCAAAATGTGGTTCAGCCTAAAACTCAACCATACTGTTTTCCATATCACCTAAATCCTCCCATGCATCTCAACACATTCATCTCCCTTGACTTCTGTCCACATCTGCAAATATAAAGACCATAAGCATCAGCCTGTAGCAAAATGCATGCAAAAATCTATCTATAAACCGAGTCATCAAGTTTAAAAAAGTAAAAAGAATAAAAGTCACCTATAGTTATGCATTTATCTTTAGGTCCTAGTCATATAAACTCAAGAACTTTCTATACTGTTAAAATAGAAAAAATATGCTTCAACAGTATAGGCAAGAAAGAAAGATGCTTGGGAGAGAAATACCATAGGAAAAATGCATAGGTAAGTCTCCTAAGATAAGCAAATATAAAATAAGAAATAAGTAGCAACTATAATTTCCTCTGTTTCTAAGATCACAAATATTTTTATTCATTTTAGAAATTAAAAAAAACAGATAAATGTAAGAAAATGTTCAAATCTATAAGTTTATTATCTACACTTATGTACTTTATGCTGTTTGTCCTTCCATTTCTCCCCATTTCTAAATATATTTATAATATAATAGTCTTACCATCCAGATACTTGACTCTTTCATTGATACCATAAGTTAACTGTTAATAGTGTGCTAATATGAAGTTATTGTGAGTAGCAATGTCCCCAGTACACAAACAAGATATACACAAAGATGCCTATAGTCTGACAACAGATAGGAAATGAATGGATCTGGTGAAACATCACACAAACTAATGTTGAGGTTGCCTTAGGAAGTAATTCAACCTTGAATGCTATTATGACTTAGATAAATGAAACTTCCATGAAAACTGCAGTCACTCATAATGACATTTACTTGTATTTCTTATGTGACAGGAATCTCACAAAGAACTACATGAAAAGCAAAAATAAAGTCAGAAGATGAACAGGGTGAACAAAGGATACAACACACTTCATTCTTGTTATCATTTTAGTGATGACCCTGTACACCAAAATGTTGGTTGTTATTTTCTAATGATATAAAAGAACTCAAGCCTATTCTTTTATATAATGGAAAAAAACATCTGAAAGTACTTTTCAATTGGGGCCACATCAAGAGATAACACACGGTTTAATACAGTAGTGTGCTAGAAGTGCCATTTATTTTTTTAAAAAATGAATGTTTTTATGATTTTTTTCCTCCTTAAAGAATCATCTTAGAGAGGCAAAAAAAAAAATCCTTTGTGAGGCAAGAACTTTGAGTATTTTTGTGGGGGAGCAGTTGCTAACCATTCTGTTCTAGAAGACTTTAATGATTTTATCATTAGGGAATACAGTTAGAGAAGCTTTTATCCTCATTGATCCATTCCAGGTTTCATTTGATTTTAGCCTCCCTTTGTCAACTATGAAATTTTATATCACTAATAAAAGAAGCTAAAATTGTTTAACCATGTTTCTTCATTTATGTAATAGAGTTTGGGGATCATGGAGTTAATAAACAAAAGTGGTTAAAGGGACTTGATTACTTACTCTGGAGAAGAGCAAAATGGAAATATTTCCTATAGTCTTCAATTATATTAATTTTCAATATAGGATGAGAGAGTAATTACTAGACTTTGTCCAGCTATGCTTTATCAGTTTGCTGTGTCCTGCACAGCGTCTAGTATGCTACAGATGTTTAATAGGCACAAATATCAAGGACCATAAAAGGATATGACATGTATTCACCTTAGACTGACATATAGACATTGTACAGATGCTGTGTCACCTTCTACTTGTACATGGTGCTTAGCAAGCCTATAGTCTGCAAGGAAAATGATCTACTTCCTCAGAAAGATGTAGACAGCAGAAGTTCCAAACGAGAAAGATGTATTTTTAATAAGCAAAGTCACAATACATTATAATTAATGAATGATTATGCTTAATGATAATGATATTGAGTGGCAAGCACTGATTAGAGGTATATTCTATTATACAGGAGATTCAAAAATTCATTAAGATTAGTTTGTAGACAAAAAGGAAATAAGTTAATTCTGGAGAAATTCTGCAGGTCAGTACTTAAGAACAAATCTTATAAAGAAGAGGTGAAGAAAAAAAAAAAGAAAATACATTCAAAACTGGGCAATAGGAGGTTTAATTTTAACCATAGAGTAAGGGTTGCAAAGTGAATGGTGGATTGAATGGATTGGGTGAAAATGCACCAAGTGTTTCAGTGTTTGCTTGCCTGGGTAATAATAAAGCTAGTCACTCAGTCGTGTCCGATTCTTTATGACCCATGAACTGTAGCCCTCCAGGCTCCTCCATCCATGGGATTTACTAGGCAAGAATACTGCAGAGGGTTGCCATTTCCCTCTCCAGGAGATCTTCCTGACTCAGGGATCAAACCCAAGTCTCCTACATTGCAGGCAGACTCTCCACCATCTGAGCCACAAGAGAAGCCCTTTGCCTCAGTAATAGGACCTCTACATGCCAGAAGTTTATGTTGTATCTCTTTAGAAAAAGATGTGAAGACAAGTTTGGGAAGGCTTTGTGACAGAGAGAATGACAAAAGAGATTTCTGTGGTGGTCTAGTGGTTAAGAACCCACCTTGCAATGCAGAGGACATGGGTTCAATCACTGGTCGGGAAACTTAAGATTCCACATGCCACGGAGCAACAAAGTCTACACATCACAGCTAGAGATGCTGCATGCGTCAAAGCACTTCAGAGCCCACAGCCCACAGCTACCGAAGCCTGTGCCCTCTGGAGCCTGCTCACTGCAACCACTGAGCCTGTGGGCCACAGCCCGAGTCCATGTACCACAACAAAAGATCTCACGTACTACAACCAAGACCTGATGCAGCCAAACAGATAAATGTTAAAAAAGAATGACATCGGAAGGGCAGGTATATGGCTCATATTCAAGAACAGTATGAGTGTGGGCCTATAAATACGAGAGAGCTTCCAGGCAGTGCTGACTTTTCCTAGTAGTGGCATTTCCAAATGCCAGGTATTGCCTGGTACTAAATTGATACTTAGAAAGAAACCCCAAGAAATTAGAAATATTGAACTGAGGAAAGCTAAATGTTCATTTTCCTGACGTCCTATCTAAGGATAACATCCTATCCCTGCCATTACTTCAGAGCACTGGGGCTTCCCAGAGAAGGAGGGAGTTTAATAGGAAGTTGAATAGCCACATTAAACATAAGATAAACAAATACATGTGATAACTGACCCTTCTTGGAAGAAACAGTTATAGATGATATTATATTAGGTTTTGAAAGCTATTTATGTATCAGTATCTGAGCAGGTTTCAAAAAAATTCAAATGCTAGGCTTACCCTAGATCTATCTAACAAAATCTTTGAGAATGGGGATTAGGAATTTATTATTTTAACTAGCTTCTCATATATTTCTTAAGTAGTCTTCACAGAACTAGTCTATAGGAGCATCTTGGCAATAATAAATTCATTCAGTCAAATGTTGTAGAAACAGAACCATAACATTACAGAAAAATCATTTTCATAAGTCATTTCTCAATTTTTTTCAATAAACTATATTTGGAATGTAAATAACTATCTCTGAACAGATGGTGGATGATTAAATGAATGTATGAAGGAATGCTCAAGGTAACACCTTTCACCTATTAGACCATCAATTGATCTTAACAAATAGCAAACCTAGTTAACAAATATCTACTTTACTATAGGTAAAGTATTGTAGAGGTATAGCTTTGAAAAGGCTGTGTATGCATAGAATTTTCCAGGATGTTTTAATATTCCATTGACTTACATGATAATCCAACATTACCTTGGCCCTGGTTGAATTTCAAGTGACCTTTTAGCATTGAAACACAACTTTCAGATTTCCTATCTTTTTTTTTTAAATTTATTTTTTAATTAAGGACAATTGCTTTAGAGAATTTTGTTGTTTTCTTTCAAACATCAACAAGAACCAGCCATGTCCCTATCTTTTCTAAGTAAAATAATCACTATTTAACTACTAAAATTACCAAAAAAATGTTTTCTACTGAAAAAAAATTTGTTGAATCTTTCAAAAAACAGAACTCTTTAGTGTTTAAGAATTCTCTCCTTTTACTCACATTTATTTTTACAAATTTATTGTTTTATAATAGGCTTTCTTATAGTAGATTCTTAGTGCTCTTGAGTTGTGTGTGCTCTAATAAAGACCTGTGCTACATCAAATGAACAAACAGCTCTTGGTTTCAAAATTAGTAAGAGGCAAATGATAATTTTAACAGCTTGCAACTCCATGGGCAATCAAAGCTAAAGTTGTTAATGATTAAGAAATCAAAGAAACTCTAATGCTTTAATAGCTGAGCGTTATGCATGAAACCTGTCACTAACAAAGAAACTTGGAAAATTATTAGGAATCTTCCCCCATGGGGTTAGTCATAGCTGTTATTTAGAACTTGGACAGCTGTAACTCTACTGTAAAATAATATCTAATTCTGTCAATAATCTCACACATACAGACACTGAAGGAGTTCAATGGAAGGCAAAGAAGGGTATATATATTTACCATCATATTCAACTAATAGTAACAGATAGGATTTTCAACAGACTAAATGAACCATTTGGACAAGTATGTTTGAACCAGGCAAAAAAATGCATAAGCAAGATGTAAAATCTCAGCTATATAGGCATTTAGAGTCATCATTATGCTTATAACTATAGAGAGTACAAAATCATTTGATTTGCATGAACAAACCTAAATGTTGAGCTCATAGCCAGGACAAAAGGCTAACATTTTCTGCAGGAATCATGACATTCCCTTTGGAAAAATAGTCCCAGGAAATTCTTAGGTGACTTGAGGTATGAAGTAAATCAAATGATATAAACATGAACAGATCAGAAGAAAATAATGTTGAGTGCCATCTTTTCAGATTAGTAATGGACTTCTTGATGTCACACTGGATATGTTTCTATCTTGACTTGTAGCATCAACCCTGCTGATTAATGATAGTTATTACAACTCTTCAATCCTTGTTGGTAGCTCTATATTTGTCTCATCATTAGCTCTACATCTATAATTGGGAAAGGAGAGTAGGAAAAAATAAATTCAAATGGGAGTATTTGTGTTCATTGCAGCAGTTTTAGTAGGAAATGTGGGAGAAGCAGGGAAGAGAAGAGGTTTAAGCTGTTGGCTGAAACAGAAGCCTGAGGGTCCTTTATTCATTTCACAAATGATGCTCACTGCTCTCCCAGGTGCTGAAAATGCAATGTTGAAAGAAGCAAATACAATTCTCTTAGCTCATGAATTTCTTCACTGAGTTCTCCTATTGTAGGTAATTTAGACTTAACTATATAGAACTGATATATTCTTGTTACAAATATGTATGGCACCTTTATGATACTTCTTTTATCTATATCTGGTCCTTTCTGTTAAACTGATCCTAGAGGAATGCGTCCACTCTCCCTTTATTTGGAGAATGACAACATGACCACCTGACTGCAAGACAGCAACAAAAACAAAAATGGGCATCTGAAGCTCTATCTTGGAAAAAACAAATTAGTGAGCTTCTTGCATAAAGCAAATTAAATAAGCCTGTTTCCTTATCAGTAAATAACAAACAATATAATTGCCAAACGAGATCTTGCATATAAATGAACATTTCACAAGTTCAATAAATGTTCATCAGAAGAATTAATATTAACAAACTTTACATGAATTACTATACTTAATAATTACTGAATGTGATTATTTATGATTCTATCTTCAGTGGAAAATATATTTACATTAGGGACTTGCTGCAGCAGTATAGTGAACATTAAATACCTCAGTGCCAAGATTCCTTAATTTTTTCCAAAAGCCAAACGCACAGACATCTGATCATCTTCTCACTAAAGACCCCTGCCACCTTCAGCTGCCTCAGAGCAATTTACCAGTCCTAGATGCTTATCTCTGTAATGACCTCAGGGAATTTATGGTCAGGAAAGGAACTGTAAACCATTAACATCAATCACAGTTGAAAACCACTGGCCCAGAGGTGTAAAGAAATGAAAGCCAAACTTGCCCAATTTCCCAGCTTCATTCTTCTCCAAAACAGCCTTATTTTTTAATTTTTTAAAATTGAAGTATAGTTGATTTACAATATCATGCTAGTTTCAGGTGTATAGCTCAATGATTATATAAAATACAATTCGTTTTCAGAATCTTTTCCCTTGTAGGTTATTAAAAAACACTGAGTATATTTCCCTTTGCTATATAGAAAAAGGAAACATATCTTGAGACAGAGAATTGTATCCAGGAAGTTTGTTGGGGAGCACCCAGGGCATCAATGCCCATGGAGGGGCTGGTGAAGGGAGGAAGAATGGGCAGGCAGAGGAATCAAGTGCTTTTGTGTTTTTTTTTAATTAAAAAAAAATATTTTCAATTGGAGGATAATTGATTTACAGTGTTGTGTTCATTTCTGCCATACATCCACATGAAATAGTCACAGGTGTACATATGTTCCCTCCCTCTTGAATCTCCCTCCCATCTCCACGCCCCGCATCCCACCCCTCTAGTTGTCACAGAGCACCAGGTTGAGCTCCCTGTGCTACACGGCAACATCTCGTTGGCTGTCTGTTTTACACATGGTAATATATATATTTCAAAGCTACTTTCTCAACTTGGTCCACCTTCTCCTTCCCCTGCTGTGTCCATAAGTCTGTTCTCTATGTCTGAGTTTTTATTCCTGCCCTGCAAATAGGTTCATCAGCACCTCTGTCACGACAAACTGGAAAGCTCTTAGAGAGATGGGAACACCAGACCATCTTACCTGTCTTCTGAGAAACCTGTATGCAGATCAAGAAGCAACAGCTAGAACCCCGTATGGAACTGAGTGGTTCAAGAATGAGAAAGGAGTCTGACAGGGCTGTTTGCTGTCACCTTGTTTGTTTAATCTATATGCTGAGCACATCATGAGAAATGCCACGCTGGATGAGTTACAAGCTGGAATCAAGATAGGCAGGGGAAACATCAACAACCTCAGATGTCCAGATGTTACCACTCTAATGGCAGAAAGAGAAGAGGAACTAAACAGTCTCTTGATGAGGGTGAAGGAAGAGAATGAAAGAGCTGGCTTAAGACTAAATAAAAACACTAAGATTGTGGCGTCTGGCCCATTACTGCATGGCAAATAGAAAGAGAAAAGGTGGAATTAGTGACAGATCTCCCCTTCTTCCTTCATAGCTCAGTTGGTAAAGAATCCGCTTGCAATACAGGAGACCATGGTTCGATTCCTGGGTCGGGAAGATCCCCTGAGGAAGGGATAGGCTACCCACTACAGTATTCTTGGGCTTCCCTTGTGGCTCAGCTGGTAAAGAATCTGCCTGCAATGTGGGAGACCTGGGTTCAATCCCTGGGTTTGGAAGATCCTCAGGAAAAGGGAAAGGCCACCCACTCCAGTATTCTGTCCTGGAGAATTCCAAGGACTGTATAGTCCATGGGGTTGCAGAGTCGGACACAACTGAGCAACTTTCACATTCCTCTTCTTGGGCTCCAAAATCACTGCAGACAGTGACGGATGGTGACTGCAGCCATGAAATCAGAAGACAATTGCTTCTTGGCAGGAAAGTTATGACAAACCTAGACAGTGTGCTGAAAAACAGAGACATTATTCTGCCGACAAAGGTCCGTATAGTCAAGGCTATGGTCTTTCCAGTGGTCATGTATGGTTGTGACAGCTGGACTATAAAGAAGGCTGAATGCCAAAGAATTGATGCCTTCAAACTGTGGTGCTGGAGAAGACTCTTGAAAGTCCCTTGGACACAGGAGATCAAACCAGTCAATCTTAAGGGGGATCAACCCTGAATATTCACTGGAAGGACTGATGCTGAAGCTGAAGCTCCAGTATTTTGGCCATCTGATGTGAAGAGATGACTGATTGGAAAAGTCCCTGATGCTGGGAAAGATCAAGGGCAGGAGGAGAAGAAGGCGTCAGAGGATGAGACTGCTGGATGGCATCACTGATGCAATGAACGTGAACTTGGGCAAACTCCGGGAGACGGGAAGGGACAGGGAGGCCTGGCGTGCCGCAGTCCATGGGACTGCAAAGAGTCAGACATGACTGGGGACTGAACAACAACAACAATTATTATTAATTTCCATTTTGCAGATGAAGAAACTGAGGTTCAATGACGTTCAGTCATACATACCAAAGTGCCAAGCAGCCTGTACTCAAATCCCTATTTCCAACATTTACATATAGAATTCTTTCCACTAGTCTACAAAACTATATTAAGAAAGGTCTTCTAATGACAGAGGTTCTTGCCCTCATTCCTTAGGAACATGCATGCTTTCACATCTGTCTACAGCCAAAGCACAACTAGCTTTGCTTTTTAATTGGCCTCTCTTTTCCTCCCCTCACTGACACAAAAATTCCTTTTTTTCCACAGAATCCAATTCCTATGAAGAGATTGTTCACAGAGTCAGGAAGTGACACATTTCTTCACTTATTTAGGACATACTCAACTGTAATCTTCCCCTTTATTTCATATGCAAAACTTTTATTAACATGTGTACATTTCTCTTTGGGCTATACTACCTCTTTGGGGAAAGAATCTTGTAAGATCAAAGATAAGAGGCCTGGGTTCTTGTCCTGGTTTCTCTATGATCATGGATACATTACCTACTCTTATGGACTTCAGTTTTTTCATCAAGAAAACTGCACTTTTAGGTGCACTAGGTGACCCCTTGCTCCAACTCTTTCTATGATTCTGTGACAGACATATTCTATATGCACCATTGATTGTTATGTATTTGGTGAAGGAATCAAATGCAGCAAAGCACACTGTCAAAAGCACTTGACTCTATTCCACCACTTTTGCTACTAGAATTTGGAAGAATAACTGAAATATATGTGCCAGCACTCTCTATGTACGTCTTTTAAATATTAAAAAGAAACTGCAGCAAAGATTTTTATTTAGATCATAAAGCTGAAAATTATTCACCTCCTTTTTGCTTTACACTAACCTAATTTATTTATTGTCTATATTAGAGTAAGCAAATTAGTCCATGAGTAAAATTCCTTGAAAACTGAAGATTACCTCATTTAAGTGCAGAAGTTATTTTCATGTGAAATATTTCCAAAAGGAAGGTCTTAAGAATTACCCAATTATTACACATTCTCCTGCTTCCTTAATCAGAGTACTTAACCTCTTTCTGATTACCTATAATGCCATCAATATGCCAAACAGTTATCACATTGTGTAGACTAGATTTTAGTCACTATAGTGCTACTTAAAGGGCCTACTGGAGTGCCTAGGTCTACGTGTTCCTCCATGGAATGTGCGCAGATTGCTGGGCTGAATAACCCAAAGGGAATCAAAGACACTCGTCTACTTATATTTCCTCTTGCCAGCTGTTATATCTCACGACTGCCTATGAATCAAGTGGGCTCTAATCTGCTCCTTTATTTTAGGTAAATGACTTGAGGATGGCTTCATCTTTTCAATTAAGCTAATCTATGGGCTCTGTGACATCTGTTTTTCAATCAGAAGCTGTTTCCACTTATTTCCAGACTCATGGCTATGTTCCCATATGGTGGTGTTGCTGGGAATTTGATTTGCAGATAAGTGGAAATTTCCTCTACTGCCCTATCAAATCTTCAAATGAGATACCATATTAAAGGAGTTCTAAAAATTATAAAGCTATGCAAAACAAAAATCATTATACATGCTATAGCTACAGTGATTCCAAAGTAATGAGAAAAAAATGCACAAACTGAACTCCAAAAAATGATTTTTTTGGGATAAAATAATTATTGTTTATATTTGAATTTTCTTATAGGAACAGGTGAAGCACATACATTTACACTATGGAAGATGTGCACATATAGATTCATAAAAAACTCCTACTGTATTTAAACAATTTGAATATTCTAAAATATTAAATACTAGTAGATGATATAAACTATTTTAAACTTTTCAAATGTCCCTCGTACTTTACCAGGATGGATGGCAGTCTCTTCTTATGTGAAATTTAATACATTCAGTAGAATCATTTGAATTTTGAAACCATCTTTTTTTTTTTCCATTTATTTTTATTAGTTGGAGGCTAATTACTTTACAGTATTGTAGTGGTTTTTGTCATACATTGACATGAATCAGCCATGGATTTACAAGTATTCCCCATCCCAATCCCCCCTCCCACCTCCCTCTCTACCTGATTCCTCTGGGTCTTCCCAGTGCACCAGGCCCGAGCACTTGTCTCATGCATCCAGCCTGGGCTGGTGATCTGTTTCACCCTAGATAATATACATGTTTCGATGCTGTTCTCTCGAAACATTCCACCCTTACCTTCTCCCACAGAGTCCAAAATTCTGTTCTGTACAAACCATCTTATTTTATAAGCTATAAAGCAAACGATACAATAGGTCCTTTTTCCACTGTGTTCAACAAATACTTTAACCCTTGCATTTAGACTCAGGAAGAGACACTTTTTCTCTTCTGTGCAAGTGTTTCCTCTCAGTGGGGTAACTGGCTTCACTTAAAGCCCATCAATGTTGCCATTGATATAACCCTTCAGAGATACTAAAAAAACAAATTAGGATTCCTCCTAATCCCAATGAGGGGTTGGTGAAGTTGATAACAGAAGCAATCATCCATGACACCATGCCAAGAGAAACTGCCCATAATCCAAAACTTGTACCATTCACAAATAACAACAAAATATTAAAAGAAGTTTCAGTACATCTTTGGTTCTCTAATATTCTTATTTCATAAGAAAGCAAACACTGTAAGAAACTAAAGTCTTATGAACTATGAATATCACTGAGAATTTTATATCACTTCTTAAATACAACCATATCATATCTAATTCTAAAAGCAGTACTTGGATTGCAGGGTTTTCATAGCTCATTAAACTTTATAGCTCTGAAATCTGTTTCATAAGGAGACCTTTGTAACTCTTTGATTTTGCTTACCTAACCCAGGCTTTGTAAAAAGAATGTTCCTGGAAGGCTTCCATTTCCATGAAAACTTGCAGTGACATCCCTGGATAAAGTAAGCTTCAGCTATCTTAGGTGCAATTTACCAAGGCATTGTTCATATTTAAGTTTGAAGATATGTTATTTTTGAACTAATCTTTTCTTTCTTTATTGCACCAACATCTCCAGTGTGAATTGCTGCTATGCATGAGTGCAGAGACTATACCAGAAAGTAAAAGCTATAAGCATTATCACTAACAGGTGGAAACAGTAATTGTAAATCAAGACAAATAACAGTTTATTCCAACTCACACACACTCTGTTTCCAACCATAAAAGGGACTGTTTTGTGTTTCTTCCCCAGAACTCTTCTTAATATATTTCATTGACTATACCTCAAAAAACAGAAATCAGTAATTTGAAAACTAAGTTTGAGAATCTGTGAAACATAATTTATGTAATAGCCAATCCTGAACTGACTCTTCAGTCCTGAATACTAGAAATTATATCTGTATTTACAAGTGCCTTTACCTCCAGTCTCTTTCCACTAAAAAGGTCTTGCCCCAAATCAAAAAGTAATCTCTTCAGACAAAATCTGAATGTGTCACTGCTTTGTTTGGAAGCAAGTCTTTGAAGTCTTGACAGTTTCTAAGCACAAAATCATTAACTCCATATACAACCAAATCCCTTCATCTGTGATCCAAACTACTCTTAAAATCCCATCTCTCACTCAAGTCTAATTTTAACCCTAAAGGACCCAATCTTCTCAGTTCTCCTCCTGTAATATCAACCTCACCATATCAGAGTGTATTCACCAGAGATGTCATGGACTTTATGCCTAAGTGGTACATGTGTTTACATTATTCCCTCTGCCTAAATGTTCCTCTCTTATTCTGATCCCTCTAATTCCCTACTCAAATAGCACCTTCTCTGTGAAACTTCCCAATCCTCCCTTTCCAAGACTTTGCTCAAACAGTTTGGCAAAGTAGTCCAACAGTTCCTTGATCAAAGCTTTGTTTTAGCATTTCTTAGGGTGCATTATCGGAGAAGGCAATGGCACCCCACTCCAGTACTCTTGCCTGGAAAATCCCATGGACGGAGGAGCCTGGTAAGGTTGCAGCCCATGGGGTCGCGAAGAGTCGGACATGACTGAGCAACTTCACTTTTACTTTTCAATTTTATGCACTGGATAAGGAAATGGCAACCCACTCCAGTGTTCTTGCCTGGAGAATCCCAGGGATGGGGTCTCAGAGAGTCAGACACAACTGAAGTGACTTAGCAGCAGTAGCAGCAGCAGGCTGCATTATGGGCTTCCCAGGTGGCAGCAGTGGTAAAGTACCTGCCGGCCAATGCAGGAGACACAAGAGACATGGGTTCAATCCCTGGGTTGGGAAGATACCCTAAAGGAAGCCAGGGCAACCCACTCCAGTATTCTTGCCTGGAGAATCTCATGGACAGAGGAGCCTGGAGGGCTATAGTCCATAGGGTCAAAAAGAATCAGACAGGACTGAAGTGATAGCATGCACACAGGCTGCATTACCTTAAAAAAAAAAAAAATTTCCATGTGCCTGGTTATCTAATTTCTTAACTCCTCCAAGGTAAGAACTGTGTCTTATCTCTGCACTCAGGACCTAGCACATGTTAGAGATGCAACCGGTGCTCAGTTACTAAATAGATAAAGGGCTACTGCATGGTATGGCCTTTCCAGGTCCAACGGTAGTAAAGAATCCACCTGCCAATGCAAAAGACGCAGGTTCAAGCCCTGGGTCAGGAAGATCCGCTGGAGGAGGAAATGGCAATCTACTCCATTATTCTTGCCTGGAAAATTCCATGGACAGAGCCTGGTGGGCTGCAGTCCACGGGGGTCACAAAAAAGTTGGACATGACTGAGCATGAGCACACTGCATGGTATCCTTTTTCTCCAGCAGTAACTTAGAACTAATGCATCTGATTACACCAGTATGATGTGGAGGAGATCTTGCCAAGGTGACTCACTATCCCAGATCAATGGACCAAGCAGATTGACATAGATCACCTGACTACCTATGTGCAGTCCTTCTTTTCCCTATCAAATACTGCATGCTCAACTGAAAACAAAAACTGGAACTACTGCGATGGCTGAGCTCTATTAGTAAAGAGGGAAAGATTTTACATTTTACTCCAAACTGTGATATAAGTCACATGAGACAGAAGGCCTTTGGCTATGTAGCAGTTTTACACACTTGTGCAAATCATTTAACCTCTCTGGGACTTATCTGAAAAAACAAAAACAAAAACAAAAACAGGGGTTTTAGTGCTTTGACTGCCACAAGGCTAAGGAGGCAGACTACACTGATGTATTTTTCAATTCTAAGATCTATAACTCTATTTATCCATCCATTCATTCATCATCCACCCATCCATTCATGAATGCTTGAGATATCTTAAAGCCCTAATATTTACAATTCTACATTTATGAAAGTTGGAGTCAAAGAAAATGCAAGAAGTCCCAAACATTCTGCAAGAATTTATACTGTCAAAAAGAATGACTTAAAAACATGTGCAGATTAACAAGAAGCTCATGAATACTGACAAATTTCTCCAGATGCCTCTTATAGCATGTGTTTAGTCTCCTTATTGGAATAGTTTGGGATGTCACGTTTATTTAAAGGGACCAAACACGCTGTCTGATGAGTAATTTTTAAAAGATTTAGAAAACAGAATGAATGAAATTCTAAATCATATTTGAGAACTGTCTGTAGTGAAAGCATATCAACAATAGTGATATTCATGCTCACTTAGGTATTTGTTCTACTCGTTCAGAAAAAAAAAATGGAAACAGCTAAAGAAATCCATAACTTTGACATGTCAGTGACAATCCCCACAGCTACCTTTGTTTCTGTTGCATGGGTTGTTGTCTCATAGCCATATACTGCATGTCTTCTTGGAGGCGATTAAGAGGGGAATCAGGCTTGACACGAATCCCATAGTAATGGTACTTGGAGTTTCCTCTTCATAAGAGAACAGCAAACAGAGACACAAAAAAGTCAGTCAAGTCAATATCAATCATATAGGATTCCATTTAATTTCATATTTGGAAAAATAGGTAAAGGCAAACTTAATGTTATATATCTATGATTTACCTGTTCTGGACACCTGTGTATTTTTACAGTGGCTACATTTGAAGAATCAAAATAAGATTCTGAATCAATCAGTTCAAGGCCCTAAGAAAAATCTGTCCTTATAAACTTTTGCTTAAATACTAGTCACAGTCCATTTGTTTGATTTATATTACATTTTGTTTTCAAATTTATATTTTAGCTATAATTTAGAAAATTATATTAACAGGATATTCACTAACAGGATAAAGGGCTGCACACCAAGAAGTTACTATAAAGTAGTTATGCAGAACAAAGAGGAAAAAAATATTAACTCTACTGTCTTGAAGAAGTCCTGTATTTTTCTAGTTCTATTATTGCAGGGGTGATTAAGATAACTTCATTGACACAAGATGTTATGAAGTCTATTATTTAATATTTTGAAACCTAAAAAAGCAGGCATTTAATCCTATTGATTTCAAAACATATTTTATTAGTCTCTGTTTTTATGGATTCATATCAGTTTTGCAGGCTGAATAAGATGTGTCACAACAGATATGGAGAAATTTCTCTGTGAAAATGGCAAATTTCCACCTGGATAAAAAAATTGTCACAATTTCCTCATGTTCATGAAAAAGACCATATTTGTTATTAGAAATGACAAAGTTTTACCCTGAATGAAATTTGCAAATTCTTTCAAAAATAACATTTTAAATATGTAAATTTTTGCAAATAGAAAATAGTAGTTTTTCACAAGTCTATATATAGCAAGCCATCAGTGCTCTTTCCAATTTTTTCTTTCATTTACAAAAAAAAAATGCAAGTGGAGTGTGGATTCAATATTTTATATAAAAATAAAACAAAATTTTACTTCCAAGCTCCAAGAACACACATTAGATGAACCCTATATATTTGAAAATACATTAAATTTTTATTATATAAATAATATTGATAGCCTAAAAAGGTAGCCTACCAATTTGAATACCTACACAGTTATTGGTATAGGTATTTGAATACCTACATATTTGTAGTAAAATAAATGAGTAGGAAAACTTAATGCCTTCCATTTGCAGACATTAGATTTTTTCTCCAAGATCCACTGCCAAATAGAGCAAAATACAAAAACAAACAAACAAACAAATACCACAAACTCAGTTAGCCCTGTTCTCCCACACAAACAGCAGAACAAGAGGGAAAAGCCAATGACAAAGTTACAAAATAAAATGACATCGCTCTTGTGAGATCCCAAAATACATGAAGTATCTATCAGTAGTTTCTCTTCAGTTTCCTATAAATCAGCACTTTGGGTGTGGTGGTGGGGAGGCGGTTCTCTCTGTGCCACTGGAGATGGTTGGGGGATATCAGTATGTTCTGTGGTAACAAAAGATACCCTTTGATTTGTCTTTGTTTAGAAACACGGTGACTTTACTCATCTTTTACTTAGCTTCAGAGACTTGAGAAACAGTCTGGTTCTGGTTTGAATGAATTCACCAGATAATTTTATTGATGGATAAGTAACAATTTACATACGGTTTGCTTCGGAAAAAAAAGTATCTTGAGTTGGTCTGCCTCATGATTTATACTGATTTTCTTTCTGTTCCCTGGGTTAGGCATAGAAAATGAATGCTAAAACAGTTTCCATGGTAGAAAGAGTCCCTGGTACTTCACCCCTACCATTGTTAGCTTTTCTACATTAGAGTTCTGCTATCTTCATAACACAGTATTTGTTTAAACTTTCTCCATAAGATTTCTTTTCTCCTTATTCTTCTAGGCTTTGTTTTCCACCTCTAATTTCAAACATTACATACAATTTTAAAAGGAGCAGGAGACACAACTCATATAGTGCGAAGGGGAAGAAAAGAAGATAGAAAGTAAAAGCTGCAATATTGCAACATGTACTTATAGAGCCTAGAGTATGGATTCCACTCATTCGCCAACCCAAACAACCCCAATTTTGTCCTTTTCTATTTTAAAGATGCCTTTCAGGGCTTGAATGGAGCCTCAAAATAGGATTCATTGAAATCCCTTTCAGTAACAAAAGAGGCACAACAATACAGCTATTAGAATGCTGAATGAAGCCCAGAGATTCAAAATATTGGCACAGTATGCGTAACTACTGATCCATCAGCTAGGATATAGCAGATTAGGTCCCCAAATAATGATTTTTGTGGTTCCAGGAAAAAAAAAATAACTAACAAAACAAAAAGACTTTTTCAAGTGATAGGAAACTAGTTCCTTTACTATGAATAAATAATCATATTCTTCAGTTTAAAATACACTATTCTTTTGAAGTATGGATAGAAGAAAATACATTTCTGAGAGAACAGAACCTTCAGCAATCTGAAAGCTGTACAATCACTTACAATGCAACAGAAAGGAATCATTCACACTCTGAATACATACAGACCTTGTAATCCTCATAAAACTGTCACATTCCTTTTTTCTGTATAAATTTACATTGAAGTCAATTACAAAGGCTCTGTTTATTTTATTAAGAATATTAAAAACTCTTTGCTAGAATACTATGGGGCTGTGACTTATCTCTCACCCAAGGTATATCATCTGTTATATATTGTATAGCAGCTATACATTTATACTTTTAAATATAGATTTCATAAGGTATAAGAAATCAGAAGCATGCATAAGACTCTGCTCAGCTATTCAAAATATGTTATGATAATTTGTAAAAAATACAGCAGTAAAATGAAGCTCTGCAGTTTTAAGTATTATTTTCATCATATTTTGACTAATAAAAACACTCATATGTATTTCCAAAAAAAGGAAACAGAGAAACTCTAAGAATCTTCCTCACATTATTGATTTCCTTGCAATGGAACCATACTAAACTTTTGCTTCCATAAATGCATGGCTTCACAATCAAGAGTTTTAAAAAGGCTAATAAAAGGTTAAAAAGGACAATGTCATTAACTGAGAGCTTCAAACATCCAAAACTTGTAAGTTCACAAAATAATTTTGAATTGGTCTCCAAAAATGACATGAATAACTCAGCTTTAATTTCTTACTCTATGCAAATAGAAGAGTTATTTATAAAGATCTTTCTATGTAATTTTGCAAATCAAGAGATACATGGTTTTCCACTTACTATGTCACTTTATTCATCATCTTTAGTACATTTATTTTCCAAAAGAGAAGAAAGCAGTATACACTGATTTTTAAAGCATCATATATAAATTTTCCAGTAATAGCTTGAAAAGTGAAAGTGAAAGCGTTAGTGGCTAGGTTGTGTGCAATTCTCTGCAGCCCCATGGACTATAGCCCACCAGGCTCCTCTGTCTATGGAATTCTCCAGGCAAGAATATTGGAGTCGGTTGCCATTCCCTTCTCCAGTGGATCTTCCCAACCCAGGGATCAAACCAGGGTCTCCCGCATTGGTCTGTTCATTTCTATGTGATTTGAGAATCAGTTTTTCTCCAAGCTTTGCTACTTGGATGTTTAGGACAAGACATCATTCTGTATTGTCAGTTTTCAGTGAATAATGACCTTTCCTTTTCCTGAGGATTTTCATAAACTGAGCTAATTTTTAAATTTTTTTCTTAATGTATTATCTGTAATCAAATACTTTTGCCCAAACAATATACTGAATGACTATAGTTTAAAAAAGAGAGATTAGTTTATGATATTATCTTTTAGTACTAACCTAGTTCCCAATCTCCTGGTTCGTAGCCCCATAAAAATTGACCTTATTAGTTTTCCAAAAGAAGCAGCATTGACTGGATCCAGTTTGTGTTCCTGACAGTGTCGTAGGTAGTGGTTGTACAGAGTGCTTCTGGGAAGGCTCACTCCTTCTGCTGTCTCGTAATTGTCCAACAGCCACTGGAGCTAGTGTAAACAAGACAGGGTAAACACAGAGAAACCGAATCATTCACCAAAATGCCTCTAAGACACTGCAACCACAACACACAGAAATATGTAGAAGATCTTCCTCAAGCCTTATGACAGGGAAACTGTTGCAATTTGGAGGCCTGTGTAATCTGAATGTGAAAACTCTTGGAAGTTTAGATAGCTGACCAGCATTTATTGACCTCAGACCATGTCCATTCCTTCAAACATTCAAGTACCTATACAGACATACTAGTTTTCCTTGTATTGATTCCTACTTTGGAGATAAAAACCTCTTCAAGGAATTCAAATAATCTCATTAACTGTTTATAAATATAATTCGTAATTGCTACAGAAATAAACATATTACCAAGCCTGGCAGCATGGTGCATAATATGTCTTCAGTGCTGGTTTGTTACAACACATAATCAGCAGGCTGCCTTGTATAAATTTTTATACTAAGGCTCTATTCATTTTTATAGAATTTTAATTTACTTACACAAGATAATACAATTACAGCATATCTACTGGGACAAATTCTACAAGCAGTAAGGAAAATTTTCAGTCTTTTCTTCTCCAGAAAGAAACTCACTAGACACTGATTTTAAAAAATTATGTATAACGAAAAGGGATCACTTATTACAATCATTTGAGTTTCTCTATGTTTTTTTCATAATTTTGGAAGACACACTACACTGGTAGTTGGAAAGCAATGTTTTTTCAGTCTGTAGTGCATATTTTAGTCTTATGGGTGGCCAATAACATCATGAAAAGATGCTCAACATCACAAATGATTAGAAAAATGCAAATCGAAACTACAATGAGGTTATCACCTCACACCAGTCAAAATGGCCATAATCAAAAAAATCTACAAACAATAAATGCTGGAGAGGATGTGGAGAAAAGGGAACCCTCTTACATCAATGCTGGGAATGTAAACAGATACAGCCATTATGGAGAATAGTATGGAGAGGCCTTAAAAAACTAGGAATAAATCTACCATATGACCCAGGAATCCCACTACTGGGCATATACCCTAATTAAGCCACAATTCTAAAAGACACATGTGCCCCAGTGTTCACTGCATCACTATTTACAATAGCCAGGACATGGAAGCAACCTAGATGTCCATCTATAGATGAGTGGATAAATAAGTTTTCATATATATATATACATATGTGTGTATATATATATATACACACAATGTAATATTACTCAGCCATAAAAATGAGCTAATTTGAGTCAGTTCTAATAATGTGGATGTACCTAGAGCCTGTTACACAGAGTGAAGTCAGAAAGAGGAAAACAGACACTGTATGTTAACACAGACATATGGAATCTAGAAAAATGGTATTGATGAGCCTATTTGCAGGGAAAGAATGGAGATGTAGATGTAGAGAATGATCTTGTGGACACAGTGAGGGAAGGAAAGAGTGAGAGGAACGGAGAACGTAGCATCTACACATGTACACTATCATGTGTAATATAGCTGGTGAGAAGTTGCTATAGAACACAGAGAGCCCAGCCTAGCACTATTTGATAACCTAGAGGGGTGGGATTCAGGGAGGGGAGGGAGGCTCAAGAAGGAGGGGATATCTGTATAATTACGGCTGATTTGAGTTGTTGTACGGCATAAGCCAACACAACATGGTAAAACAATTTTCCTCCAATTAAAAAATAAATTAAGAAAATAAAGTTTTATGTTGTCCTGTGTATTTTTAAAAAATCATTTCAAGTACAGTATGTGCAAGAAGTTTTTAGAAAAATCAAATCTAGGCATATATTACCAAGTTTCAACATTAGTAAAATTAAATCATCAATCTGTTCATTATTTATTTACAAACATGTATGCGTGCTCAGTCATGTCTGACTCTTTCACGATCCCATGGACTGTCAAACCCAGGTCTCTTGCATCTCCTGCATTGGCAGGCAGATTCTTTATCACTGCGCCACCTGGGAAGCCCTTATTTATAAAAAGAGAATTGAAATAGGTTTAAATAACTTTCTTAAGGCCATACATGAACTGTCTCAGGGCCTGATATAGTTTCCAACACATTTCCCTAATGACTCACATATCAGTTATTGCTACAAAAGTAACATATATATCACATATTACTTGTCTAAACCAAATTTCCATGCCATATATATGAAGTGTGATAAAAAGTTGATATTCTACATGCAATTCAAGTTAAATATATGTTATGGAAGTAAAAGAATCCCTTTATTGAGCATCAATTATTAGCCAGGCAATATGCTAGACGCCTACCAGATGCAAAAATGAATGTGACCTCACCCCTGTCCTCTGGTGATTCACAGTCACATACTAAAAATGATAATGTGGACAGTCAAATAAACTAAAGTATTTCTCCATTTTGCTTACATAAAGATTTGTGATCAAACTTCAAACTTACACTTTCAGAATCATAATAAAAAAGACCATTAAAATGCTTTCAAAATTTTTTTTCCTTTAACCAAGACAAAGAATATCCCAGAACCATTTCAATTTCAAATATTCATATATGATATTTATATGTAACTAAAACTTATGTCATTAAACCCAAATTGATGTTGGCTTAGAAAATATGGCCACTAAGCCTAAAAGAGCAGAGTACTTTAAAAAAAAATAATGTTCTGTTCAGGAAGCCTTTAAGTTCTCTATGAAGCACATGTGCATATCAATACATTTAAATATACGTATTGCCTCTGAACATATACAATCATCCCCTAAAATTTTTTTTAAAGATTATACAAAATAAGCCTTTATTTTTATAATGGTCAAAAAATTAAGAATTTTTTTTATATGAATCATCTGTAACCTTACTATCAGTAAACAGCTTTTCTGGAGGCATTCACACATGATTCCTGAATATTCTACATGACACATAGAAAAAGTTCACATATACATATTCACTTAGGGTAAAGAGAGGAGGTAAACTGATTGGGATATTCAGTTATTAAAGCTCAGGCTAGTATTCCGCCTACAACAGTGGGTCAGTACCTCTCTTTTGCACTCCTTTTTAAATTTTTAAGACTTCATTGATTAAAAGCACAACTGATGGAGGCAACACATAAAACATGGCAAATTAAACCTGTTTCACATATTTTACCCACATGCTTCAGTAAGATAATCGGGATTGGAAAGCATTGTCTCCTCACTTAATAGTGTTAGGACAGCTCTAGTGAACCATATTGCACAAAAGTGATGACTCTTGCTTTGTGTACACGTACTAGATAGAGCCTTCTATTGGTATTCTAAATACATAAAGGATATAGAATAAATAAAGAGTATCAAAATACAGAATATATATAGAGGAATATTCTACGAGGAATTAAATTCCATGAGATCAAGAAATATAAAGAAAATACTACAAAAGGGCAAATGTATTAAAAACTATAAGTCTTTTTTGAAAAACAGTAGTATTTTGCAACTGAACTAATGAAGTACCCACATCCACAAGCATGAAACAGACAATGCCAGTAAAATGTCAAAGTTAAAAATGTCAAAGATATGTTTATATACATATACATATGTGTCCTCACATAATAATGCATATTGTCAAAGCCAAAACGACATGATTATTTATCATAAATAAAAATCAATAAAAAATCAAATATTTATCCCTTTGCTAATGAACAGAACATATATCTATATAGGAAGTATTGGTTTGAAGGACTTTTTTCAGAAATGGAAAAATAATCAATTTTTAAATGTGAACTTTATAACCAAAAGTATACAAATAATAAAAATAGATTTGATGTAAAATACTTTTAATAAGATATAAAGTAAATGAAAATAATTTATTTAATCAGATACAAATTAAATTTTCAAAAACTGCCTTAACAGTTTACTAGTCTCCTTGCAATATTTGGTTACTTAAAAGTAAAGATAAATATCTAAAAATGAGTTTATTAATATCTCATGATCAAGAAAATTGTCTTTTAAATAAATTTTAAAAATCTATAAAATGATTTGAAAAAACAAATCCAAAATAAAATATTTGAAGGGTACTAGCATAAACTGCCTTTTGTAAAAGTGAAAACTTGTGCCAAAATTAAAGTTTAACATAAAATACTTTTAGTCCAAAGGTATGTTTGCACATATAAAAATGTTAATCAGGCCATTCTTAATCAAAGAAAAGCTTCCACAGAAATAGTAAGATAATTACAGCACAGGTTGACTTAAAATACTCATAAGCCTAAATAATATTACTCAAGCCCCCAGTGAGTAACCTGGACAAAACTACGTTTTTATTGGATTGGCCATGTGGTCCTCTGAAGTGGCTACGCAAGTCACTGAATTTGGACTGGCTGTTTTGCAAACATTGTTTTTATTATATAGTTCTACATTCTTAAAAATTCTTCATTTCTAATCTAGTTTTTAAAACTCTGAGTTTATTTGTAATATGTATTTGTGTGTCTGTGTATGTACACACACATCCATATGTGCATACATAGTTACACACATACTATGTACACAAAATCATTAGTGGTTTGAAAAATTCCACAAGGGTGGATATTCTAGTGGATATAATATAAAGTTTTACAGCAGCAAAGCTAGGCTTTGTTCCCTGTGCCCCGTTTGCAGGAAGAGGAACTCTTATTCCTTGCCAGAAGCCTGCAGATCTCCTGGGAAGAGCACAGGGAGGTCAAATAGAGGTAAAAGCCCTGAAGGATGAGAGGTGGCTCTGCCGCGGCCATGACAGCTCCAGCAAGGAAGCCTGCCAACGGCTGTACAGACAGGGGTAGTGCTCCTAGAAACTCACTGTGGAAGCAGAAATTGGTTTAGGAATTACACACGATTTTGAAATTTAGCTGAGGAGTATAATCTACATTCTACATGCCAGCATTTAACCTTTGAGTTTTGACACAGTGATGAAACTCTTAAGTCACATCTTTGAGTCTAAAACACAGTATTAAGGACTAATTTTTATTATAAGAGAAACTGAGCAGTTAAATGTAACCTGAAGGCATTTACTCCATGTGTTACCCCAGGGAAGTTAATGCCTGTTATAAGATACATTTTCCTTGGGTTTTGTCTTTAATAAAATTTGGACAGTAATTCAATATCCTTAACATTTACTAATTTGGAAATAAACCACTGCTATTTCTTTCACTCATTCATAAAATGTCTTAAAAATATTTGTTTATATTTATGATTTTGAAAGCCTATGAAATACCATAGGACCTTTTAACCTTTATCTTTAAAACCTGAGTATTCTACTAATGAACTAACAAATTCATGTAAGGGTCGAAACCAAGATGCATCTTTCAACCTTTGCATTTAATCTATATTAATCAAAGTAGATTAAGGAAGATGAACAGTTCCTATTTTTCCCAAAGGGAAATACTGATTGACAAATTAAAAAAAAATACATATTGCATTCCCCAATTAACATCTAAATGTAACATTTGGCATTTTTTCCCAGATGGATTATTATCCATTAGGATTCATTTTAAGTTCAGTTCACTGATGATATGCATTTTGACAGGTCTTATTTCCATCATAACTTATATTTACAACACAGCCAAGTCAAGGGAAAGTGAGCATAAAACAACATTTTGCTTTAAGCTGAATATATTTCAATAGCTAAAATGCAAAGTTGATGAAACAATTATTTGCTAAATTGTGAAAGGTATATAAAATAAATGCCTAAAGCTATTTATATATTTTAAAGGGAATTTTTAAAATGTACAAGCTGAAGAATGTTACATAAAATTTAGGAACAATTAATTTAAGAACATTTCTGCATATAAATTTATAATCCAAAGTATCCCAAATTGGATACAGTATAACCATTAAATACCAATTTATGTTAATTATAACTAAGAAGGAGTATAAAATAAACTTAAATCTGCAATGAAGAGAATTAAGATATTCTAATTCATTTAGGAAGACCACCCATCATTTACCCATAACATTTTCACTTGCCAAAATACTTAGAAATATTTAAATAAACTAAAGGCTCCACATGAGGAAATGACAGACCAGCAATAAATTCTTTCATTCAAATGGTATACAGGGAAAAGACCACTGTCTATCAATGAGGCTCACACATACGCCTAACTGAAGCACACTTCATAACAAAGAATGCACGTATGAGTCCCCAAATAAATGCACGCATGATTGGCAGAGATATTTAGACTACTGAAGGTAAGATAAGGTCTTTTCCCATCCATTATTTGTTTCCTATGTTTAATCATTCAGCAAATATTTAGTGAGTATCTACTATGTACCAGGCACTGTTCTAGGCACCAGGGATGTTATCAGTGGACAAAACATATCAATTTTTATTGTCTTAGAATTTTCACTTGTCAATAAATATTTACCATCTGCCTGTATGATGCTACTACTGAAATAAGTGCCATTATATTAATAATGTTAATAGAACATGGCATTCAATGTAACTGTACTCAGTCACTGGTGAGGTTGGATATGAGAAAGACAAGTTGTAAATATATTTTGACCTGCATGATAACAGCATGATGATGATAAAAATAGAGTAGCAGTACAAAATATTCTTAAGAATATGCTGAACAGGGATATAAAGCTTAATACTCACTCCATCTTCTAATGTGTAGAAAGAGAGGTAAAAAATGAAGCAAGCAAGCTAGATTATACTGACAGGGGTTATTTGTTTGACTCTAATAAAAGACTCCTGAATTATTGCAAATAATCAAATACATAATGAGAAAATAGAAAATCTATTCTATTCGATATTGTAAAATAGAATGACAACAGACTTTCAGCTCAAAAATCATGACTAGTAAGTATGGAACACAACTTATTGATAATTTCTCCTAAGCTGTGCCTAATGAAATCGGTCCTTTCTAGAAATTGATGTCAGGGAACTACCATCATAAAGTTGAATTCATGTCCACTTCAAAGAATGCCACAAACCTCATATATTTCTGTGTCATATATAGTAAGGGATAAAGGTAACTTCCAGTTTATTAACATTGAAATTGTTAGCCATATTTAAACTAAAAAGAAAATTCTTCACACATGTTTTTTATACAACTGAAGATCACCAGTTAATTAACAGAATTTAAACAGAGGGTATTTAAAATGCCCTCACCAGGTGATTATCAACTGGAATGCATATAGTAGCTTATTCCTTGGATAAATCTAAAAAAAATTAGGAGCATCACTAACTTTTCAAGGACAGAAAGACAGGAGGACCTTTTTTTCTCTGTTCAGGTAGAAACAAAACCTGACCATCACCAGAAACACTGACTTCTTCTTCACTACTTATATCCATATAAAGAATCATTTTTATTTCCAAAGACTTGATTATAAATGTGTTGCTTTCAAGTAAAAGTAACTGTACCTCAGAGGTGTAATAAAAGTGAATCAGGATATTTAGAGAAAGATTATCACTACATTAGCAACATTTATGCCCATCTTTCTACATAATGAAATGCCTCTGTCAGTTGTAAACAGTATGAGAGTTGCCATGCTATGTGATAAAAAATACAAAGCCAAAGAGTAAAAAACATGTCTCTGCTGTTTATGCAGATTAACTCACACATTCATTAACATTAGTGCTTCATGAATTTTGTAAGAGAATAACAACTTTAAAATATCTGAAAAGTTTAAAAATCAAAACATACAAGAAAAAATTTTCTTATACCCACATTATTCATAAAAAGATTAATTAATTTGATTAATTCAAGTTAATTGAAACATATCACATATTTTACTAAAATATATATCTCAAATGAAAATGAGATGTGAATTGAATATCAAAGCACAAATTCTTAGATGTCTGAAAGTTCAAAAAGTAACTGGAAAACTTAAAGAATTTTTTTTCATACCTCTGCACATTTTTGACCAAAATGAACAACACTTTCAACACTTGACATTTTAAAAAAAAACACCAGGTGGTCCTCACCCCTTCCCCCAAACAAACATTCTAATAGTATATAGTAAATCAGCCCCTACACACAACCACAGATTCATGCCAACACAGCAGGAATATGCCTATGAAACATATTAATATAAAAGAGTGATATACTGCATACAAATTTTCAGAAAGGGGAAAATCACATTCCTTAAACTTTCAAAAGAAAGGCCAAAATATATATTATTTTAGAATTTATGATCTATAATTTTCACTAAAATTGTAGTCATTCTCCAAGCACATTAACCTGTTTTTATTTGCCATGATACCTCCCTTTGGGAAAACAAACAAACTACTTCATCTAAAAACAAATATGTAAAAACATAATGAAATATTTTGTGTTACATTGGAATATAAAATTTAAATGTCTGAAAATCCACATATTTAAAAAGCATAATGAAAACATTTTTTATAAGCTAAAGTTTTAAAGTTTATTGAAAAAAATTAATGATATTTTATTTCATTTGTGTGATCCAATTTTGGACTGTTCCATCACAAAATATGGGGAAGAATTAAAAATAACTTATCTCTAAATTTAAGAATACATTGTCAGTTGGGAGGGAAAACTCTAATTCTTATTATACTGTTACTGATAGTAATTTAGAAGAACTGTCTAGACAGATTTAAGTCTAGGTCTATTTACTCATCCTCATATATTCAGAAATCATGATAACAAAATAATTCTTTATCAATTTTCATTGATTCCCCAAAATTTGAACATTGAATGAGAATGTTTATAGTTTCACAAATGGTTATCACTTTCTTATCCTCACCAGTGTTATAGTGATGCTGCATCTGGGTAATGGTTAAAAGCTTTAAGAAATAGTAACAACAATAATACTGTTTTATCTCAATTACTAGCAGCTTATGGCTTATTTAGAGCCTCACTTCTTCTCTTGGCCCAGACTCATTTTTCTTTAAGTCTTAGGATCTGAGCTCCTCTAGGGAGCTGTTTCCTGCCCACTGGTAAATACATCATTTTAAACAGTTTATCATTGGGTTTGGCATTAATGTTTTTCCACTTAAAGGATATTACTGGTCATACAAATAGAGACAACCATTTCTCCATCTCAGACATGAAGATGCAGATTACAAACATTTGCTTTGTAACATTATAAATAAATACCACACTAGAAAATTTAAATCATCAACCACTTTTTACCAGTCATGGCAGCTTGTTATTAACTTGGAAATGTTATATCTGTACCAAAACAGTACAAAATCCTATAGTATATTGTGGGCTCTATTTTTAGCTAGTCCACTGTACAAAAATGCCATTAAGTGATATAGAGATCATAAGCAGCTGAGAAGGAAGGTTAAGAAGCAAAATAAGTAAATAAATAAAACAAGCATTTAGAAGCAAGCAACACATGCAGAACAAGCAAGAGATTAGTTTACATGAAGAAGAGGCAACTTACATGGCTGTTGAGAAGAGAGCTTCTGTGAGTGGACAGACCGTCAGACTTTTGCAGCGTCTCAATCGCCATTTCAATCTGATAATAGATGTCATTAAAAAAAGGGCTCAAGACAAGATAGTAATAAAAGGCTCACCAGAGAATTTTTGATAGATTCTTTAAAGTTCAATTTCTCCTTCAATGGTGGCTAATGAATAGCTCTCACTGAATGTGTATTTCCCCCTTCCTCCCCCCAATCCCAGAGACTAACATAAAAACAGGCACACTAATAATAAGCTCAATCATAAAAGTAAACCTTTTTGAATATTCACAATTATAATCAGAACGGAGACCTGAGGAGCAGGAACCCCAGTGGACTGTGCTAGTTAAAACATTCTTGACTTTCATAGTTCAAGAATAGTAACCACTCTCTCTCTAGTCTCCCACCTAAAAAGTATTTAATATTTGCCCTATTCTGTCACAAAAGGAAAATAGTACAGATTCTGTATTTTACATACATTAGTATTTTAATGCAAATGTGCAAAGACACCTTTATTAATGTTCAAAAGTTACTAAATCTAACCATTTCTCTCTAAATCCTGTATTAAAACTTGGAGGTGGAACATCATTAGTATGGACACGTTTAGATGTAAGCATGGATCCTATATCATATTTTAAGATGTGGTGGTGAGGCAGAGATATTAGAAATGATAGCAGAAATGAAATGTAGAAGAGAAAATAATTCAGAGCCAACAAAGAAAAGGGACAACCACAGAAACAATTTTATTCTGTGTAATCTCAGTGTATGATGAGTAATCATAACCCCTTAATTAAGTAGGAGGTGCCAATAATAAATGAGATGTGCTGTTGATCCCTTCATATTTAAAGATAAGTATCTCTTGGCTCCTAGCACTACAGCATTTACTGTAAGATCAGGTTCCAAACACCCTGTATTTGATTACTGGAGTTTATTAACAATATTAGCTAAGGTTAAATTTAAAAATCACACTATATAAGAAAGAAATCATTATTTTTCTTTTTGCTACCTGATCAAATCAATACTCATATAAGCAGTTAAAAATATTTCATGCTTTCTAACATAGATAAGTTATATTTTACACTAGCTATGGAAATTAATGATGCCTTGAAATTTTAACATACTGTCTACTCCTATCTAAAAAAAAAAAAAAAAATGGATGGCAAAATCCATAGCAGAGCAAAGTCTTGTTTTTCCCACCAAGTGTCCAACTTCTTTATGGTAATGAAAGAATACTGTATAGATAGAATGTTCAGTCTCCATTATGCCAACATTAAATTTAGTTTCCTTAGGAATTGGTAGCTTTAATTTTATGTTATTTCCTCAAGTTACTGGTTCTTCTTCCTCAGAGTTAATAAAATGCAATACAGAGAAGAATGTTAGGTTAGAAATTATAGAAAAATACTCTTAAATATGTATTAAAATAATTCATAAGCTGATAGAACACAATTTATTATTTTGTTAAATTTTTTTAGATCACACACTTAAGTAAACTGGCTTCAGAAATACTCTTTGCCAGATGGAATGTTAATGTATTTCATCATTATACTTGAAAATAAACTGATGAAAATGATACTGTACAAGCCAAAAAACTACATTACAGAAAGAGTAATGTAAATTCTACTAAATTTACTAAATGTTAAATTGTAAAACTAAAGAATCTCAGTATTACATCTCTTAAAAGGGTATCAATAAGTACTACTGCTTTCAGAGAGAAAATATGTATCAAAAGAATGCTGAGAAGTCCCATCCTCAACTGACTGCAAATCTCTTCTAGGAAGAATTTGCTCAAAACTTTTTTTTTTCCTCAAAACTTTAATTTGCTAAAATGCCTACTTTTTTTAAAAGTTTGAGTGTGGAAAATTTGAAATTAGATTTTAGTCTACTTAAAAATAAAATGATCTGTTTCTTTTGATTTTACAGGTTTAGGTGAAAGGTAAAAATCACCAAAAATCTAAGAGCAGACAGAGCAATAATGAGGGAGAGATCCACATTCAGATTTGATTTGCTTGTTAACAGCAATTTCCATTTCTTTATGACTAAAGGATTTGTTGTTTTTGACAATTAAAAATTGAGTGCAGTAAACAAACATTTTCCATTTCTTCCCTAAACTAATTAAACTTTGGACTATAGCTTAGCTTGTTTTCTTTCCTTTTTTTGGAGAAATAAGTTCTCTGAACTAAGGTATATTATAGCCCAAGTTGTGTCTCTTAACCATCCTAGGACTGAGTGCCTAACAGTGCACACGTCCTCTCCACGATTATCTAATGCTAGGATATGTGTTGCTTTGGAGTTTAGACTGGTCCATGGTGATCCTGTACTATTGCCTCATAATCAGATAAGAAGCTATGGCAACTACTCTTAGATCAAATGGTGGGATGCTCTATTTGAGATGAGATGTTCGGCCTGGAAAGCCAGGCTTATAGAGCGTTAAGTGTGATTACTGGAGTGGGTGAGACTTAAAACTCCCTGTGTGAAAGAGCAGGTAAGAAACTGATATACATTCTGGCCACAATGGGCACACAAATTCTTAGAAAAATAAGTCTTTTCTGGAAGATAAAAAAAGATACTTAGTAATACATTAATACTTGGGGTGAATTAAAACCCTCCAGATTCACCAGCTAAAACAGGATTCCTATGAGAATGGGAATCTACTCTGAGGGTGGTTATCAGTCAGAGAGAGAAACCCTTGCTCCAGTGCTACTGAAGAAACATTTTCAGAAACTGGAAAAGAGGATTTCGCACTGTGTTTAGACACATCACTGAAATATTAGAGGACTGACCAGCCTCTGGGTCAGAAAAATGATAGGGATCAATGAAAAGTTTTCCAGCCATAGGAGTTACAAGTGTGGGATGACGAACCTCAGATGCTACCCCAACAGAATGCCTGGCAAAGTCTGAAGAGTCAGAATTCAGGAAATGTGGAGAGCTTCCTATATGCATAGGCCAGGTTTCTTCCCGACCACACAATAGCAGGAAGATAGAAGGCCTCTTTGCAGTGTGCTGCATGACAAAGCACTATGGAGCATAATTCTCAAGATGAGACCTGGTTTGAGCATTTGCTGCGAATATTTTACAATGAAGACTATTTAGGGAAACCCAGATTTCATCAGCAGGGACACTCATGAGTTTTGCTCTGAGTAAAGCTTAATTTGGGTGAAGAAAGAGAGGAAGGTAACACCAGTTGTTATGACAAAACAATGTCTGGGCTTGTGTCACCAGTTAGGAACTGGAGAATTAAAGTAAATACAGGTATGACTTGGTTCCCACAACCAAACACTGAATTCTCAAAAGACAGAATACCAGGGCTTCCCTCATTTGGGCAAAAGTTTCTCCATACTAAGAATGTGACCTAAATATCAGGCTGCAGACTCTTTTCCAATCACTGAAATGCTAACGTTGCCTTGTTAGAATCAAAGGACAGGTGGAGAGTCTCCAAGCATCCAGGGTAACTTGAGACTAGTAAGATATTCACCCAAGAATCAGTGTCATGATAAGGACTTAAGAGAAAAGTCACATCAAGACCTTAAGAAAAGAGGATGAGAGAGCACAGGAGGGGGGTCAGATGCTGCCTGAGGTCCGGTAAATACAGTGTTTGTATTCTCTTTTCTCAAGCTCAAAGAAGAGATCAATATTGTACTTTTACTAAAGCAGCAAATACTTTTAAAGAGAAAAATGTAACAAGAAAAAAGCATTTCCCCTATTATTTATAATTCCCCATCGTTATTTATAATTGGTATTTATGGTTCCCTGTTGCCTTTTCACGCAGGAGAATCCTTATCACAGGATGGCGTCTTGTTTTGCAGAGCTATCATCAGGCTTTAAGTGCTCTGCTGGAGGGCTGAGAGATTTGAGGAGACGGGGACCTGGGCAGAGTGGAAGGGAACGTTCACTGGCAGATGATGGGCAGACTGGGGAGGGCAGGTGGTGCACCGGGGCTCTGGGGGACTCTGCAGTATGTGACCCTGAACCCTCAGCTCTTTCCTCCACAACATCTTCAGTAAAATTGATGCCACTCACACATACTTCAGGTACAAGTAGTCAAAACTGGCTGGAGCACAGGCTTCATTTAGGGGCAGTTGATGCTGTCATAAAGGTAAATTTCAGGTTCAAATGCAGAGAAACTTGGAGAGGTATTGAGTCTTTTATTTATTGTTGACATTAATTTTGTCATCACCATTACTTCTAAGAGAGAGAGTTATTTAAGTAATTCTGGAAACAGTTGTTTTAAAGCTAATCTTATTTCAAACATCAGGATGCATCAATGTTGGGGAATGTCAATCACCTTCAGTGAAAAGGAAAAGGAAGGTTGACCTCAACCTCTCATCCTGAGAGATGCTGAATCTTTTTGCAGGAGTTGCACAGGGCCAAAAAGAGGCTCCCCTGTACACGTGATTTATATACATATTACGGGCATCTATTCCATGGCCCAAATAGAATATCGTATGTGTGGACAGTTAGAACTTTGTCTTAATGTAAATATCGACCATTCAATTACGTGCCATTAATAGAAGGAAAAAGAATAATTATATCAACTTATTCATTGTCTTATAGGTCACGGCATATTCTAGTGACTCTGAAATGGCTTTTTAAACTCTTTTAAAGACTAAAGGTCAAGATTGATATATTCAACTACCACTATAATTAAAATTGGTCTCATGGTAGAAATTATTTCCTTTCTAGAACTAAGAAAGCAATTTAAAAATAGAAATAATACCATGACGTTTTATGATTTATAAAGCCTTTTTAGATTAAATCTCATTTGATCTTCACTACAACTTTGTGAAACAGCAAAGGCAAGCAATATTATCTCCTTTTCACAGATCAGAAAATTGAGTGTCTATGGGATTATATAGGTATTTATACACCTGGAGACTGGAATCCAAGATTTATCACTCTACATTCAACATAATTTCCATTTTATACAAATACAACATGAACACTAATCAAGTAGAAATATCACTGCTGAGGAGTGGCTTGTAAGATTAAAATTTGCTTAATGATTTGCTATTAACAAGATTCATTTTCTAATAGAAAGGACTTGAATATGATTAATAAGCATTGCTTGAAAATGATTTCAAAATTATCAAGTTACAAAGCAACAAAAAGGTTTGAATGATAGTTAATTTTACTTATCATAAAATAGTTACGCAATGATTGCATTTTCTTATTAATATAGGTTATTTTGTTAACCTCACAAGTTAACTTTTTTTTTTTTCAGAGAAACATCATGTTTGTTTCCTTGTAAAAGAAAAGTAAATTTATTAGAGAGAACCAATGAGGATAATACACTTAAGACTGGAAATTTCCTTTGGGATATTTTTTCTCCTGAACTCTTGACTTTACATTCTGTTTGTAGTTGAGATCAAGTAAGATTACAGATGGGTTTCCCTGGTAGCTCAGCTGGTAAAGAATCCACCTGCAATGCAGGGTACCCTGGTTTCATTCCTGGGTCAGGAAGAGCCCTGGAGAAAGGGATAGGCTACTCACTCCAGTATTCTTGGGCTTTCCTTGTGGCTCAGAAGGTAAATAATCTGCCTGCAATGTGGGAGACTTGGGCTCGATCCCTGGGTTGGGAAGATCCCCTGGAGGAGGGCATGGCAATCGACACCAGTATTCTTGCTTGGAGAATCCCCATGGACAGAGGAGCCTGGTGGGCTACCGTCCATGGGGTTGCAAAGAGTTGTACATGACTGAGCGACTAAGCACAGCACAGCAAGATACAAATATTTCTACTGGGTGGCTTGTTTAGAAAAAATACCTGTGATCGCTGACATGAGCCATGTGACAACTGCCCTTATACCTGTTAGAAATGACCACCTCCTGGTGTGTTAGTGTATTGGACGGCAGGGCACTTTCACAGTAAGTACTTCAAACCAGGAGCACAAAGGAAAACACTCTTTCACTCTGCATTTAGTCTATATAATCACCTCACAGGTGTTTTCCAAGTGTGGTCCCAGACGCTTGTTGGAATCATCTGAACATGTGTTAGAAATGCAAAACAACAATAATGAAAAACAAACAAAAAGAATGGAGCTCAAATTCAGTGCTCTGTGACAACCTAGAGGGGTGAGATGGGATGGGAGGTGGGTGGAAGTTCAAGAGGGAGGAGACATATGTATACCTGTGGCTGACTCATGTTGATGTATGGTAGAAACCAACACAGTATTGTAAAGTAATCATCCTCCAATTAAAAATAAATAATTTTTTTTAAAAAGAATGAAAACTGCATCCTGGCTGCTCATACATGTTGCTGATGCTTTGATCTCTTCTTCAGTTCTTCCAAAGCAGCACTTTTCAGAAAGTAAGGTGTAACCCATTAGTAGGTTATGAAATCAACCACCCTGACCAGCATTTTTTAAACATTAAATAAATCAAAAAGAGTAGAAAAATACTCAAATATCCTGGCACACAGTATGTACAACTTTGGCTTCAGTCCTCCCTATATGAATGTATATTATGTATATAAGTCATATGTGTGTGCATACAAGTGTGTACTCATGAATGTATGCATGTATGTATGTGTATGAGTAGTAAAAGGCCACTGTATAAAGGTATTTTCACTGTAGATTGTGGCCCCCAAACTTTGAATGCTCTGCATGAACAGTTAGTCCCTTCTAGTAACTGGATCCCTTCTAAGGATCTACAAGTGTCTCTTGGGCCCATGAATCCCTACGATGCAGACAGAAACAGCTCACTGAGGCTAAAGTTGTGAATATGATACTACTCTGTAAGTTGTACATTCAACCAATATAGAAATCAACATGTGAATATATTAATCCATAGCAATATTAAACAAAAGTTTAACCAAAAGATTCAGGACTGGTTGTTAACGCTTAAAAAAATTTACAATGCCCAGAAAACACACCTAACCAGTTTTGCTTTTCATCTCTTGAACCAGAAGTAGCTAAGACAATACCTTAATCTTATACATTAAGCCTTTAGAGAAAAGAAGTCTTAGATCTTGCAAATGTTTAACTATATGAAATTTTTTTTACTCAGTTATAATTTTATGACATCTAAAATTGTTTTTTATTATTTTGCTTTCAACCTGAAGTTTTGGCAATTTTGTATCCCCTCAAGCTATTTTGAAATATTGATAAGAAACAAAAAACATCTAGAGAAGATACTTGCATGAACTGAGTATGTTCTGAGAACATTTGGTTTAACTAGGTAAACTGAAACCATTGTCGTTTTGGGCTTCCATTGCTGCTGCTGCTAAGTCGCTTCAGTCGTGTCCGACTCTGTGCGACCGCACAGATGGCAGTCCACCAGGATCCCCCGTCCCTGGGATTCTCCAGGCAAGAACACTGGAGTGGGTTGCCATTTCCTTCTCCAATGCCATGAAAGTGAAAAGTCAAAGTGAAGTCGCTCAGTCGTGTCCAACTCTTAGCGACCCCATGGACTGCAGCCTACCAGGCTCCTCCATCCATGGGATGCTCCAGGCAAGGGTACTGGAGTGGGGTGCCATTGCCTTCTCCATTGATTATTCTGTAAAGCCCACACCCCTCCACCCTCACCAGGACTCTGTGAGACTGGCGTTACTGGTGCATGAATATAAAATTAATTTTAAGATATCAACTGTATAAGCTCTAGGGATTACAATCACCCTTCAGGAATCTGCTGGGTTAGGATTAGGTGATAGGATTTAAGGCCAAATTTATATTTTCAAATTTAAGATTTCAAATCTGCCTTTTTCAGACTATTCTGAGTACTATGAACATTTTCAGTTTATATTTAGTTCATATAATCATTAAAACAGAGGTTTTCTCTAAGTGTAATTCTGGATCAGCATTATCAGAATCACCAGGTGCTTAAAAGAAATGCAAATCTTAGGTCCTTCTCCACACTCAATCAAAAGGCTAGAGGGTGGGGCCCGGCAATGCATTTAATCAATGCTCCAAACATAATGTACATTCAAGTTTGAGGAACACTGTACTAAACATACCTCTTGATGAAAGTGAAAGAGGAGAGTGAAAAAAGTTGAGTGAAATGTTGAGTGAAAAACTCAACATTCAGAAAACTAAGATCATGGCATCCAGTCCCATCACCTCAGGGCAAATAGATAGGGAAACAATGGAAACACCGACTGCAGCCATGAAATTAAAAGGTGCTTGCTTCTTGGAAGAAAAGCTATGACCAACCTAGACAGCATATTAAAAAGCAGAGACATTACTTTGCCAACAAAGGTCCCTCTAGTCAAAGCTATGGGTTTTCCAGTAGTTATGTATGGATGTGAGAGTTGGACTATAAAGAAAGCTGAGCACCAAAGAATTCATGCTTTTGAACTGTGCTGTTGGAGAAGACTCTTGACAGTCCCTTCAACTGCAAGGAGATCAAATCAGTCAATCCTAAAGGAGATCAGTCCTGAATATTCATTGGAAGGACTGATGCTGAAGCTCTAATACTTCGGTCACCTGACGTGAAGAGCTGATTCATTTGAAAAGTCCCGATGCTGGGAAAGATTGAAGGCAAGAGGAGAAGGGGACGATAGGGGATACGATGGTTGGATGTCGTCACCGATAGACATGAGTTTGAGCAGGCTCCGGAAGCTGATGAAGGACAGGGAAACCTGGAGTGTTGCAGTCCATGGGGTCGCAAAGAGTCAGACAGGACTGAGTGACTGAAACTTGAAACTTGTACTAAACAAGATTAAATCTTTTTCTTTGCCAGAGTTAGGCTGCAGTTAATCACTGCAGATGGTGATTGCAGCCATGAAATTAAAAGACGCTTACTCCTTGGAAGGAAAGTTATGACCAACCTAGAGAGCATATTAAAAAGCAGAGACATTACTTTGCCAACAAAAGTCCATCTAGTCAAGGCTATGGTTTTTCCAGTGGTCATGTATGGATGTGAGAGTTGGACTGTGAAGAAAGCTGACCGCCAAAAAATTGATGCTTTTGAACTGTGGTGTTGCAGAAGACTCTTGAGAGTCCCTTGGACTGCAAGGCGATCCAACCAGTCCATCCTAAAGGAGATCAGTCCTGGGTGTTCATTGGAAGGACTGATGCTGAAGCTGAAACTCCAGTACTTTGGCCACCTCATATGAAGAGTTGACTCATTGGAAAAGACCCTGATGCTGGGAGGGATTGGGGGCAGGAGGAGAAGGGGACGACAGAGGATGAGATGGCTGGATGGCATCACCGACTCGATGGACATGAATTTGAGTAATCTCCGGGAGTTGGTGATGGACAGGGAGGCTTGGTGTGCTGCGATTCATGGGGTCGCAAAGAGTCAGACACGACTGAGCAACTGAACTGAACTGAATTCTATATAAGGGGTGTTAAGTATTATTTGAATTTTTGCCTCTCTTTCATTCTCTTGCTAGCCAATCTTACCCAACCTTTAGACATTTTGAATTTTATATTAGTAACATAATGAGAAGATAAACATAATTTTGGTGAATCTAAAATTAATCAATTTACAACATATTAACATTTGTGATTTAAAAAATAATGTGATGAGAAAGAAAATGAAAGCTAACCACTTGAAAGAAGTTTGGGGCTCTTTGTGGACTTCCATTTTTTGCCTAGGAGCATTAGGTACCTTTCAGTGATGAAATTAGCTCTATTACCCTACTGTAAACCTTTACACCCATAGAAGCACAGTGACTGGTCAATAGTGATTGCTCAATAAATGTCTGAGAGAGTTAGTGATTAAAGAGAACAATCCAGACTCTGAGTACATGAATAAAAATACCAATGTTCACCTTCACTCCAAAATACTGAATAGTAAGAATGGTTCTATAAATCTTTACTAAATTTAATGCAAGTTTTCATTCTCTAAACTTTCTACCGACCAATAAAAGAGGACGTTTTCTAAAACCAAGGATCAAGGTTTAATTTGAACCATGATACCTCATAGACAATCTTTTACTGGGCATAAAGTAAAAGAAAAGGTTGTTGCAGTTATATGCATTTGGGTAGATACACTTTATAATCATTAAGAGCTTGCCTGAGTTTTTTTAAAATAATAAATCACTTTTTAATTGAAAATACATTCATATGCCTCCCAAACTTTTTCCTTCATGCATTCTTCTAGAGATATCTTGTACTTATATAAGCATATAGGAATGTATGGGGCTTCCCTGGTGGCTCAGGTGGTAAAGAATCAGCCTACAATGCAGGAGATCTGGGTTTGATCCCTGGGTCGGGAAAGTTCCCTGGAGAAGGAAATGGCAACCCACTCCAACATTCTTGTCTGGGAAATCCCACGGACAGAGGAGACTGACTACAGTCCATGAGGTCATGAAGACTCGGACATGACTGAGCAACTAACACTTTCACTTTCTTTCTTTCATAGAAAAAAGTATGTTTCTATTTAATGTACACACGCATGCACACATACACACACTACTTGTTTTTTCATTTAACAATATATTTGGGGATCTTTCCATATCTATTTACACACATACATACACACACACACTGCGCCTCACTCTTTTTAATGACTGTATAAAATCCCACTGAATGGGCAAATGCAAAAATATACATTTATTTCTTTGCTGATCAACAATTAGGCTTCTTATAATCTTTTTCTAATACAAATAACTCTAATGAATATAGTTGTTTATGCAGCATTTCACATATGTAAGAATATCACCAGTGGATTAAATTCCTCGAAGTACTATGAGTCAATTTTTTGACTCGAAGTACTATGAGTCACATTTTTGAAAAAAACATGTATTTTTAATCTTGATTAAAATTTCCTATTGCTCACTAATCCTATACCAATATAGTTTCTTAAGAACAATGGGACTGCTTATTTCCTTACGCCTTTGCCAAGGTTTACTAACTTTTTAGTTTTGTCTGTGTGAGAGAGAAAAAATGGTATCTCTTTGTAGTTTATTTTTCATTTCCTTTTCAGTAGACTGCTTCTTCAAATGCTTTCCTCATTTTTGGTCTTTTTTTTTTTTTTTTTCTGAAGAATTTCTAAGAGTGGTCTGTATATTAAATGAATTCATGCTTTGAATATAATGTTTCAAAACCTGATGTGAGGTTGTTGTTTCACTGTTGCCTTTTTTTGCTGTGGTTTCTTTCATATGGAATGTTTTTACTTTTATGGAGCTGATCACACCAATGTATTTTTTGTAGGATCTAAATTTTATATCACATTTCCCCATTTTAAGAGAAAGATAATAAAAATACTTTTCCTTCCAAGTGAAATTAATCTTTATATTTGGAGTAATGTATGGAACCAATCTGACTTTCTTTTAAAAATAGTTACCCAGTTGTCCCAAACATCATTTATCTATAGCTCATCATTTTTCTACCTACAGGCAATGCCATTTTTACATCCCTAAAAGCATTTGGCCTATTTATGATTTTTAGTCTATTACTGGCCTATATTAGTCTATTCATGTGCATAGATAAGTGTTTTAAATATTAATTTTATGTACATTTGAATAACTGGTATGGCCATTTGTATCCCATGTCATTCAGCATTAGTTTTCTTTTTATACAACTTTCTTCACTATTCTTGTAGGTAGGTTTATTTATGTAAACAGCCTTTCTTAGAAAAGAAAAAACTTACTGGTATCTTGATGGGATAATATTAAAAATTTTTAAGTTAATTTATGGAGATTCAAAATATTCGATAGTGAAACTTCTTCAATTACTCAAGCTTCCTTTTGTGTCCCTTAGGAACTTTAAACAGTTTTATTCAGCAGCTGGATCTTGCACATATATTATTAGCTTACTGCCTGGTATATTTTGAGTTTATTATAAACTATGTCTTTGCTTATTTTCTAACTACTATCATTTGTATCTAGAAGAGCTGTGGATTTCTTTGTATACAAATTTTGTACTAAGTCACATTACTAAATTCTCCTACTATTTGTTACAGATTTTCATTTGATTCTCTCTGATTTTTTATCAAGTATACAGTCATATCTACAAATTCTGACCTCTTTACCCCCTTTCTAATTTTATATTTTATTTCCTTCTGTCTAACTGCCTCTTTCTTATAATTTTGAAAGCACAATTAATAAATCACATCTTCCTTTCTTACAAGGTGATGAGAAAAGTTACTAAAACTTATAGTGGGTTAACTTAAATGAGTTAAATTACTTTAACATTCTACAGTTAGTTTACAAAATCTTTAACCCATGAAATTTTGGGGCACCAATAGTTATATTTTTTTAAATCTAGATTTTAAAAGAAACCAAATAATTCCATGGCCAATAAATACAACTGGAGTTATGCTTGCTGAGAAAGTGTTAACCAAATCACATGCTTTTGGAGTATGAACTCATAAACACTGGAACACGGAGAAATTCCCTCTCATTTGAGAACTGACATTTGGTCATAGGCATCATGTGATCTTTAGCCTCATTAAATTAAAAGACATGGACCAGCAGAACAGGCAGTATTAAAATTTTATGGGTCTAACTCATATGTTACTCACAGATGACACTGTATTTATATTTGCCAGCAATACATTTCATATTTTATCTGGATCACAGTTTCCACAAATGAAACATCAGTGATTTTTTCCATCAAAATCTATAGTAGTTTCAAACTAGTAAATTAGCTTGCAATTTGATTTAGAAATATAAGGACCAGGTGAAAGTTATGCAACAGGTCACCTGGAACATAGTTAACTTCCATATTTATAATCAGAATTTATAAACATCATTAAACACTCCTAATCTAGATTTTGGCTGAAATAAAATCTAGCCATTTCTGGCATGTTGCAACATACCTGGGGTTCTGAAATGCTGTTTCAGAACGAAATAGCTAAAAATTAAAATAACACATTCTATTTTGTTTAGAAATTCGGGAGGACTCTGTCAGCTATGCTAAGGAGTGGCTGAAGGCCCCATCATTTTGTTTGTCTTAACCTTCTACTTTATCAAGATTTCTAGGGGTGGAATGTCTTACAACCTTAACCATAAAATTACTGCCTCTAGATCTTATCAGCTTCAAGGCTGGAGCAGTGTGAAACTGACTGGCAGCTGAATGGAATATAGATAAAGCAATGGAGGCTACAAGTCACTCAAAGTCCCATTTAATCAAGTGCTTTGAAAATAAGTTCCCAGAACCTTCAGTCAATTCAGGATTTAGTGCAGAATGCAGAAGATTCATGGTACTCTTTCAGAGGAGTTTTGAGACCTCAGGTTGGCCTAGGGAAAATGGGACATAGGAAAAGAAAAAATATTAAGATTATAATGGACATACATACTTTTGCCAAAATAAGTGGAAAAAGTAGTTTTGCTTTTCATTTTTAAATCATTGAGGCTATAAGAAAATTATTTAAAATATAAATTTATTATTTCTATAATATGCAAAATGTAAAATAACTGTGATTTAAGTATAACATCACATTTCTAATAAAACATTTCTTCCAAGCATATCTATATATATGACAAATAAACACATTGTCATCTTATGTGACCATGTTACTTTTCTATCTCTATATAGCTATAACAAGTAATCCAACATTATTTTACCATTTTTTTACCCTTTGGTAAGAAGTATGGGCAGTACAGCTCCTTCTAATATAGCCATTTCCCCTTAAATATAAAGAAGCCCTTCAAGTATTGATAAAATTAAAAAAAAATCTCTGACACATACTGCAGTGGGAAAAAAAAAAGCCAAGATGTTTTATTTTTGTTACCACTTGCAAAAAAATTTAATGAGTGGGAAAGACAGAGACATTCTGCTTATACATTCAGAAGGTATCTCTAGAGTGATACTCAAAGAACTTGGTAACTGTGACTGCCTCCCAGGAGAAGAACTGAGAGACGAGTGAGAGAGACACTGCATTAACCACTTTCTTTTATCTTTTGAATCGTGCAACTTGAGAATGTATAACTTATTCATAAAAATAAATTAATAAAAACTTTAAAAGAAATAGCCATTGGTACCACTCCAGTAAAAAATAAGAAAGCAAAGTATTTATGAAGCACTGTCTTGGGAAGCACTTTCCCTGTGTTCTTGCCTGAGAAACCCCACGGACAGAAGAGCCTGGCGGGCTATACAGTCGAGCTGCAGAAGAGTTGGACACGATTTAGTGACTAAACAACAACAAAATGTATTCATCTTCCTAGAAAAAGCATTCTCACATACCATATCCACAAATGTGTAAATCCAAGGATAAAGAAATAAAAGCATTTAAAATTCTTCAATGTATTCTTAACTTTGTATACATTACATAAGATAGCTCAAACTTTTGCTTAAATAGCCATAGATGGACATTCAAACTTTCCTCCAAACAACTGAAAGAAATTACAATATTTTGCATTAATCCAAAGAGGTAGAGATACGAACAATACTAGTTTTGATACATTTACCTTGTGCCTGTGGTGGGATCTAATTTTAGCAAGAGTCATTTAACATATATAATTACTAAATGTATGTACAGAAAAGTAGAAAATTAGCTTTCATATCACAGTCTCAAAAATGATTAATGCAATCTTATTCAGTTAGTTTCCTTATCAAGAAGAAAAAACAACTCCATAAATAACCATCTAATTATAAGAATACAAATGTTATTTTTGGAGGAATGAGTAAATAAAGCTTCTTACAGCAAATTGCTAATTATTGTATAGTCTCATATAAGATAAACTATGCTGTGATGAGTATAAAAATATCACTAACTACAATCACAAATTTTTGATCTTCAAGTGCAAAATGTGTTCTGGTTCAAAATTGTAAAAAAATATTGTTATACAAAAAATAATTTAGCGTTTAAAATTAAAGACACATAAGGAAACCCTAGGGAGATGTATTTAGAAGAATATCAAAGCATAATGAGTAGAGAAGTGACAGCAGTCAACTCTTCTACCTTAATGTCCATGTTCTCCCAAAATGTTAACAACAAATAGATCCATAGCATTAATTTAATGAAATGTAAAATATGTATTCAAGTAGTAACTTAGCTGAAGTCATATCCAGTGATGTCCCAAGAAAAATGTTACATAATCTTTTGAAAAATTCTTATCTAATACTGTCAGCAGGAGATGCCTTTTAAATGTAAGTTTATACTTATATTTAAATAACTAAAATATATATATATATATATATATATATATATACACACACATATTTAACGTTATACACATGGACTCCATTGACCAAATAAAAGAATACAGTAAGTAAAAGGAGAAAAAGTATTTTGACCAAATCTGAATACTGGTAGTTTGTACCATACTGCATTCATCAAATAAAATTTAACATGTTACCATCATTATCTTTGAAAAATTCTGAAATCTCTATGCACCTTGAAAATTGAAACATTTCACAATGCATAGGAAAAATAAAACACTAAAACATGTTTATGTAAAATATTTTTTCACTTAAGGTTATAAAACTAAAGTAAATATATGCTCAAAGATAAATTCTCCATTAATGTAGAGATTCTTGTAGTATAAGAAAGATGGTTTTATATCGACTATTAGATTAGGTAAGAAAATATCTCAAGTGCTAACCATTTATTTTTCTTAGTAGTGGCTTCAATTTCAAATCATGAAATTTGACCTCTTTTTATTGGCTTATCCTAAAAAGTTGGTTTGCACAATGGAGTAAACCTTTTTGTGGCAGAAAATTATTCCTAATGAATTTAAATGAAAGTATTTCTATCTAGACAGAGGTCAAAGGTAAGAGAGAATCAAGGCAATTTTTCTAAGAACTGGAGCAGGAAACCTTGCTAACCAGGAACTGAGTAGAAGTACTAGGTCTGTGCTATTCCTCAGTTCTCAAATTTAATTAGTTTCACATCAACTGAATTAACAATTTATTCCACTTAGTATAGGCTGTTAAGAAATAGCCCAATTGACCATTTCCCTTCAGGAATGCACAGTTAGTTGCATCAGGCTTGCTATAGGCGATAGCTTGAACACTAAAGAGCTCAGAAAAACTGAATTTATATGGCACACAGTCTGGCTCAGTGTCTGGAAAGAAATGGCTTCTGTCTTGACCAGCAAGTTGTTAAAGAGTGTGCTCACAGACATTCTTCGTATAGTTCTACAGTGAATGAAAAAGGTATATAAAAATAAGCAAATCCCCTCTAATGACACGGCACCTATCAAAAACTCTGGAGTTCTAGTAGTCTAAGCAACTATACTGCACAAATTTTCTAGCATCTGGCAAGAGGAGGATGGGAGGAAATGTTAAATAGGTGTCATGGCACTTAAACTTTGTTAACATTACTATAGTAGAGAACAGAGATGAAATTGTGCAAGAATCACCACCTACAGAGAATGAAGCAGATGAAGACCTTCAGCACGACTGAGGGGGGATCTAAATCACATATAAACAGTGGTAGTAAATGCAAGGTAACACAATAGTACTAACAGATGTATATTTAGTTAATACATATCTATCATATGCTACTATTATGTGTGTTTTCAATGAGGGCATCTTATGATTTTCCCATGTCAAAATTATTTCTTTAGGTAACATTTAAACTTTTGCTAAAAAGGAAGTTTTCTTGTAAAAATGAAAACAAACAAAAAACCACCCTTAATAGAAGCTTAAATACTAATGCCTTTTAAAAAGTGTAAATTAATATGTGCAACTAATACTAGGAATTGATAGTTTGTTTTTTTAAAAATAGTTTTTCCCCTATTTCCAGTTGGTATAAGTCATTTATTTTGTGTTAGTTTAATTTACCAATTAATATAACAAAAATTGCATTATATTTATGTAATGGATAACTTAAGGAGTCATGCCACTTATATAGGAAAGAAAGAAAAAAAATCAAGCTATAAAATTTACCCACTTATATAGGAAAGAAAGAAAAAAAATCAAGCTATAAAATTTACCCTGTTAAAATCTGTACCTGTATACACATGACCTAAAATAATCAACTTAGTTATCTCAGTAGTGATAGCACTAGAAAATTTAGTAAACCTATAAACCAGCTCATGAGGATGTTTAACAGATAGCTAGAAATCAACATGAAGGCAAGCAGGAATGTCTGGGGAAGGTGAAGCAGGAGCTGACGGCAGATGGAGTGGTGATAAGCCAGCTTGAGAGAGGTGGATGAAATGAAAGTGGGAAAAGGACTCTTCCTCTCCATTTTCCCAGATGTCCTAAGGCCTTCGTAAGCAGCAAGTACTTCCCTTTCCACTGAAAATCACTGTCTGGGTGACCTTTATGAGGAGCATTATAAAGTACTGGAACCTAATCTATCGCCTTCCCTTTTATGGTAAATATACAGTTATTTTACATCCAAAACATTTTACAATTCCTTTGTAAATATGATTTTAAAGCTGAAAAGAAATTAGGAAATCATTTAATCTAACTAATCCCTTATTTCATTGACAGGAGAACTGAGGTCAAGAGAATCTATGATTTAGTTTCTAATCTACATAAATATACTGATGTTACTGAAAGGTTTAGAAATGCCATATTTAATGTTATTAAAAGCAAGAGGGAAATGGATGTTAGAAATGCTTCAAAAATACAAAGAAAAAAATGGAACAGCTAGTCATCTATTCTGATGTTAGTAGGAAAGAGTTAATTAAAAATAAAGGGCTTTAAAGACAGATTAGGGAAAAAATACTATATGATGAAGGTATGAGTACATGGTAATCATTACAAACAGAAAATGTATATAGAAAATACTTACCAACTATATATTATATCATGAAGAAAATCCACAAAGTGAAAAATGTAAAGCCTCTCACATAATTATTTTCTATTTGTTTCTATTTCATTATAAGAACAAATTATATGGTGGGAGTACAGAAAAGGGGTACATGCACTTCAGTCAGATTTCCAGGCCCCTTTTATATGAAACAACTGTAAGATCAATTCCATTTCTACTTTAGCTAGGTGGTTCTAAATGATTATTCTCCCTATGCTTAGCTGAAGTAAAAAGGAAAGACCAGGAGGAAAGACCAGGTTACAGAGTTTGAGGACATCAAAAACTGCACAGATTTTTATTACTATTTTTATCATAGCATTTTAGCACTTGTGTCAAATTAAACACATCTTGTGTCAAAATAAACATAATAAATTTTAAAAACTTGAAAACTCAAGTTTTCAACTTTCAAGTTTTCAAACTCCTAAGTTATTATTTGCTCACACCTATGATCAGAGCCAATCTATTAAATGTTTTTCACTGGAATGAAAATGAAAGTGGCAAAGGACTCATCCTCCCCATTTCCCCAGCTTTCCTAAGGCCTTGATAAGTGGCAAGTACTTCCCTTTTCCTCTGTGAAAATCACTGTCTAGATGGCCTTTGTCAGTGCTTCCCAAAGTGTTCCTCTGGTTCAATGCAAAATGACTTCACACATGGGTAAGCATGTCTAATTTTACTCCGTTAAGTACAGATTTTAACATACATTAGAAAAAGTTACATGCTAAAACTTCTCAACACATTCTTGCCCCAGCCCAGTGTTTTGCTTTTTTTTCCCTCTCTAAAGAGAAAAGTGTATGAAAGAGGCCACCAAGAAGCTGAATTAAACAAATAAAAACTTAAGATACTTACTGTCGCTGGGGAAGCCCGAGTGGTATGCGTCACCGAGTGTCCAGAATTCTCCATTGAGTTGCCGATCAGATAGGTTCCTCCAGAGCTGCTGATGAGTTGTCCTCCTGTGACGCCCATCTGAATCCCACCGGTGCCCACCATACTGTGGGACGAGACCACAGTAGTCACCTGTGCGGAGCTCCCTTGAGTATCAAAGTAATTCCCTCCAGTGTTTTGGCTGTACATCTGTGTTTCTGTGTAAGGATAAGTTGTTGTTCGGCTTTAGAAGAAGAAAAGAAAGAAATTTATTTATATCATCTTATTTTTTTTCCAGGGTGAATATATGTTTAAAATATATCAGCTTAGCCTTGGGGACACGGTGAGTTTTGTATTTTGTGTGAAACTTCATTCCCAGAAATAGCTGGGCTTACTTTCCAAATTAAAGGTACATTTATTTATAAGTACCTCAACACTTTTCTGCACAGTATAGAGTTTTTGCCACTATTGGGGCCTACCTCAAGTGTATAAATAAACTCAGGTCTCGTCCCTTCAAAAAATCCTGCTGTGTGACTTCTTAAATTTCTTATAAAACTTCCTGCAAATCCCAGTTTTAGGAGAGCTGGGATCTGGAATGACTAGGGGTTGACAAGTCAGCTCTCCAAGCTACTTCACACTGCTGGTAATTTGCAGGAAACCTCCATGACTAAGGTAGCTTGCATGAATCTCTTTCTAACCACTAGGCAGGATCTTGAGCAAAGCATGTGCCCTAAATCCCTAACTCTTTCTTCTTCTTTACACTCAAGCTTCTCCTCAATGAGATGACTATGCCACCTCATGTCCTCATTTTCTGCTTCCCAACAACAACAGTCAAGCTTCTGCCCTTAGCCTTTCATTGAAAATGCTTTTAATAAGGTCACTTGTGACCTCGTCTAAATACCAAGCTAAAAGGCTGCTGTCCGCCCTCATCTTTCCTGACTTATCTGCAGTACAGTGTTGTTGACTGTGCCATGGTATCCTTTCCCTCCTTGCCCTGTTCTGATTAAGCAGCTTGTTTGATGGATTTATTTTTAACTTTTAATTGACTATATCATACATTTTAACATGACTTTTGTTTTGATTTTGCAATTAGTGCAGGCTCTCAAGAAGTTTCAAAAACAGTAGGAAGGTGTAAAATACTTTTCTTTTTAAAAATTCAAACATCAAATTAAAATTCCCAGTGTTTTTGGTCATTCTCTTCAACACTACATCTCAGAGTGAGCCAGTACCGACAATTTGGTGTAGATGTCTGTGGACATTTCTACGTATATGCAAGGTCTTTCTGTTTTAATCTTTCTTGTTCATTAGTTTCTATGGCATTTCTCTTTCACCTTTTAATTTTTTTAACCATAGCATTTCAAGAACCTTTTGGAGGCTCAATTTTTTCAGCACATTAAATAGTAACTTCTGAGGTCTCCAATTTTAGCTCTTATCTTTTCTCACTTTTATTCAGACCATACACTTTGATCATATACTACATGACCATATTCATGCTAATAAGTTTATACCTCCACTTTCTAGTTTTACTTTTGTTGTTGTTGTTCAGTTTCTAAGTTGTGTCTGAATCTTTGCAACCCCACTGACTGCAGCACACTAGGTTATACTTTAAGAGTTTCAAATCTAGATTTCTGAGAGTCACTTAAATATCTCTGCTAGGGAACCCCTGATATTTGGGAGGTCTCCTATGTAAAAGTGAAGGTATACCTAAAAGGGAATTCTTTTCTCTCCTGCTCTTTTTCCTATATTCCCCCCTCTCAGCAGAGGGCAGTACCACAACACTCAACACAACACTTTGGAAATTATTGCTAACTCTTCTTGCTCAGGATTTCCTAGTTTGCTCAGTGGTAAAAGAATCTGCCTGTCACTGTAGGAGGCGAGGAGATGCACATTCGATCCCTGGGTTGGGAAGACTCCATGGAGGAGGAAATGACAACCCACTCCAGTATTTTTGCTTGGAAAAAAAAATTTTTTTGGACTGAGGAGCCTGGCAGGCTGCAGTCTATGGGGTTGTCAAGAGGCGGATGTGACTGAGTGCATGCATACTTTTCCTGCTCAGATTGACATCAGTCCCACTCACTTTACCTCGGAAACAATTCTCCAATCTCCTTTCCATTCTTGTACTCACTGCCTTAACTCATAATGAATGAGTGAAGTGAAGTGAAAGTCTCTCAGTCATGTGCGATTCTTTGTGACCCCATGGACTATACAGTCCATGGAATTCTCCAGGCCAGAATACTGGAGTGGTAGCCTTTCCCTTCTCCAGGGGATCTTCCCAACCCAGGGATCAAACCCAGGTCTCCCGCATTGCAGGCAGTTCTTTATCAGCTGAACCACAGGGGAAGCCCAAGAATACTGGAGTGGGTAGCCTATTCCTTCTCCAGCGGATCGTCCTGACCCAGAAATCCAACCAGGGTGTCCTGCATTGCAGGCAGATTCTTTACCAACTGAGCTATCAGGGGTCCTTTAACTCATAATATTCACCATTAAAATTGCCTTCTCTAGTTTTCCTTCCTCTATTTGGTTCTCTTCCAATCTATCTTCAACTCTGATGCCAGGGGAATATTTCTAAAAGGAAAATATGAAAATTACGCTTTTCTTAAAAACCTTTCTGTGATTCTCTCTTGCCTTGGGAAGAAAATCACAACCCTTGACCTGTCTTCTCAGGGCCGATGCCGGCACAATCTCTGGATTTGGTACCAGCCATGTCTTGAAATGATTTCTTTGCTCACACCACACTGACCTTGTTGCTGATCTCCTGTAAAGCACTATCTTCTCTTGCCTCCCTGCTATTTTGTGTAGGGTTTCCCCTGTCTGGAAGGCCTTTACATGTCTTCAACTCTCTTCCTTTGCCTAAACCACCCTTAAACTCCCAGTCCAAGCATCGCCTTATCTCAGAATTACTCCTTTGCACCCCTTGTATTCGGTGGCCACTCCTTACAGGACTGTTATGTTTTGCTCTCTATACTTTCCTGCGCATACCTGAAATATAACTCTCAATGCACTGTTAATTTCCTGAATTCTTCATACTCCCGTGAAATTATGTTTTATTCCCATTTGTACCCTCAACACTTAACATAACTATTGCTACATAGGGGACTCACTAATCAATAAATAAAATATGACTCTATTTAAAAGTATATTTGGCATAATGGTCACTTTCATAAATTTCTAAAACATTCTTTTTTTTGCTGTTTTGCTAAAGCATGAGAAATTGGGCTAAACTATTTCAAGATTTTTCTGTATTATTTAAAATAGGTCATTTAACCCATTACAAATTATATTTATATTGTAATTTCTAATGCAAATTTCAGTAAAATAATAAGAGTGCTCCAAAAGTATTCAACACTGGGTAAAGTTACTGCTTCCCAGAAAGAACCATCACAGATCCAGGTATAAATTTTAGTTTGGGATGATGACAGAAACAACTCCATAGAGAATTTTTTTTTTTTACACATAGAAAAGTATCATTTAAAATACACATTTTTTCTCAATACTGCTATAGTTTCCAACTGGAAATCTCATTTATGTATTTCTTTCAGTATATACTTATTTTAACAAAATAGCCATGTTGATTTTAAATTTGGATAAAAAGAGAAATGAGTTCATCTTATATCCCCTAAATATGACAGTGAGCCTATTTAGCTGCACTTAACACAATCTGATGTTGATATTTAAGTATAATCAAGTAAGATGTACAAATAGATACAGAGAAATAAACACTATGACAGATGCAGGAAACTGTGCCAACTTTTCTTTTCACAGGCTGAACAAAACGCTTAAGAATGCTTTCCAGTAGTAAGTTGATTTTACAAATAAATCATACAATAATAGCTATTAATAGCTAATATTTACTATTTACTATGCAACAGGCATGATCTTATGTGCTTTTCAGGTATTAACTCACTTAACCTTTATTACAACTTTATGAGATAGGTACTGTTATTTCTATTTGCAAAGACAAGGAGAATACTTGGAAGTCTAGATAGATTAAACAGCTTTATCCAAAGCACATAGCTGGTAAAAAACTGGATTTGGAATATGCACTTAACCAATTCTCTCAAACATTTCATCATATTAAAAGAATTTAACTTTTAAATATGTCAATGATAGTTATCAATGACTATATTGTGGAACAGTCTCAAAAGGTGGTACAGGTAACATACAAACTTTCTATTGCTATTTAAGAGTTTCTTATATTTTTAGCTAAAAGATTATGCTGTTAAAGTGCTGCACTCAATATGCCAGCAAATTTGGAAATAGCAGTGGCCACAGGACTGAAAAAGGTCAGTTTTCATTCCAATCCCAAAGAAAGGTAATGCCAAAGAATGTTCAAACTACTGCACAATTGCACTCATCTCACACACTAGCAAATTAATGCACAAAATTCTTCAAGTGAGACTTCGACAGAACATAAACTGAGAACTTCCAGATGTTCAAGCTGGATTTAGAAAAGGCAGAAAAACCAGAGATCAAATTGCCAACATCTATTGGATCATAGAAAAAGCAAGAGAATTCCAGAAAAACATCAACTCTACTTCATTGACTACCCTAAGTCTTTCACTGTGTGGATCACAACAAACTGTGGAAAATTCTGAAAGAGATGGGAATACCATACCACCTGATCTGCCTCCTGAGAAATCTGTATGCAGGTCAAGAAGCAACAGTTAGAACCGGACATGGAACAACTGACTGCTTCACAATTGGGAAAGGAGTACATCAAGGCTGTATGTTGTCACCCTGCTTATTTAACTTATATGCAGAGTACATCATAAGAAATGCTGGGCTGGAAGAAGCACAAGCTGGAATCAAGATTGCCAGGAGAAATATCAATAACCTCAGAGTTGTAGATGACACCACCCTAATGGCAGAAAGTGAAGAGGAACTAAAGAGCCTCTTGATGAAGGTGAACGAAAAGAGTGAAAAAGCTGGGTTACAATTCAGCATACAAAATACTAAGATCATGGCATCTGGTCCCATCACTTCATAGCAAATAGATGGGGAAACTGTGGAAACTGTGATAGACTTTATTTTCTTGGGCTCCAAAATCACTACAGATGGTGACTGCAGCCATGAAATTAAAAGACGCTTGCTCCTTGGAGGAAAAGCTATGACAAAAATAGACAGCATATTAAAAAGCACAGACATTACCTTGCCAACAAAGATCCATATAGTCAAAGCTATGGCTTTTCCAGTAGTCACATATGGATGTGAGAGCTGACCCATAAAGAAGGCTGGGTGTCGATGAATTCATGCTTTTGAACTGTGGTGTTGGAGAAGACTCTTAAGAGTCCCTTGGAGGGCAAGGAGATCAAACCAGTCAATCCTAAATGAAATCAACCCTGAATATTATTGGAAGGACTGATGCTGAAGCTCCAATACTTTGGCCACCTGATGCAAAGAGCCAACTCACTAGAAAAGACCTGATGCTAGGAAAGATTGAAGGCAGCAGGAGAAGGGGACAACAGAGGACAAGACGGTTGGATGACATCACTGACTCAATGGACATGAGTTTGAGCAAGCTCCAGGAGATGGTGAAGGACAGGGAAGCCTGGTGTGCTGCAGTCCAAGGGGTCACAAAGAGTCAGACACGACTGAGCCAGTGAACTACAACTAGGGAGGGGGGATCGGGATGGGGAATACGTGTACACTTTGCTAACTGTTTATCAGCACCCCACTACTCTCCTATATTACTCAGAATGGGATCTGCAGAAGATGTACTTGCAATGATAAAGAAAAAGAGATGGAAAAGGTCAGACTATTTTGGAGGATATTTGCCACTGCACACTAAGACTTTGGAGGTTCTGTGATTGTGGAAGTTGCAGTTCTATTATAAGAGCATCATTCCAAGGGATTTAAATCACGCCATCTTCTGGGCATGACTCCTTTATATAATTAGTCCTCAGTGAACAATAGTAATACAAATAAATGCATCACAGATATATAGAAAATCTCTATAGCCCTCAAGTCAGCATAAAAATATGGCAGCAAAGAGCTTTGATTTTCATACTTCCCCCTAGCTGGAGATGATTCATTAGCTAAAAAATGAGCAAGGAACAGGAGATGAGTGAAAGTCACTAAAGAGTATATCTAATCCATAAATTATGTTCATTACTCAATCATGACCCATGGGACTGAGGAGAAAGCTTGTGTAAGCACACACAGGGGTAAAGATTGGTAACTTCCAGAGGAAAAAAGGCACAATTATATTAGTAAATGAAGTGTCAGAAATTGTTGCTGAATTTGTCTCTGGCACTTAAACACTTGCAATATGGAAGAGAGGAGACTTTTCAACACTGGACTGGGTGACAGAGGCAGGCCTCAGTGTCCTCAGTCAATGCTCTTCAAGAGTAAGAAGGTAAGTACTAACTCATTTGCTGGAGGCCTTTCTGGAGCCAGAGCCAGAGTCAGGCAGAAATTAATTCCTTAATATCTTTTCAGTTCTAAATGCTCTAAGCTCCTGGATAAATTCTGAAGAAATTTTGTTTAAAAAAAGAAGTGCCAACAACAAAAACAAACAGTTCTTTCTTAGGAGCTAGAAATAATTATTCTAATTCTGATACCTAAGATCAGCTGTCTTTCATACTGTTATAATGAACACATAAGCATTATTGCTTGCACACTATGTCCCCCAGAAATCTCCAAGACATATGTTTGAGAAAATTACTCAATTTTTGGCATATCAGATTGAAAGCAGCTAACTATTTCCGACTATACGCTCCTGAAACAACTAAATTCCCAAGCAATTCTGTGCACGTTTGAAACATGCCTGTTTGTTCTTTATTGATTGCCACAGACTGTTATGAAAATACTATGTCACATTATTCTATAGCATAAGAAGAATCTTTCCATTGTTCTGCATAGGTATCCTGTAATGAATGTAAACACACAGATATGCCCATACTTGCTGACAGAAGGTTCTTCCTAGCTGAGGGTATTATCAGGTTCTGTGTAAATGTCAGGACTCTGATCCATTGAATTCAGTAAATTAGTGCTGTTGCATCCCATCACGCCTCAGCATATACCTTGGCTAAGCATGACCCTGAATGACTCCTTGCTTATTCACTACATTGATTATGTCAATTTATTTTAGTTATAACCAATTTTTCTGTTTTCTTTATTTTCAGGTATCTATCCATAAGTCCAGATATATAATATCTCTAAATTATGCATTTTGTGTTTTACCTAGGTTTCGAATATCCTCTCACCAATAAGCTAGTCAACTACAAAATAAAGCAATGGTATGAAAAATTTCAAATTGAGATAATAAAATATCTTACAAATTTCATACCATAAAATTCATTATGAAGATAAAATGTAGTAATGTTGATCATTATAACATCTTACATTGGTACAATGTTTTTATTGCTTCCAGGCTGCTCTGTACCTATTCTTTTAAAAAATATTTACGGCACCTGGGGAAAAATGAATATGACCTCTATTCATGTAAAGGTTACATAATATAAGAAGTAGGTGGTCAAAAATAAGAAAGGAAATATGATCATTAGATATTTTGTTAAATCTATAGAAGAGAAAAATAGCATATTAAAGTATAATAAATGGAAAGGCACATATTAGATCAAGTAATCAAGTGCTGTTACTTTCCAAGAAAACAGTTAGGTTGAAACTAGAGGATGAAAAGAAGTCAGTTCTATGAAAAACAGGAAGAAAGATATATCAAGAAGATAGTGTAGCATGTACAAAAGCCATGACACAGGGAAGATCCTGGTATTCAGGAATAAACGAGAAGTCTAGAATGGTTGTTTAAAATGAATGAGAAGGACACTAGAAAAAAGGTGAGGCTTAAAAAGTAGGTGAAAACTAAACATGTAAGTAGTGTAAACAAATTTTTTCGTGGGTCATGATCCGCGATTTAATGGGTCACACTAGCATTAAAAAAGAAAGAGACTAGACAAGATCAGAACATATTATACCTAGGAGGAGAATTATTATTTTGAGAAGCTTTTTTTCTGTCATATGCATATACAGCATGTGTGTGTGCCTATGTATATTTAGCTGAGTAAAAAATTGCACATCTAGTTTTCTCACTGGAGATGGTTTTTTAAAAAGCTTGAAAGACCTCATTATGGACCACAGAATGAAGTTTGGATGTTATTTTAAGCTGGGATAGGAGTTCAAGGAGGCAAGGGAATGTTACAGGCAGAGAAACAACCTAAAGAAAGGCCTGAGGTCAGAGAGGTAACAGGAGACCATGAGAAAAGGGAGCGGCAATCAGAGCACACTGCTATAGTCAGGACATATGATTCTGAAACATGTTCATTAGATATAATAATAGGAGGTGATCTTATTGCAAGGTGCTTCCATGTAGTGATAGCAGTATATGTCTGACTGGACAAACTGAAGAAATAACTATAGGCAGTCAGAATGAATAAGTTTTAAATATTTTCAAAAAGTTTGGGAGCTAGGAGAATATGAGAATGGGGAGAACTGTGGCTAAGGACAGAGGTACGTGATTTCATGGAATCTTCATTAAGTCAGTCACACAGGTTGCACAGTTCTGATTGGAATCTGGGGTCAGCAGTGGCCAACAGTGTTTGAGAGGGTTGTAGTCGTGCAGTGTTCTGATTGGACAACTCCTGGCGTGCGGTTTTGTCTTTGGTCTGGCTACTGTTTAACAACGCTTGTACCTATTTTTTTTTTTTTCAGCTTGTTTCTTCAGACTTCCTGAAAATTCTGAGTCACAAATATCTTTCAATAAATTATTTGTTTTGCTTAAATAAGCCAGACTTAATTTTCGCTGCTTGAAACTAAGAACTCTGCCTTAAATAGTTTTTACATTGTGAAGTTTTTATGAAAGTCACCAAAGCCTTACATGGAAGTAGCTACATTATGTGGAATCTTCAACACATTGCATTCATGTGGTACATAATCTCTGGTTGGCTAGCATGCAAAATATTTTTGAGTCTTGAAACAGATTATTTCTTGAATGCTCCAAGCCATACTGAAGGCAGAAAACAGCATAAAGAAAGAAAGCAGCCTCTCTATCTCAATTACAGAAACACCATACAACTACATCTTTTAAGCAGAGAGCATTTAAATGATAATAAGAATGCATAATTTTACCTGAAAATCCTGAGACTATTCCACTGAAAGAGAAAATATGAACTTTAAGAATATCCTTTGTAAGGTTCTTTATTAATCAAGAAGCAACAATTAGTACTGGAAATGAGACAACTGACTGGTTCAAAATCGGGAAAGGAGTACATCAAGGCTGTATATTGTCACCCTGCTTATTTAACTTATATGCAGAGCACATCATGTGCAACGCTGGGCTGAATGAAGCTCAAACTAGAATCAAGATTGCTGGGAGAAATAACAATAACCTCAGATATGTAGATCATACTACCCTAATGGCAGAAGGTGAAGAGTAACTAAAGAGCCTCTTGAAGGTGAAAAAGGAGAATGAAAAAGCTGGCTTAAAATTCAACATTCAAAAAACAAAGATCATGGCATCCAGGCCAACTACTTCATGGCAAAAAGATGGGGAAAAGGTGGAAACAGTGACATGTTTTATTTTCTTGGGCTCCAAAATCACTGTGGATGGTGACTGCAGCCATGGAATTAATAGGCACTGGCTACTTGGAAGGAAAGCTATGACAAACCTAGACAGCATATTAAAAAGCAAAGGCATCACCTTGCCAACAAAGGTCTGTGTAGTCAAAGCTATGGTTTTTCCAATAGTCATGTACAGGTGTGAAAGCTGGACCATAAAGAAGGCTGAGCATGAAGAATTGATGCTTTTGTATTGTGGTGCTAGAGAAGACTTGAGAATTCCTTGGACAGCAAAGAAATCAAACCAGTCAATTCTAAAGGAAATCAACCCTGAATATTCATTGGAGGGACTGATGCCGAAGCTCCAATACTTTGGCCACCTGATGCAAAGAGCCAGCTCCTTGGAAAAGACCCTGATGCTGGGGAAGAATGAGGGCAAAAGGAGAAGGGGGCAGCAGAGGAAGAGATGGTTAGACGGCATCAGTGACTCAAACTCTGAGAGATAGTGAAAGACAGGGGAGCCTGGTGTGCTGCAGTCTACGGGGTCACAAAGAGTAAGACATGACAGTGACTAAACAACAATCAATCAAATAAAGAGTATATGGAGAGGATAACTGGATGGCTTCAGAAAATACCCTAACTATATTATTTTCTAAAAAGGTGAGTCCAATACACATGCTTGTACCCTTTGAATAAATCTACTAATTGTCAATATATCATTAATGTACCACCTCCTAAAGTATTCGGTGTCATGTTATTAGATATGATTCAGATGAGAATTCTGTGGTCAGTTTTTAAAACACTGCATTTCTTTCCTAGGGGATTTCTCAGAATCTTAAAAAAACAAACAGAAATTTAGAGTCCTCAAAAGAAGTCCATGTAGTGTTTTTCTGCTTGTGTCATCACAGAACTTTTTTAGAGAACTAACATTTTATGAAACACATTTGATAAATTCTCTGTTGAGTTTGATAAATCCATAATTTAAAGATTATGAGAATGCTTCCTACCGGTCAAGTCTTATTGCAATAGAAACCCACACAATGAAAACCTTAACATTTTAAAACACTGATCATCTCTAACCAGGGGATAATCTTCAAAGAGCAGTTGATATGAGAAAATGAAAAGTGTTTTCAAAAAATATTTCTTAATTTGGACAAGATAGAGTATGATGTCTTTATTTCTACTTTGACTAACATGATGGAGTAAGTGGGGGAAGTGAGATTAAAAAACGGAGATGGGAAAGAAAAAAATTCATCACTTAAAAAAATTGATTTCTCAGTTACATCAAGAAATTTCAACTGAATGGGACTCTCTCTACATGGTATGCAATGTTTCCCAGCTAGTTTCATTACAGTAGTCTAAATTATTAGATACCATAAATTGTAAGAATCTATAGCAGTGGACAAGACTATGAACCAGCCCAGTAAAAAATTCTTGGGGAAACTATTGCCAGGAAATAAGTAAATGTGTGTTAGTACAGAAGTAATGATAAATAGGAACAAGAGTGAATTAGATTACCTTCTCCCTTGAGTAAAAAGCTATTCTACTTCAACACCCAGTACTGAAAAGCAGTTTCAACTGAAATACATGTTAACTCACTGACTCCCATTATTAATCCTGTTATGCTACCAGTAACTGTCCATAGTCACAGAGAAAAAAAGTAAACACTTTAGTGTCATCAAATTATAAGGATTACACATCTTTATAGTGATGACACATATCTGTGAGGGCTATCATCACCTCTTGAGTGAAACCCTGTTCATTATGGTTACTTGGCAAGGCTGCTGGTGACAGGAGCAACAGTGAACCAGGATTTACTAACCATGCACAGGCTGCAAGGCCATGTACTGGATGCTTGAAGGTTCATGATAAAGATCAGCATTCCGAACTTCTGGGAGAATAACTAGCAAAAAGCATTTGTTATCACACAGAAGTGGGACTCTCAATATGATCTGAGTCAGGGATCAAACACTAGCTGACTATTAATTCACTGTGGTGAAAATGAATATGGAATACTCTTTTCTAACACACATGGAAGTGCATCAAATATAAAGAGTAGAAAGACTCTAAAATGAACTTTAGAGACAAAAACTGTACATAGTTAAATGTCAGCACTGCAAAATTAGAGAAAGATTGAAATAGCTTAAGCTGAAAAATTTTCTTGTTATAGTTTAAAAAGATGTTCATAGTCCTCTAGCTACTAAAATGTTGAGTGTAATTCATGGCAACACAATGTTTCTTTAGTAAAAATGAAAATGATGCTACAGAATCATTAGTCAGAAGCACTGAAATTGAAATTGTAATGAAAGGTTTTAAGGATGCATCTTCTTTATCCTGACCAAGGGTGCACGTCTGTGACATAATTAGCTGGAGCTGAGGATATAATCTGGGCCCACACAGACTGGATCAAAGCTAATTGGACTTTGCGGCAAACGAACTTGTGACCTAGACCTCATTAGCCATGATCTAACTAACTGAATTTGAGGGCCACAGAAAATACATGTTGGCACGAGATATTTACTTTGAATTATTTCTGCACTTGATGGGCCCTATAATTTTAAAGAGTCAACTTTTAGAGATGTTTTTCTAAGGTTTTGTGAATGAATGAATTCACCAGTTTCATATTTACGCATATAGAAGACCCTAATATCAGTGGTGGGACAGCTTTAAAAGGCACAAGGCAATATGCAGAATTCAGAAAAAAAATAACTAGAGAGCAAAATTGTATAGTAATAACTAATGCTTAGTGAGTGTTTTCAATTTCTCAGAAGCTATACAAAACACTTTGGATAAACTATCTCCGTATTTCATAAATGAAGACAGTGAAGCAGGCTGTGTATCTTTTACAAAATCACACACTAGCAATCACCCTATTCTACTCTGGGCCGATGATAAATGACTGTGATAGATACCACAGAGTTAACTCTCTCAACACCCATTCCCACTATCCTTTTCCTTTGCTGTCATCTACCATATAGACACAAAAGCTACAAACCTGCATTCCTAGATTCCTCTGCAGCTAATTACTTTGTTACAGAGTTATGGCCAATGAGATATAAGCACAAAGGGAGCTAGGGGTTTCTGGAAAGCCTGTGTGTGTGTACACACATATTTATATGTAAGTATGTACGCATATACAGTGTATCCCCTTTTTCCACCTTCTTATTGTCTTTCCATCTTCTTCTTGTCTGGAATACAGCTGTGATGGCTGTAACCAAAGCAGATTTACTACCATACCAGCAAATCTTTGCCCTGATATCCCTGAGCTGCTAATGTCAGCAACAGACTGAGAGGAAGTACCGTTGTGGATGTTTCTAAATGCTCATTTCCTGTCATCTTTCAGTAGCTTAGCACTAAGCTGGCTCAGGTGGTCTGAGTTAATCCTAATGGAAGAACAGGCTAGGGGACCTGAACTTGAGAGGCACCCACTCCTCCCTAGATAAGAAAGCCATGTTTTTTCTACTAAATAACCAGTTAATGTTCACTACCCCTGCCCCCTAGAAATATGGAGCACTCTGTGAGGCCAGAGGTATTCTACTGGAGCAATTTCCATGGTACCGTCCAGTCTTACTAGAGGTATCTGCTGTATGCCAGCTTGTAAGATCTCTTCAATAAGGCTTATTTTATATTTGCACATAGTGCTAGTTACTTGTACAATATGCTAACTCTGGATTTTTTTTTGACAAAAATAAAAGCCCTAATTTGTTTAAATCTCTGTCACATTTTTTTGGTTTCTTAGATGATTGGTTGCAATAAAAAACATAAGGTAAAACATTATGGAATAGAGAGTGATAACGTAGCCCTCCGGTGGGGTCTGCTAAGGCATTACCTAGGATGTCTTTGAATTAGGAGAACAAACTAGGTAGGAAATGGTACTTGCTTAAACAAAGGTAGAAAACATAATGACTTTACTCTGAGGTTCTGGAAGGAAATATACTACAGACAAGGATGCAGCAACAATACAACTGCGTGACGTCCAGCAGTGTCTAGAAACTCATTTATATTCCCTGATAGCATAAAGGACCAAGTGGTAGGCATCCTCATTTTCCTTTGGTCTAAATGCCAATAAGAGCTTAGATTTATGGTAGAGATTCCAAAAGTAGGCTCCAGAATGTCCTGGCCTTATACAACAAAGAGGTAAAGAATACTCAGTGTGTCTAATACACATGAAGTGTTATAGATTCAGCAGAGTAACAGAAATGTGCTGATCCTTGATCATGTGCCCTTCACCTAAACTGGTGTAAATAAAATAACAAAATGACAACAATTCTCATTCAGGAAGAGTTCTTAGTATGATAAATATATATAAGGATTTGTCACACCATGGTGGAACTAGGAGTCTGGGTACACTGCTATTTTTACTGTAGAGGGGATAAATAAGTTACCCGCAGAGGAAAGCCAGGGTTCATGACACAAAGGAGGATGTGAAATGTCAGCCTACAAAGATATTGCTATACTGGTGTAGTGGTTTGGGAACGGAAGAGAGAAGTGGAGAATGATATTCCAGCAGAGGAAACAAACCACGTGTCCAATAATACAGAGGCATGAAAGGGGAAACAGGTACAAAGTTGGTTGTTCCTAGAACAGATGGAAGATGAAGCCAGGGAGATAGGAAGGGGGAGAAAACCAAGACAGAGAGACACATTTTACTTTATAGCTAATATAGGTTCTAAAGGCGGTGGTGATGTAGGCAGATTCAGTGACCAAAAGCAATACGAAAAAAGAGACAATGAGTCAAGATCAGTGAAGAACTTTCAGTTTTGTATCATCTGTTGTAAACCGGGTCCTGTGCGAGCTGCTTCATATACTCTGCCTTAAATCCTCACAATAATCCAGTAACAGTAAGTTTATTATCCTCCCATTTCCCAGGAAAGAATAATAGAAGCACAGAATAGTTGAGTACCTTGACCATGATTATAAAACTAATAGATAGTTAAACCAGGATTTTAAGATGTTTAGCTATAGTAAGAATAAATGCACTTTCTACATACCACACACACTTCTGCTGTTAGATTTATTGCAGTGAAACAACAACAAAAACCACCCAAAAATCCCTGCCCCTCATGGAGCTTACAGGTTGGTGTCATGGGGGTCTATAAAACCACCCAAGAAAACAGTAGGTGCAGTAAGAATTAAGAATGCAGAGATTCTCAACCTAAGGCACAGCAGCCTGGGGTGGGGCAGAAGAGTCAATAAGAGAATCTGAATTCATTTCAGACTGGGAGATCTAACAGATTGCAAACAAAAACCTGTGGTAAATGAAAACAAACATGGTGACTTATAACAGTTCTTAGTACCTTTATTTATAAAAACATCCTGAATCTCACAGTGGCTGAAAAACTCTAATGAAAAAAATATACAAACTGACATTATTGTTGATGCAAAGGAGATGGAGTGAGAGTTGGGGAGGAAAGGGAAGTTCAGACAGGAAAATAAGATTTATTGAGTATCTGGCACTTTTACATAGAGTAGTAAGTACCTCATTTAATAAATGCAAAAAAAAAAAAAAATAACCTCCTCCTAATCTACTAATACAGTAGATTTATATTACTTTACAGAAGACACACAAAAATTCACCTTATTGATAAAAACAAGAAGCATAGATTTTAGAAGGTATTATTATGATACAGAAATCACCAACAAGGGGGTATGTTTTTCTCAACCTAGAGAAAACCATTCATGGGTACATCAATGTAAAATGTTAAAATATTCTACGGGTGTAGAAATTTCAAAATATTTTAAAAATATTCTACAAAGGAAAATGAGCACATATTTTTAACAAACATAAACAAGGCTCAAAACATCAGTTTAAGTTCAATAATCGCACTCTGGTTAAAAAAAAAAAAGAAATTACTGTGAAAACAAGGAAATAACTTGGGATGAGCAGAAGGTGTCAGGAAGTGCATTCGTCTTCTCTGAGCGGGGGGATGAAGACGACGTCCCCGTGTAAACTTACATTGCTCCGTTGGTATAGACAGTGTCGCTTCCTTCCACGTACTGCACCTGAGCTGGATAGACATGCTGCACCTGCTGGACGGTCTGCACCTGCTGCACCTGGAAAGCAGACGTCAGACCTGATGAGAGGCGCACGTAACAGAACGGAGGCGCAGTGTCAGGTCGACTGCAAAGATTTTCCCAGGGTATCGATAAACCCAAGAATGTTTCATAATGAAAACTGTTAGGTTCATGCTAATTTCAGCATAAGTATGTGCTGGGTCCAAAGGTCCAAATTAAATGTAGCATTTATGCTGAGAAAATTCTGTAACGTTATTGCAAGCATGTATATACACACTTCAGGTGTTTAGAGTGAAAATTCTGAAAGCTCTGCACTTATTTTGATGGTTGATGAAATTCTCTTCAACCTGGCTTGTGAATGCTACGTTTATTTTTTAATTAAAGAATTCATAGTGGAAAAGTTCAGATACTTATATGCAGAAAAAAATACTATAATAAACCCCATGTACTCATCATCCAACATAAATAACTGTCACCAAATCTTTCTCTTCAGCCCCTCAGAGGATTATTTAAAAGCAAGTGTAGAACTTACAGCATTTCACTGGTAATATTTCATTTTTTCTTAAGAGAAAAGAGCTACTGTTAACATGAATACAATACTAACATCATAAATAAAACATTAACAGTTCCTTAATATCATATAAAACCCCGTAATTGTTCAAATGTCTCTAGTTAATCCAATGTTTTCTTAAAAGTTGGCTTGCTCAAATCAGATCCAAACAAGGTCTACCCGTTACATTTGGTTGATATTTCCTTTCTTTCTCTTTTAGTCTCTAATAGTTTCCCATCCTTTTTATATTTTACTGTTAGTTATTCGTGGCTGAAAAAACTAGATCAGTTATCTACTAGAATTTCTAGAATGCTAAATTTGCCTAATAGCATCCCTGAGATGTCACGTAATAAATTCCTCTATCTTCTATATTTCCTACAAATGAGTAGTTAGATCAGGGACCCTGACTGATCAGGGATTCAATTTTTAAAAAGCTGTGTACTACTACATCATATAAGCTGCCACTGAATAGCTGGTTGTCTTTCATTGTGCAGTATTTTTGATCAAGAGCTTCAGGTGTTGTCAGCTGGTTTCACTGGTTACAATGTTTCCTATCCATGTTTACCTGAGGATATAGCTAGTCACTTATAACCATTTTCTGTAGCGATTACTTTTATTAATAAAAGGCTTCAAACTTGTAGTGATCTGATTCTGCTATTATCTCTTCATTTATGAATAGAATTCTATAAAAGAATTCTTCTTATTAGTATTTGATTACTCTGAATTAAGATTTGTACAGGAAGAATAGGATAAATGCATGATTTCACTATTTATTGGTACTCAGAATAATGATTTTATTCCCTTAGCTCCCTCCCCAAGGTGACCAGTGTTGCTTTCAGTTTGATCTTGCTTGTATCCTTTAAGATTTTTAGCTTTTGAACATATATATATATATATATGAACACAGCAATCGTTTTTCCCCTACAATTGCTCCACCTTTGACTAATGGTAGTGCCTTCATGGGGGCTTCCCTGGTGGCTCAGTCAGTAAAGAATCCACAATGTGGGAAACCTGGGTTCAATCCCTGGGTTGGGAAGATACCCTAGAGGAGGGCATGGCAAACCACTCGAGTATTCTTGCCTGGAGAATCCCCATGGACAGAGAAGCCTGGTGGGCTACAGTCCACCATGAGGTCGCAAAGATTTGGACACGACTGAGCGACTAAGCACAGCACACACACACAGCAATGCTTTCATGACCACAGTAATTTTTCTTAATTCTTAGATCTATCCTAGATCTGAAATCAACCATTTTTTAAAACCCCTGGGTCTTCTGTTTTAGTTGTAATATAAATATGTAAAAACTGCTTGGGAAAGCAATTTGCCAACAGGCAAACTATTTGACACCTTTGTGATTTCTTCTACAGAAATATTCACCATATGAAGAGTTGCTGTACAATATTATTTTTAAAAATACAGCTTATAAGAATAAGAAGGAAAAGCCTTAATGACTGCAAAAGTGGAGCAATTAAATATAGAAGATCATTCTATAGAATATATGGTTGATGATAAAAGAATAAATTAAGATTAATATATACTATATATAGCAGGATCTCTAAGACATATTCTAAGTGAAAAGGTTGCTGAAAAATACTTAACAATGCGTGCTCAGTCGCTCAGTTGTGTCCAACTCTTTGCAACCCCATGAACTGTAGCCCACCAGGCTCCTATCTCTAGGGGATTTTCCAGGCAAGAACACCAGTGACTTGTCATTTCCTTCTCCAGAGACTTACAATGTAACTTGATTTACATATATATCTGCATATATGGGCACATGTGCATACAAATGTGCTTAAATATATAAAGGAAGATAGAAGGATGCACACTAAATTTCTAAAAATGGTTACTTTGCTGAGTGACATTAAATGAGATGGGAGAGAAGAAATGACTAACAGCCTTTATGAATTCATATCTGTTATTTTTATATCAAATATATATCTCAATATATGAAAGGATTTTCACTTCTGGCCACGATGGAGTAAATACTATTGGAAATGCCCTCCCCCTGTAAACAAGTAGAAAAGTGGACAAAATGTGTAAAACAATATTTTCAGTCATTTGACAAAAAGGCACCATGCGATTCTGTTCCTTAACAGAAGGAAAAGAAACACACTGAACCCTATGATGATCTTGGAGACCAGGATGCAGAATGTAGAGCAGGAATGGAGAAGCCAAGAAGAGCATCGTGACCTCACTGAGGTGAGATACTGAATTTGGGGAAGGCTGATTCACCTGAAGCTTGAGGACAGTATCAGAAAGGAGGTTAAGTAGAGAAATAGATCCAGAAATGTTGGTAGAGATCCCCTTGATGCCGATACTAAGCTGCACATGTGCAGGGGACAGAGAGATGTTCAAGTTCTGACCACCCATAGTGTCATGACCTTATTGAACAGCTAGGACATTCTGTAGAAACACCAGAGGGCAGAGCCATAGTATTGATAAAAGGACTAAACTACGTCTAGAATAAAGCTACTTTGCGTGCGTGCTAAGTTGCTTCAGTCGTGTCTGACTCTTGCAACCCTATCGACCATAGCCTACTAGGCTTCTGTGTCCATGGGATTCTCCAGGGAAGAAAACTGGAGTGGGTCGCCATGCCCTCCTCCGGGGATCTTCTCGACCTAGGGATTGAACCTGCATCTCCTATGTCTCAAAAACTACTTTAGGTTCATCCTAATAAATCTAAAATAAAAGCTTTGATAATATCCACAAGTAACTGCCTATATGGAACTAAATTTAACACTTGTAAAGGAAGATATCAAAATCCAGACATATAAAACCATAAGAATCACAGTGTCCAGCGTTCAAAAAAAAAAAAATTATGACATATGAAGAAGCAGGAAAATGTGATTGCTAATGAGGAAGAAAATCATCAATAGAAATAAATCTAGAAATGAAAGATATGAAGTGGCAGAGAGACGTTAAAACAACTATTCTAAATAGACTTGAGATTCAAAGGAAAATGCAAACATGGTAAGAAAGAAAGAAGCTATAATGAACTGAGTCAAATTTGTGGAGTTGAAAAATACAGTATCTGAAATGAAAAATTTGCTCAATGGAATGGAGAGAATACATAATGCAGAAGAAAAGACAAGTTAAGATGAAAACCAAGCAATAAAAACTATTTGCAGAACAGAAAAAAAGAAATAATGAAGAACAGAAAATCAGTGAAAAATGGAAAAATATCAAGTAGTCTAAACAATGTAACCATAGTCCCAGAAGAGGAAGAACAGAAAATATATTTGAAGGAAGAGCGGTATAAACTTACAATTTTATTAAAACTATGAACACAGATCTAAGAAGCTTAATATACAAGACAATGTATAGACGAATGAAAACCACAGTAAAGTGCACTATAATTAAAGTGCTAAAGGAGAAAAATTCCTAAGCAGATAGAAAACAGATACATTGTATACAAGGCAACAGGTATTAAAATGACTGAAAACTTACCAGTCAAAAAATACAAGCCTAAGATAATCAAATAGCATGTATTTAATGCAGTGAGAGAAAAACTTCAGTCAAGAATCCCATAACCAGTAAAATATTCTTCAAAAATGAAGAGGAAATCCTTTCTTAGACAAAAACTAAGATCATTCAATCTGCTCTAGCAGACCTCCAGTGAAGGGAACCACAAAAGAGAGTTTTGGACTAAAGAAAAACAATTTCAGATGGAAAATGGGACTTACACAAGAAATGAGGAGCACTAGATGGTAAATTTGTAGATAAGGGGCTTTTTGATTATTCTCTCATCTTTTAATTTCTGTAAAAGACAACCGCCTGTGCAAAGTAAAAATAACAATATGTATATAATAGGGCTTATCACATATGTAGAAATAAAGTGTAAGTATGACAAAAATAGCACAAAAGAAACCATACTCAATTTAAATCTTGATTGTCATAATGGGTAAAAATGTAAACTCTAACTATATGCTTTCCACCAGAACACATTTTAAATATACAAAGACAGGTTAAAAATAAAAGGATATAAAAAGACAGTCTTTGGCAAACACCAATCACAAGAAAGAGTGGCTAAGTTAACATCAGAGTAGACTTCAAGACAACCAATACTACCAAAGAAAAAGACGGAAATTTAATCAAAAAATTATCAAGAATAAACAATACATCCTATGTGTCTTTGCATCTAAGAACAGTTTCAAAATAACATGGTGCAAAAACTGAAAGAATTGAATGTTAACTAGTTTCCTTTGTGGAGGCCAATATGGAATGGTTGCAAATTCAGTTAATTTGGAAATAGGAGAACTCATTTTAGGTCTTTATGCTGACACTTGCTGTTTACATATTGGGAGAGTCAATTCGCTTTTTAAACTAATAATTTCTTTGTGTGTAAAGAAAAACTATATCTACTCTGTCAAAAAGAATTTTTGTGCAAACCCGAAACTACCAAATATAAACACAAAGCATGTCATAGGCATATATAATAATTATAATACATTTTGAATAATGAGAGACATTACTAAATACTTTGAAATAAGAATCTTGTCTTCTACATCTGTGTAATTTTCATCTTTATATTCCACTTGGTTTTAGCCATAAATATGTACAATAAATGTTCATCTCGAGTTCCTTCAAATCATGAGATTCTATAATTGAAGTAGAAATGAAACTCCAAGTGTCATGAATCTTGGAAAAGAATTCTGAGTAGATGCCGGCTAACTCATCTAACACATCAACACATAAATATGGCTCTTGATTACACTGAGACTGAACTGTACAGTGTAAAAACAGGGCATAATTCTTTGCATTATCTACCAAGTTAGGGAACTGATGAAGTAAACAGAAGACCCATTTACTTAAACAGAAATAGAAAAACACTAAAAATACTAAATTATAGCAGATATTGGAGGTAACACAATTTTCCTTATTATCCAGACTAATCAAAAACTAGACTGAAGAGGCCTTGAAACAAATTAGTGATGAGAAATGGAATTGCCTATAGTTTGATAAAGTATTTTTTCAAGGTATAATGACAGTGAAGGAAGTAAAAGAGGAGTAAAAAAAGCTGAAAAAGAAAGAAGAAAGGAAAAATAACTACCTTATGTCTGTACGTTTCATTTCACCAATGAAAAATTAAGGTCCTTTTAATTTTTAGTTGAGGGTTATTTGACTGTCTTTCCTTTGTTGGGGAGAAAGTGGAGCTCTATCATTAGTTAAAGGTCACTGGAGAGGTGCAGAAATGCTCCTTTCCTATCTCAAAATTATTCAGATCTAGGAAGAGAGATATATCTACAAAATAACTCTATTGAGACTTATAAATCCAGTTCCAGGATGGAAATGCACATGTAGACCATTTTGTATATTTTGATACATTTCCCAAATGTATCCCAACACCTTTATACTATATATATTACACAATAATTAAATAACACCTGTACCTAGCAAAGGAAATGCCCAGTGACTATTTGTGCAGTTTATAATATCTTCTAAATGTGAACATGTACTCATTTTTTAAAAAAACACCAAGAAATGCTCATGATTCCAAAGTGAACTGATATGATTACTTTTAATGCCCTTTAATGTGTCATTAAAGACCAAAGGTAAAATTTTAAAAGGAAGTTGCATGCTATTTTCTTTTTCCTAATTAACTGTGATCTCAAATGTGTTCAAATATTATTTTATACCATCTTTTTGTTAAATATTAACTTCTGTTCAAATATTTACTAAATTGCTATCTTTTGTAAGTTCATTTTCTATTTTATTTGCTAATCACAGTGCAGGGACTGTTCAGGTCAGCAATGCTGAAAGAAAGGAAAACTAGCATCCTGTGGGCACGTTACTACTATTCCCAGTAGCAGTATTTTCCATCCATCTTTGTGAAATCTATAAACTGTCACATTTTACTGCCTACCCTACCCAAGTCCTCAGGAGAAAGGAAGATGATTTAAAAAACTCTACAGCAAATTAATTTTCTCTTAATTTTATTGTATTTCCAAGATAAATTCTCAGAAGTGTTTCCAAAGAGGATGAACAAATAATTTTCACCACTTGAACTTTAATAAACAACAAATTGGTAAAAATATGAATTGAAAAGAGATGGAATTAACAGAAATAAATCAACAATTTCTACAATTAATTATTTAATAAAAATGACCTTGGGTTAATTTTTAAAAGGCTACATAATACATATCAGAATGTTGGTGGGAATGAAGTCAAACCATAACATTCTGTACAAGAAATTCATCCATTTTTTGTCAACTGGAGGAAAAAAAAATCCTCCAAATATAAATATATGTAACAATGTATATACATTTATACACTAGATGAATTAAGCAAATTAATACTCTTCCTAATACACACTTAAATGGAAGCACCTCATTACTATTCAAATGTAGTATGACAAATGCCTTTGCTTATTTCACTGCATTTTTATAATTCTTATTGTTTATAAAAAGAAGTGAATACCATAACAAACTACATACCACAGGAAAATGTGCTGGTTCAACAGAATCAATTAGTATATTTTGAGGACAAATTTATACAATATGTTGTTTTGGATGTGCTTCAAGAAAAATAAAATGAATCACACTTCAAGACAGTAATCCTTTTCAATAGTAAATGAAATCATTTATAATTGTTAAGCTTATTAGTCAGTTAAGAATAATACTAGTCTCTGTAAAAATGTCTTTATAATGTCAAGATATTCATTGCCTTTCTTGTATAAAAGCATTCCTTACACACGTGGCTGGCACCAAACATCTAACTTTAGTACTGAGAACTGTCAAAAACTGCATTAAGATGACTTTAATAAACCCACAAGAGATATGAAAGAGCTCTCAGAAGATTAAAAACAGAGGATATTAGAACAGCTATGTTAGAGACTGCTATGTGGCTGACCAAAAGTGAAGCAGAAAGGAAAAGATCAACACTGGAACAGCTATTAATAAAAGGGCAGAGGGGAAGGAAGACATCCAGAGTAGCAGCAGAGAGTTAATTAGAAAAGCCACCTTGTGAGAAAACAGAAAGAACTAATTCAATAATTCTGGCCGACAAAAACTGTAGGGAATTGAGGGACTGTGGAAAGATAGTCAAGTTCAATGACTACAGCATTAGAACTGCCTCAAAAAGATGCAACAACAACCAAAGATTGTAAGGGGAATTTCTTTACAAGCACGGTTATGGGAACAGAAATAAAAAACCTAAAACCACTGTTTTCAGTCTTTGTTAAAATGAAAATGAAATTATATATTACAGAGGTGTTTAATAAATCTTGCCAAGAAAGAATCCCAGAAATATTTTGAATGTTCAAAGTTCATTTGCAGGTACCGGATGGTTATACGTCTTGATCACAAGATCATGGTGAACAAAAAGAATGGTTAAGTGACAGAACAGGTTAAAAAACTATTACTTAAAATTCTCCTTATGTTTGCAGAGAACAAGAAGTTTCCCTAGATCTTTACTGTTAATTTACCAAGTTCTTCCTGGGATATTCAATGATAACTATAACATTCCTGTTTTATCTTCTAAGATTGGTAGCCCTCCACTTCAAAGAATGTGATGAACATGAACTGTTGGAAAATAGGATATTGTTTATTTAAATGATAGAGTTCATTTTATACAGCAAATGGAATCTGTTCATTTACATTGTAAAAATTTAAATAGGATACTCACTCTTCCTATGTTAATTGACTCTCACTTAAAAACTATGTAGCACTTTTTTTTTCCAGAAACACTCAGATTTTTGGATATATTTTACTTACAGCAGACTCTATGTAAATAAATGATGCTTCTAGCACATTCAGATCCAACAAACATCACGAAGCCTGCTTCTTCAATAGGACTAGAGGTAAACAAATATATAGGAACTATTTACTAAAAGTATATGATTGTTACAGGCAACTAAAAGTTATTATGAAAATTATTGTTATACTTGGACTTCAAATAGAGTCCTATGAAAGCTAATAATACAGTGGTAAGTAAGGTCCTGGCTCACTTTCTTATACTTCTGATCACATGAAAATGAGAGAATCAATGGGGAGTGAATTATTTCAATAAATCACCCCAACTGCTTACCATCCATCTCCCCAAAATACCGAATTAGCTTCACAGAACAGAAGTAACCTGATAAAGGTGAAGCAAGTTCCCGAGGACAAGAGTGGAAGTGTTTCTGGGAGCAGGGATGTGGCTAAGAGAAGATTTAGCTTATAAGGATTTCTCAATAACAAATTGGATAGATATTTCATAAAATACATAAACCTACTTTTGTGAATCAAAAAGAACAAAGGAACAACTACTTCCTACAAGCGAGGAACATTTTCTGTCATGATTAAACACTAAGCATTATTTCCCCTGGGGCCCAGCAAGACAGACCAATAAGATCCTCCTAAACTAAGTAATAATTTTTAGGGAAAGAAATTTAGTAAATAACACTCTGGTGACCTGATGGGGCAAATGAGCTCAGTATACCAATCTCACTGCCATTTTAGAAGAAGACTTTGGAATGGGAGGCTACTCCAGTCTTTCTAGTAAAAAGTCAATCTACTATAGAATCTATAGAAACTTAGAATGTCAATAAATGTAAGCAGCACATCAGAAAATCTAACTCTGCACAAAATACATTTCACAACTCGAGACTCACCATTAAAATAAGAATTTTGAATGTATTCCATGGTGAGATTGATTGCATAGGTGCAAACTCATATGTGCACCCAGTGTCTATGGTAATAAAGTATATTTACAAGATAGGACAGATGTTGATTCCCTTTGGGTGGAGTACATGAAATTAACAGAATGAATTATTAAACTTAAGTGTCAGCAGACAAAGCACTGTAACCTAAAAGAGAAGAATTCCTTAGTTATACATGATTGTTAAACTAGCACTGAAAGTATTAATAGTGACATGCAGTATTATTTTATTTGTTCTTCACAAATATTCTAAGATGAATTAAATGGTAGGCATTTTTGCCCCCATTTTATAAATGGAGATAAAACATATAGTGACAACCCAAAGTCTGCCCATTGTTTCCCCATCTATTTGTCATTAAATGATGGGATCAGATGACATGATCTTAGTTTTCTGAATGTTGAGTTTTAAGCCAACTTGTTCACTCTCCTCTTCAACTTTCATCAAGAGGCTCTTTAGTTCCTCTTCGCATCTGACATAAGGGTGGTATCATCTGCATATCTGAGGTTATTGATATTTTTCCTGGCAATCTTGATTCCAGCTTGTGCTTCATCCAGCCCAGCATTTCTCATGATGTACTCTGCATATAAGTTAAATAAGCAGGGTGACAGCATACAACCTTGACGTACTCCTTTTCCTATTTGGAACCAGTCTGTTGTTTCATGTCAAGTTCTAACTGTTGCTTCCTGACCTGCATACAGATTTCTTAGGAGGCAGGTCAGGTGGTCTGGTATTCCCATCTGTTTAGGAATTTTCCACAGTTTGTTGTGATCCACACTGTCAAAGGCTTTAGCATAGTCAATAAAGCAGAAGTAGATGTTTTTCTGGAACTCTCTTGCTTTTTTGATGATCCAGCGGATGTTGGCAATTTGATCTCTGGTTCTTCTGCCTTTTCTAAAACCAGCTTAAACATTTGGAAGTTCAAGGTTCACGCATGGTTGAAGCCTGGCTTGGAAAATTTTGAGCATTACTTTACTAGCATGTGAGATGAGTGCAATGTGTGGTAGCCTGAACATTCTTTGGCATTGCCTCACTTTGGGATTGGAATGAAAACTGACCTTTTCCAGTCCTGTGGCCAGTACTGCATTTTCCAAACTTGCTGGCATTTTGAGTGCAGCACTTTCACAGCATCATCTTTTATGATTTGAAATAGTTCAACTGGAATTCCATCAGCTCCACTAGCTTTGTTCATAGCGATGCTTCCTAAGGCCCACTTGACTTCACATTCCAGGATGTCTGGCCCTACGTGAGTGATCACACCATCGTGATTATCTGGGTCGTGAAGATCTTTTATGTATAGTTCTTCTGTGTATTCTTGCCACCTCTTCTTAATATCTTCTGCTTCTGTTAGGTCCATACAATTTCTGTCCTTTATTGTGCCCATCTTTACATGAAATGTTCCCTTGGTATCTCAAATTTTCTTGAAGAGATCTCTAGTCTTTCCCATTCTATTGTTTTCCTCTATTTCTTTGCACTGATCACTGAGGAATGCTTTCTTATCTCTGCTTGTTATTCTTTGGAACTCTGCATTCAAATGAGTGTAACTTTCCTTTTCTCCTTTGCTTTTCGCTTCTATTCTTTTCACAGCTATTTGTAAGGCCTCTTCAGACAGCCATTTACCTTTTTTGCATAACGTTTTCTTGCAGATGGTCTTGATCACTGCCTCCTGTACCATGTCAGGATCCTCCATCCATAGTTTCATCAGGCACTCTATCAGATCTAGTCCCTTGAATCTATTTGTCACTTCCACTGTATAATCATAAGGGATTTGATTTGGGTCATACCTGAATGGTCTAGTGGTTCCTACTTTCTTCAATTTAATTCTGAATTTGGCAATAACAAGTTCATGACCACAGTCAGCTCCCATTTTTTTCTTTTTTTTTGCTGATTGTATGGAGCTTCCCCACCTTTAGCTGCAAAGAATATAATCAGATTTCAGTATTAATCATCTGGTGATGTCTACGTGTAGAGTGTTCTCTTGTGTTGTTGGAAGAGGGTGTTTGCCATATGACCAGTGCATTCTCTTTACAAAACTCTGTTAGCTTTTGCCCTGTTTCATTTTGTATTCCCAGGCCAAATTTGCCTGTTACTTCAGGTGTTTCTTGACTTCCTACTTTTGCATTCCAGTCCCCTATAATGAAAATGACATCTTTTTTGGATGTTAGTTCTAGAAGGTATTGGAGGTCTTCATAGAACCATTCAACTTCAGCTTCTTCAACATTACTGGTGGGGCATAGACTTGGATTATTATGATATTGAATGGTTTGCCTTGGAAACGAACAGAGCTCATTCTGTCGTTTTTGAGACTGCATCCAAGTACTGCATTTCAGACTCTTTTGTTTACTATGATGGCTACTCCATTTCTTCTAAGGAATTCTTGCCCACAGTAGTAGATACAATGGTCATCTGAGTTAAATTCATCCATTCCAGTCTTTACCACCTCTGATTCTGGAAATTAGGCTCCAGTGTTGGATGTTGTTCAGCAAAAGCATTTAGCCAAATCATATAATATTTCATTTCATGTAGCACAGATGGTAAAGAATCTGCCTGAAATGCAGGAGACCTGGGTTCGATCCCTGGGTTGGGAAGATCTCCTGGAGAAGGAAATGGCTACCAACTCCAGTATTCTTGCCTGGAGAATCCCATGGACGGAGGAGCCTGGTGGGCTACAGTCCACGGGGTGAAAAGAGTAGGACACAACTGAGCAACTAACACACACACACACAGCTTTATGTTTATCTTCCATTTATGTCAAAGGACATATTTTTTTTTCACTTTAGGTAGAAAAATAATGTTCTCTGTATTAAATTAATGTAAGTAGTTTTATAGAAAACTAGTACATAAAAATATAGTGGATTCTGGAAAAAATAAAAATCCATTAAACAGTCTGAAAAAGACTGAAACTTGAAAATATTATACTACATATCAAACACAATAAATCATACTCTTAATAATGACCACCAAAAGGCTTTCCAATTTAGAGAACTTTACATTTCACTCAGACTTTAATCAATTAGTTGCTTCATTGTATCAACTTATTACTTACATAAATTCCTAAATGAGTATACAGTAGTCATAATACTACCATAGCAAGAGTCAAGTTAGTTTTGAAGGAAATTTGGTGTATCACCTATTTTTTAGCAATATTTAATTTATTCTAATACTATTACAATAGAAGTAATACATAAATATAGTTGCATAAGATTCAAACAAAAAGAATAATCAGAGTAAAACGTGACTGTTTGTGTTCAAGTCACTCAGTCCTGTCTGACTCTTTCCGATCTATGGACTGCAGCCCACCAGGCTCCTCCCGCTTCATGCTCACACTCCCAGCTATTCCTGTTCCTGGACATAATGACTAACCAACTGTAAGACAAAATGCATTCCTCCGACAGTTCAGTTCAGTTCAGTTGCTCAGTCATGTCTGACTCTTCGACCCCATAGACTGCAGCACGCCAGGCTTCTGTGTCCATCACCAACTCCTGGAGCTTGCTGCTGCTGCTAAGTCGCTTCAGTCGTGTCTGACTCTGTGCGACCCCATAGACGGCCACTGAGCAAGCTCCCCCGTCCCTCAGATTCTCCAGGCAAGAACACTGGAGTGGGTTGCCATTTCCTTCTCCAATGCATAAAAGTGAAAAGCGAAAGTGAAGTCACTCAGTCGTGTCCGACTCTTAGCGATCCCATGAACTGCAGCCTACCAGGCTTCTCTGTCCATGGGATTTTCCAGGCAAGAGTACTGGAGTGGGGTGCCATTGCCTTCTCCCTCCTGGAGCTTACTCAAACTCAATCCATTGAGTCAGTGATGCCATCAGACCGTCTAATCCTCTGTCATCCCCTTCTCCTTCTGTCTTCAATCTTTTCCAGCATCAGGGTCTTTTGCAATGAGTCAATTATTTGCATCAAGTGGCCAAAGTATTAGAGCTTCAGCTTCAGCATCAGTCCTTCCAATGAATATTCAGGACTGATTTCACTTAGGATTGACTGGTTTGATCTCCTTGCAGTCCAAGGGACTCTCTCAAGAGTTCTTTCCAAAACCACAGTTCAAAAGCATCAATTCTTTGGTGCTCAGGCTTCTTTATGGTCCAACTCCTCATCCATACATGACTACTTGAAAACCCACAGCTTTGACTAGATGGACCTACCTTTGTTGGCAAATTAATGTCTCTGCTTCTTAATATGCTGTCTAGATTGGCCATAGCTTTTCTTGCAAGGAGCAAGCATCTTTTAATTTCATGGCAAGCATCTTTTAATTTAGTGATTTAGGAGCCCAAGAAAATAAAATCTGTAACTGTTCCCATTGTTTCCCCATCTATTTGTCATGAAGTGATGGGATCAGATGACATGATTTTAGTTTTTTGAATGTTGAGTCTTAAGCCAACTTTTTCACTCTCCTCTTTCACTTTCATCAAGAGGCTCTTTAGTTCCTCTTCACTTTCTGCCATAAGGGTGCTGTCATCTGCATATCTGAGGTTATTGATATTTCTCCTGGCAATCTTGATTCCAGCTTGTGCTTCATCCAGCCCAGTATTTCACATGTGTACTCTGCATATAAGTTAAATAAGTAGGGTGACAATATACAGCCTTGATGTACTCCTTTCCCGATTTCAAACCAGTCTGCTGTTTCATGTACAGTTCTAACTGTTGCTTCTTGACCTGCATACAGATTTCTCAGGAGGCAGGTAAGGTGGTCTGGTATTCCCATCTCTTTAAGAATTTTCCACAGTTTGTGATCCACACAGTCAACAGCTGTGGCATAGTCAATAAAGCAGAAGTAGATGTTTTTCTGGAACTTTCTTGCTTTTTCTATGATCCAATGGATGTTGGCAATTTGATTCTGGCCTCTACTTTTCCTAAATCCAGCTTAAACATCTGGAAGTTCTTGGTTCATGTACTACTGAAGCCTGGCTTGGAGAATTTTGAGTATTACTATGCTAGTGTGTGGGATGAGTGCAATTGTGTGGTAGTTTGAACATTCTTTTGCCTTGCTTTTTTTGGTATTGTAATGAAAACTGACCCTTTCCAGTCCTGTGGCCACTGCTGAGTTTTCCAAATTTGCTGGCATACTGAGTGCAGCACTTTAACAGCATCATCTTTTAGGATTTGAAATAGCTCAGCTGGAATTCCATCGTCTCCACTAGCTTTGTTCGTAGTGTTCCTCTAACATCCTACCAGTAAATTCACCTTCATGTATGTTTTTTTCTTCATACTAGCCAGGAAAGTTAACACTATTTGATACAAGAGACAGATCTCAAATGTCCGTGCTTTAAATCCTATTACCTACCTACAGAGGGTACAAGGAGCCCAAGATCCACATGCTCACTTTAGAGACTCTGATTAACAAAGCTCTTCCATTCTGTACCTGTGTGACCTTGATGTAGCTTTAGAGGAGCTAAGAGACTATAGAGGTGGCATTATGTCTCCTAAATACCTTGACTCACACATAATACATGCCACTTTTGCTCACAACCCACTATCCAGAAATATGCCATAGGGCCCAACCTAAACATAAGGGAAAATACAGTGCTGAACTTGTATATCTGATACAATACATTTTGTTCAATAGTACTTCTATGAATCAGGTGAAAGAGAATATGTTTTCCTGCTACATACTTGTCTTCATCTTAATGATATATTCAGAGCGCTTTTCAAGTATATTTGTAGTATGTATGTATGGCGTACGTGCACATACAACTATTTTTATTGATTTCACAGTACCTATAGCACAGCTAAATCACTTAACCATTCCACTACTGATGAATATTCAGGCTACTTTTTCTCTATTATAATAAATACTATAAAAAAAGAATACAACTAACTTTTAATCAAACATTTTATGGCGTCGATCCTGTCCATATGTTTACTGGCCATTGCGTTCTCATGTTTTGTGAACAGCCTATTCATATCCTATGTCCATTTAGCTATTGTACTCTCTTCCCTTAATGATTTACAGAATCTTGTTAATAAACATGATGAAATTTTTATTCCAATGAACTTGGTATTTTTTCCTTCAACTTTACTTATGGTGTTTGTTAACTATTACTTGGCAAAATATATCAATGTTTTTTCTATAAATCTTGTGATGTTTTATATTCTACATAAGATGATCTTCCTCCTTTTAAGATTATGAAAAAATATTCTCCAGCTTTTGTTTCTATTGATTATGAAGTTTTAAAACTGATTAGTTCTAGAATATATTTTGGGTTTTAAGACAAAGGTATATCTTTATATTTTCTAAACAGATAACCAATTTTTCTCAACACCATTGCAATATTTGCATCAATGTGTTTATTGCATTATCTGTTTTTCTTATTTGAAAGAGTATATTTATCATAAACTAAGTTCTCATTTGTACTTGGATTTGTTTATTTACTCCTGGTCTGTTACCATTCAGTTTTTATTACTATATCTTTGTAGCATTTTATAAGGTTAGTAGAACAAGTCCTCCATGGCTATTCTTGTATATATTCTTTTCCATTAACTTTAAGATTAGCCTTGTAAAATTTAAGAAAACACTGATGCATGTTTTGGTTGGACTACGTTGAACTGTGCATTTGTTTGGGAAAGAAATGAATTCTGCATAATATGAAGTCTATCCATCCAGAAACACAGTAATCTCACCACATATCCTTTGTAGATAAAAAATCTCATTTTTAAATTTAGGCCTCTTTAATGTCCTTTCATATGTGAGTTATAAGCTTCACCCTAACTCACTGGTTATGAGCACCTATTATGAAGCTTGATGCTATTTTTCAAAGTGATGTGGTAGGCAGATTTCCGAAAATCTCTCAGATTCCAAACCTGCATACCTGTAACCTATGAAAGTGATGAGAGATATCTACCATGATTGTGTTACATGGCACAATTGAAGTTAAAATTGAGACTGACTTAGCCCTCAAACTATTGCACAACTGCACTCATCTCACACACTAGCAAAGTAATGCTCAAAATTCTCTAAGTCAGGCTTCAGTACGTCAAGGCTGTATTTTGTCACCCTGCTTATTTAACTTATATGCAGAGTACACATGCGAAATGCCAGGCTGGATGAAGCACAAGTTGGAATCAAGATTGCCGGGAGAAATATCAATAACCTCAGATATGCAGATGACACCTCCCTTATGTCAGAAAACAAAGAGGAACTAAAGAGCCTCTTGAAGAAAGTGAAAGAGTAGAGTGAAAAAGTTGGCTTAAAGCTCAACATTCAGAAAACTAAGATCACGGCATCTGGTCCCATCACTTCATGGCAAATAGATGGGGAAACAATGGAAACAGTTACAGATTTTATTTTCTTAGGCTCCAAAATCACTGCAGATGGTGACTGTAGTCATGAAATTAAAAGATGCTTGCTCCTTGGAAGAAAAAGTATGACCACCCTAGATAGCATATTAAAAAGCAGAGACATTATTTTGCCAACAAAGTCCGTCTACTCAAAGCTATGGATTTTCCAGTAATCATGTATGGATGTGAGAGTTGGACTATAAAGAAGGCTGAACACCAAAGAATTGATGCTTTTGAACTGTGGTGTTGGAGAAGACTCTTGAGAGTCCCTTGGACTGCAAGGAGATCCAACCAGTCCATCCTAAAGGAATTTCGTCCTGACTGTTCATTGGAAGGACTGATGCTGAACTTGAAACTTCAATACTTTGGCCACCTGATGTGAAGAACTGACTCATTCGAAAAGACCCTGATGCTGGGAAAGATTGAAGGCGGGAGAAGGGGATGATGGACGATATGATGGTTGGATGGCATCACTTGACTGAATGGACATGAGTTTGAGTAAACTCCAGGAGTTGGTGATGGGCAAGGAAACCTGGCGTGCTGCAGTCCATGGGGTCACAAAGAGTCAGCCACGACTGAGCAACTGAAGTGAAGTGAAATAAACAACCTGAATGAGTTTGAAAATGAATTAATCCTCGGACCACTACAAAAAACTCTGGTGTGACAGACACCTTAATATCCGTCCTGTGAGACGTAAAACAGAGAACCCAGTTGCATCCACTCAGATTTTGACTTACAGAAATTATGAGATAATAAATGGGTGTTGTTTTCAGCCACTAAGTTTTTTGTAATTTGTTACACAGCAATAGGAAACTAATCCAGATAGACTCCAAAGCAATTGTTATTACTACTTTCCACCTCCATAAGGTTTCAGGATTCCCAGGGATAAGGAAATACATTCAGAATCACTTCCCCCTTCCTCCCCTGTATTTCCACTAATGCTCCTTAATTAAGCCATATATGCCAACCAAAATCTTTAATTTCCTGTTAAATGTTAAGTTTGGGGGAGTAAAATGCTATCTCTTCCTGAAAAAGTTTGGATATTTAAGGTACAAGGTAAATTGAAAACACAAATACTAAAGAACATAAAGCCTAAAAGTCATTGGGTAAATCACCTAATCAAAAATAGGAGCATATTAACTGGTATCAAATACTAGAATCCAAAATCTATTTCACAAGAGGCCAGGATATATACAATAGCCAAGGTTCTTTCAGCAGTTTATCTATAATGACTATAGTATTTAAAAGCAAATACAGTATATTGGTAAAACAATAATCAACATTCTTGATTCCACTGAATAAATTATTGCACTATTTACCTTTTCCTTTAATTAAAAATGCAATTTATTAGATAGTATGTTAAATTTATAAAACTCTTCATGGTCTAAGAAATATTAAATAATTTATACTTTGAAATCAGTTTAGAGAATTTTGAGCTGATGCCGGGCTGAATTATGTAATTTTTAAAAATATGGTAAAAGAAAACTTACAATGGTACTCAGTGACAAGGCTGACAATAAAATAACCTTCACTTATTTTGTCTGCATGCTTCTGTACTATTTGAATCCTTTTTAACAAAACATGTTACTTATAGTTCTGGGTAAAATTTTTAAAACAAAGGAATAAATAAAGCAAGAAAAAAAGTTTAGTGACTATGAAAGATAATGATTTTAATTATCATGGAACTGAGAGAGTTTTCGAATAAGAAAACAAATTAAAGGAAAGTAAAATTAGAGAAGAAAGAAATTAAAGAAAATAACATAACATGGAATAATGATTAGATATTTGTTAGAACTATCAAAACAGTGTTGTGAGAGTTAATTAAAAAGAAAATTCATCCACTGTCTAAAATTTTAAAGTTTATTTTCTTATTAAAACTGATTTTTAAAATTATTGACCTGTCCTGCTCTCCTCAAAACACCAGTTTCTATGATATACAAATAAGTGAGCTGTAGTTGTAGACCTAGGAACCAGTGTCCTTCTCAAAATTTTAACAGATGGTCTTATCAGGATAATAGACAGGGATCTTATTTCCTTAATTGATTTGTCTCCACAGTTTTTCACTCAGTAAACAAAAGGTATTATTTACCAAGTTGCCCCTGCCTGTTGGTAAGGCAGACTGCAGTCAATTTAACAGTTGCTGGGAAAGCACATCTAAATCTACTTACCACTTGCCTGATGATTTGCATGGGACCTCACAAGGGAGAACAATCCCTCTGACCTAATGCTCTGCGTATTCCTAAGCATTGTAGTTTATAATTTAAATGTCATTATTTTGTCATCCATTTACATCTTAGTACAAGATGTGCTTTCCCTGCAAAGACTAGGCTAGTTCTGATGTAGAGGACAGAGGGAGAATTGTGTTTTTTATGTTAAGTCCCATGAAAGGAGGAACAATATCTGTTTCTTCTTTTCCTCTATCACAATGACTGGCACATAGTAAATTCTCAGTACAGATTTGATGAAGTAAAAGTTAAAATTAAAGTCATTCAGTTGTGTCCGACTCTTTGCAACCCCATGGACTGTAGCGTACCAGGCTCCTCAGTCCAAGGAATTCTTCAGGCAAGAATACTGGCGTTCCCTTCCTTCTCTATGGGATCTTCTCAACCCAGGGAATGAACCCAGGTCTCCCACTGGCAAATTCTTTACCATCTGAGCCACCAGGGAAGCCCAAGAATACTGGAGCTGGTAGCCTATCCCTTCTTCAAGCGATATTCCCAACCCAGGAATTGAATCAAGGTCTCGCAGGTGATTTCTTTACCAGTTGAGCTACAAAGGTGAGCACAAACTAAAATTCAACAAATAGCACTGAGTTGCCAACGAACAACAAGAACAAAAAATGACACAGGCAAATGGCACATTAGGGAAGAAAGAAAACATAAAGAGAAGAAAGTGATAGTGAAAGGAGCAAGAAAGTTCAGTTTTCACACTATTTCTAAATAAAGGCATTTTATTTTTCTTCACGACTTTCTCAGTTAAATAGTTCCAACCATGTGCTATTTTAAAGAATAAAATTCATTGGAATGGTAGGGGAAAAAACAGTCTACCATGAAAGACTGCTTCCAAAGAGATAAAGACATGGGGCCCAGTAAGCACTAACAGCATATTAGATTAGATAACTATTTAGGTAAAGAATACTTTTACATTAGCAAAAGCAAAAAATATTTTAAAGCCAAAGATGTTAAGATATGGGTCACAAAAATGGCTGATGACTAATTTGGAGTTGAATTAATGGCTTTATAGACAAGTTTGCATTTTTGTTTTTCTTTTTGTTTCTAAAGATGGACAGTTTAGGGATCTCCAGAAAATTATCCAATAAATACATGTAAACTATATGTGGGACTCAATTCCATATTAATTCATATTATACAATACTTATAAAGTCAAAAAGTCAGAATATTAAAAATCACTCTTAAAAACTACAGTACATATTTTTCCATTACTGATAATTGGTCTGTTCATATCATCTATTTCTTCCTGGTTCAGTCTTGGGAGATTATGCATTTCTAGAAATTTGTCCATTTCTTCTAGGTTGCACAATTTATTGGCATATAGTTGTTAGTGGTAGTCTCTTATGATCCTTTGTATTTCTGTGGTATCAGCTCTAACTTCGTTTTCACTTCTGATTTTATTGACTTGAGTCGTCGTCTTTCTTTTTCTTAATACCCTGACTAAAGATTTATAATTTTGTTTATCTTTTTCTGCCTATTTTTAAAAATCTATTTTATTTTATTGAAGGATAATTGCTTTACAGAGTTATGTTGTATTCTGTCAAACCTCAACATGAATCAGCCACAGGTATACATATATCCCCTCCCTTTTGAACCTCCCTCCCATCTCCCTCTCCATCCCACCCCTCTAGGTTGAACAGAGCCCCTGTTTGAGTTTCCTGAGCCATAGAGCAAATTCCCGTTGGCTATTTATTTTACATATGGTAATGTAAGTTTCCATGTTACTCTTTGCATCCATCTCACCCTCTCCTCCCCTCTCCCCATAAGGCTATCCTCTATGTCTGTTTCTCCACTCTTGCCCTGTAAATAAATTCTTCAGTACCATTTTTCTAGATTCTGTATATATTCATTAGAAAATGATATTTATCTATCTGACTTACTTCACTCTGTATAATAGGTTCTAGGTTCATTTACCTCATTAGAAGTGACTCAAAATATGTTCATTTTTATGGCTGAGTAATATTCCACTGTGTATATGTACCACAACTTCTTTTTATCCGATCATCTGTTGATGGACATCTATGTTGCTTCCATGTTCTAGCTATTGTAAATAGTGCTGCAATGAACAATGGGATACATGAGCCTTTTTCAGTTTTGGTTTCCTCAGGGTATATGCCTAGGAGTGGGATTGCTGGATCATATGGTGGTTTTAATGCTAGCTTTTTAAGGAATCTCCATACCGTCTTCCACAGTGGCTATATCAATTTACATTCCCACTAACAGAGTTCCCTTTTCTCCACACCCTCTCCAGCATTGTTTGTAGACATTTTGATGATGACCATTCTGACCAGTGTGAGGTGATATCTCATTGTAGTTTTGATTTGCATTTCTCTAATAATGAGCGATATTGAGCATCTTTTCATGTGTTTGTTAGCCATCAGTATGTCTTCTTTGGAGTAATGTCTGTTTAGGTCTTTTTTTCCACTTTTTGATGGGATATTTGTTTTTCTGGTATTGAGTTGTATGAGCTGCTTATATATTTTTGAAGTTAGTCCTTTGTCAGTTGTTTCATTTGTTATTATTTTATTCCATTCTGAGGGTTGTCTTTTCATCTTGCTTATATTTTCCTTTGCTGTGAAAAAGCGTTCATGGTTAATTAGGTCCCACTTGTTTACTTTTGTTTTTATTTCCATTATTCTAGGAGGTGGGTCACAGAAGATCTTGTTTTGACTTATGTCATCGAATGTTCTGCCTATGTTATCCTCTAAGAGTTTGATAGTTTCTGGTCTTACATTTAGGTATTTAATCCATTTTGAGTTTATCTTTGTGTATGGTGTTAGGAAGTGTTCTAAGTTCATTCTTTTAAATGTAGCTGTCCAGTTTTCCCAGCACCATTTATTGAAGAGGCTGTCTTTGCCCCATTGTATATTCTTGCCTCCTTTGTCAAAAATAAGCTACCCATAGGTGCATGGGTTTATTTCTTGGCACACTGTCTTGTTCCATTGGTCTATATTTCTGTTTTTGTGCCCAGTACCATACTGTCTTGATGACTGTAGCTTTGTAGTATAATCTTAAATCAGGAAAGTTGATTCCTCCAGCTCCATTCTTCTTTCTCAAGACTGCTTTGGCTATTTAGGGTCTTTTGTGTTTCCATATGAATTTTGAAATTGTTTGTTCTAGTTCTGTGAAAAATGCCATTAGTAATTTGATAGGGATCACACTGAATCTGTAGATTGCATTTGGTAGTATAGTCGTTTTCACGATATTGATTCTTTCTACCCAAGAACATGGAATATCTCTCCGTCTGTTTATGTCATCTTTGATTTCTTTCATTAGTATCTTATATTTTCTGTGTATGTTTCTTTTGTCTCCTTAGGTAGATTTATTCCTAGATATTTAATTCTTTTTGTTGCAGTGGTGAGTGGGATTGATTCCTTAATTTCTCTTTCTGATTTTTCATTGTTAGTATATAGAAATGCAAGGGATTTCTGCGTATTGATTTTGTATCCTGCAACTTTGCTAAATTCACTGATTAGCTCTAGTAATTTTCTGATACTATTTTAGGGTTTTCTATGTACAATATCATGTCACCTGCAAACAGTGAGAGCTTTACTTCTTTTCTGATCTGGATTCCTTTTATTTCTTTTTCTTCTCTGATGGTTGTAGCTAGGACTTCCAGAACTATGTTGAATAATAGTGGTGAAAGTGGACACCCTTGTCTTGTTCCTGATCTTAGGGGGAATGCTTTCAGTTTTTCACCACTGAGAATAATGCTTGCTGTAGTTTTATTATATATGGCCTTTACTATCTTGAGGTAGTTTCCTTCCATGCCCATTTTTTGAAGAGTTTTTATCATAAATGGGTGCTGAATTTTGTCAAAGGCTTTTTCTGCATTTATTGAGATGATCATATGATTTTCACCTTTCAATTTGTTAATATGGTGTATCACATTGATTGATTTGCATATATTGAAGAATCCTTGCATCCCTTGGAATAAACCCAATTTGATCATGATGTATGAGCTTTTTGATGTGTTACTTGTGTTGTTAAAATTTTGTTGAGGATTTTTGCATCTATGTTCATCAGTGATATTGGCCTGTAGTTTTCCTTTTTAGTGTTGTCTTTGTCTGGTTTTGTTATCAGGGTGATGGTGGCCTCATAGAATGAGTATGGAAGTTTGGAACTTCCTCTGTGATTTTTTTTTGAAAGAATTTTAGAAGGATAGGCATCAGCCCTTCTCTAAATGTTTGACAGAATTCTCCTGTGAAGCCATCTGGTCTTGGGCTTTTGGTTTTTGGGAGATTTTTGTTCACATCTTTAATTTCAGTGCTTATAATTGGGTTGTTCATAATTTTTATTTCTTCCTGGTTCAGTCTTAGAAGGTTGAACTTTTCTAAGAATCTGTCCATTTCTTCCAGGTTATCCATTTTATTACTATAAAGTTTTTCATAATAGTCTCTTATAATCCTTTGTATTTCTGCATTGTTTGTTGTCTTGTTGTAACCTCTCCTGTTTCATTTCTAATTTTGTTGAATTCAATTCTTTTTTTCTTGATGAGTCTGCCTAAAGGTTTGTCAATTTTGTTTATCTTCTCAAAGAAGCAGCTTTTAGTTTTACTAATCTTTACTACTGTTTCTTTCATTTCTTTTTCACTTATTTCTGCTTGGATCTTTATGATTTATTTCCTTCTACTAACTTTGGGTTTCTTTTCTTCTTTTTCCAGTTGTTTTAGGTGTAAAGTTAGGTTGTCTATTCGATGGTTTTTTTTGTTGTTGTTGTTGTTTGTTTCTTGAGGTAGGATTGTATTGCTATAAACTTCCCTCTTAAAACTGCTTTTGTTGCATCCCATAGATTTTGAGTTGTCATGTTTTCATTGTCATTCTTTCTAGAAAAGTTTTGATTTCCCTTTTGATTTCTTCAGTAACCTGTTGGTTATTTAGCAACGTGTTGTTTAATCTCCATGTGTTTGTGTTTCTTACAGCTTTTTTCTTGAAATTGATATCTTGTTTCATAGCACTGTGGTCAGAGAAGATGCCTGATAAAATTTCAATTTTCTTAAATTTACTAAGTTTTGATTTGTGACCAAAGATGTGGTCTATCCTGGAGAATGTTCCATGTGCACTTGAGAAGAAGGTATTTGCCTTCTTCTCAATCCAATCTTCTGCATTTGTATGGAATGTCCTGAAGATATCAATGAGATCCATCTCATCTAATGTATCATTTAAGACTTGTGTTTCCTTATTAATTTTCTGTTTTGATGAACTGTCCATTTGTGTGAGTGGGGTGTTAAAGTCTCCTACTATTATTGTGTTACTGTCAATTTCTCCTTTTAGGTCTGATAGTGTTTGTCTCATGTATTGAGGTGCTCCTATGTTGAGTCGATAGATACTTACAATTGTTGTGTCTTCCTCTTGGATTGATCACTTGATCATTATGTAGTGTCCTTCCTTATCTCTTGTAATCTTCTTTTTTTTAACATCTATTTTTGTCTGATATGAGGATTTCTACTCCAGCTTTCTTTTGTTTCCCATTTGCATGGAATATATTTTTCCATCCTCTCATTTTCAGTCTACATGTGTCTTTAGGTCTGAAGTGCATTTCTTTCAGACAGCATATTTATGGGTCTTGTTTTTTGTATCCATTCAGCCAGTCTATGTCTTTTGGTTAGTACATTTAATCCATTTACATTTAAAGTATTTATTGGTATATATGTTCCTATTGAAATTTTCTTAATTGTTTGGGGTTGATTTTGTAGATCTTTTTTCTTCTCTTGTATTTCTTGACCATATAAGTCCCTTTAACATTTGTTGTAAAACTGGTTTGATGGTACTGAATTCTCTTAACTTTTGCTTGTCTGAAAAGCTTTTTATTTCTCCATCAATTTTGTAGGAGATCCTGGCTGGGTACTGCAATCTTGGTTGTAGATCTTTCCCTTTCAATACTTTAAATATATCCTGCCATTCCCTTCTGGCCTGCAGAATTTCTCCTGAAAGGTCAGCTGTTAAGCATATGGGGTTTCTTTTGTATGTTACTTCTTGCTTATCTCTTGCTGCTTTTAATATTCTTTCTTTGTGTTTAGTCTTTGTCAGTTTGATTACTATGTGTCTTGGTGTTTCCCTTTGGGTATATCCTGTATGGGACTCTTTGTGCCTCTTGGGCTTGATTGATTATTTCATTTTCCATGTTGGGGAAATTTTCAACTATAATCTCTTCAAAACTTTTCTTATACCCTTTCTTTTTCTGTTCTTCTTCTGGGACCCCTATAATTTGAATGTTGGAGCATTTGATATGGTCCCAGAGGTCTATGAGACTGTCCTCAGTTCTTTTTACTCTTTTTACTTTATTCTGCTCTTCAGAAGTTATTTCTACCATTTTATCTTCCAGCTCACTGATTCATTTTTCTGCTTCAGATACTCTGCTACTGATTCCTTCTATAGTATTTTTAATTTCAGTAATTGGGCTGTTTGCCTCTCTATGTTTAGTATTTAATTCTTCTAGATCTTTGTTAATTGATTCTTGCATTTTCTCCATTTTGTTTTCAAAGTTTTTTTATCATCTTTATTATCATCATTCTGAATTCTTCTTCAGGTAGTCTGCCTGTTTCCTCTTCATTTATTTGCACTTCTGTGTTTCAAGTTTGTTCCTTAATTTGTGTAGTATTTCCCTGCCTTTTCATTATTGTTTTTTAAACTTATTGTGTTTGCAGTCTCCTTTGCTCAGGCTTCAAGGAAAGTTGAATTCTTTCCTTGAAGAAGGTTGAATTCTTTCTTCCTTTTGGTTTCTGCCCTCCTAAGGTTGGGCCAGTGGTTTCTGTAAGCTTCTTACAGGGTAAGATTTGTGCTGAGTTTTTGTTTGTTTGTTTTTCCTCTGATGGGCAAGGCTGAGTGAGGTGGTAATTCTATCTGCCGATGATTGGGTTTGCATTTTTGTTTTGTTTGTTATTTAGATGAGATGTCCTGCACATGGTGCTACTGGTGGTTGGGTGATATTGGGTCTTGTATTCAAGCGGTTTTGTTTGTGTGTGTGTTCTTACTATTTGATACTCCCTAGAGTTAGTTCTCTGGTAGTCTTGGAGTCAGTGGTCCCACTCCAATGGCTCAGAGATTGATCTCTGGTCAGGAACAGAGATTCCACAAGTGGTATGTTATGTCATTAAGTGAGATTAAAACAAATATCTGAAAATGAAAACCAAAGATGAACCCCAGACAAATGGCAGTTACAAAATAAGGCAAACAATAATTAAAATAATGGAATATACACATATACATTTACACCCATGAGCAAAGTTAAAACAGTACAACAAAAATAAAGTACAATAGATTGAGCCGGCAAACAAGGGAAATCAAAAATTATACTTACCAGTTAATAACAAAACTAACTAAAGCACAAACTGGAAAACAAAAATAAAGCAAGGTGTCAAGTGGGTAATAAAGAAATGAAAACAAATCTAACAAATATGTTGAGATGAAAGGAAAGAAAGAAAAGAAAGAAAGAATAGATATGCAAAGTTAAATAGAGGTAGATGGAGATTTATATACATTAAAGAGTAACTGCAAGGGGAGAAGAACAGTGAGAAAGGCAAACAAAGGAATAAATGTATAAAAAATAAAATAGTTTTAAAAAATTAAAATTATAAAAAAGAGAAAAGAAAAAAAATGGAAGATGAAAGAAAAAAGGAAAAAAGGAAAACTGCACAGAACTGCAAAAGCCCAACGTAAAGGCAGAGGTTTATAACAACAATAAAAAATGTGACTGAGAAAAAAATAAGTTCAAAAGCTTAATTGAATTTCACAGAGCCAATAAAACCAACAACTACAACAGAGTAGAAAAAAAAGGAAAAAAGAAAAAAGAAAAAAAAAATCCAAAAGATTCTACAGAACAAGTCAAAAATAAGAATAATAGATGTTGTTCTTGAGTCACTGCTGTCAAGAGTCCTCTCCCTCGCTGGGAGTCACAGTCCACCTTACCTCCCTAGGATGCCATCCAACACTGTGTTCATCTCTGGACCTGCTGTGGGGCCAGCTCAGATTCTAATCTGGTCCTACTTCTGTGTTTTCTTGCCTCCAATGCCCACAGTTACCAGAACTAGTACATTTTGTGGGAGCTCTCAATGACCTTTTATATATTCCATAGACATAGAGTCTGCCTAGTTGATTGTGTGGATTTAATCTGCAGCTTGTACAGTTGGTGGAAAGGTTTTGGGTCTTCTTCCTTAGCCACACTGCCCCTGGGTTTCAACTGTGGTTTTATTTCCACCTCTACATGTGGCTCATCTGCTGGGGTTTGCTCCTGAGGCTGCCCTGGAGGACTTGGGTTTGCCCCTGTGAGGGCCAGGTGTGGAGGTGGTGCAGCTGCTTGGGTCGCAGGGTTTCTGGCAGCACCAGGTACTTAGGGGAGCTGGCGGCTAGGGCAGCAGGAAATATAGTGCTCTAGAAGGGTATGGCAACCAGTATTGGCCAGTACGCTCCAGTACTGCCTGGAGAACACCCTCCCTGACAGTAAGCCTGGCAGACAACAGTCTACAGGGTCACAAAAGTTGGACATGACTGAAGCGACCCCGCAGGCATAGACACAAGACTTTTGTCTGTGGCAGCTCTGCCGCAGTGAGAGTTGAACATAAAGGTGGCGCAGCTGCCTGGCTTATGGGGACCTGGTGGCGCCAAGTGTGCAGGGACACCCTCTGTCGCAGGAGTTATGGCCCTATTAGAGTCTTTTTTCGAGCCTCTTGTAGCTGGCGATCAGAAGGCCTCTTTGGTCACTCTTTCTCCATTAGCTCTGCCCATTCAGGCAGAGACGACGGTTAGACAGTTCCCTTGTCTGAGGTCCTTCTCTGTTGTTCCCTGCGTCAGGCACACAGAGGGGACTCCCTGGCCGGGGTCGTACTCTGTAGATCGGTGCATCAGGGACTTAAAGGGGCACCCTGAGTGGGATCCTACTCTGCAGTTTGGGGCATCAGTCACTTAAAGGAGCACCCTGGGTGGGGTCCTGCTCTGTAGTTCAGTGAGTCAGCATTTGATGGGCCAGCCTCTCTATTGTTCAGCTGCCAATGCTGGCGTGTGGGGAGAGAGGCTGTGGTGATGGCTCCAACCCCTACGTGTGACTCAGCAGTATCGCCTTGCTTCCATGGCTGCCCTGCTTTCCTGCACCAGCATTTCCCACCCACCCCCCCATTCTCCTCCCTCACATCCCCTCAGATCTGTCTCTCCACAATCAACAGCAGCCCTTGCCCTGGGATCGCTACAAAATCCCTAAACTCCAGCTCCCAGCCACTGCGCCTTCTAGAGTACCAGCATTCCTGTCCGGGAGATGTATGGCTGCGGCAGGGACTGTCTGATTCTAATTCTATTTAGGCTGCCACAGAAAAGCTGTTTCACTCTCAGCCTTAGATGTTTCTCCTCTGACTCAGATAATTGCTCGGATGTGGGGAACTGTGCTTCAGTTCCCCCACCCACTGAGAGTAGGTCCATTCCTACTAACACTCCTGTTTTTCCCCCTAGTTCCTTCATCCTACCAAGTTTTGCGTGGTTTTCTATATTTTTTTTCCCACTGGTCATGCACTCCTGTCTGCTCTCAACTGGTGTTCTGCATGCACTTCTGTGTCTGAACGTATCCTGATGTGTCCGCGGAGAGAGATGTACTCCACTTCCACCTACTCCTCTGCCATCTTGTTCTCTACTTGTTTATCTTTTTAAAGAACCAAGTCTTAGTTTCATTGATCTTTTCTACTGATTTTTATTCTGTATTTTATTTAAATCTGCTGTGATCATGATTCCTTCTCTTCCACTAACTTTGGTTTTGTTTGTTCTTATTTTTCTAGCTCCTTTAGATGTATATGGTTAGGTTATTTATTTGAGATTTTTGTTTGCTTGTTTTCTACAATAAGTTTGTATTTTACAAACTCCCCTCTTAGTACTGCTTTTGCTGCATCCCATGGTTTTTTTTTTTTTTCTCCTATTTAATTGGAGTATAGTTGCTTTTTACACTGATCTCCCAATTCATCCTGCCCCTTCCCCTTGCTATCCATATGTTTGTTCTTGTCTGTGTCTCTATTTCTGTTTTGCAAATAAGATCATCTATATTATTTTTCTTCCTTGGTGGTTCAGTCAGTTAACAGTCTGCCTGCAATGCAGGAGACCTGGGTTCAATCCCTGGGTCAAGAAGATCCCTTGGAGAAGGAAATGGCAACCCACTCCAGTATTCTTGCCTGTAGAATTCCGTGGACAGAGGAGCCTGGTGGGCTACAATCCATGGAGTCACAAAGAGTTGGACACAACTGAGTGACTAACATTTTCATACCATTTTTCTAGATTCCACATATACGTGTTAATACATAATGTTTGCTTTTCTCTTTCTGACTTACTTCACTTCGTATTTTAGTCTCTATGTCCATCTATATCTTTGCAAATGACACAATTTCATTCCTTTTAATGACTAAGTAACATTCATTGTATATATGTACCATATCTTCTTTATCCATCCCTCTGTTGATAGTCATTTAGGTTGCTTCCATGTCTTGGTTATTGCAAATAGTGCTGCAATGAACATAAGGATGCATGTATCTTTTTTATAATTTTATTCATTTACTTATGGCTGTGCTGGGTCTTCATTGCTCTTCTGGCTTTTCTCTAGTTGTGGTGAGAGGGGGGCTCTTCCTGAGCTGCTGTGTGCATGCCTTGCAACATGGTGGCCTCTCTTCTTGTGGAGTGTCAGCTCTAGGGCTCGTAGGCCTCAGGAATTGCAGCACATGGGATCAACAGTTTCAGCTCATGGGCTCTAGAGCACTGTGGCACATGGGCTTAACTGCTCCACAGCATGTGGGATCTTCCTGGACCAGAGACTGAATTTGAGTATCATGAACTGGCAGGCAGGTTCTTTGCCATTGAGATACCAGGGAAGCCCAGGGTGCGTGTATCTTTTTGAATTATGGCTTTCTTTGAGTATATGCCTGGGAGTGGGACTGCTGGGTCACATGATAGTTCTATTTTTAGTTTTTTAAAGGAACCTCCTCCATACTGCTCTCTGGGATTCAGAGGTGGCACTATGGTAAAGAATATACCTCCCAATGCAAGAGGCCCAAGAGACACAGGTTCGATCCCTGGGTCAGGAAGATCCTAAGGAGGAAATGACAACTCACTCTAGTATTCTTTCCTGGAAAATTCCATGGACAGAGGAGCCTGGTAAGCTATAGTCCATGGGGTCACAAGGAGTTGGACATAACAGAGCACCTGTACACTGCATACTGTTGTCTATATGGCTGTATCAATTCACATTCCCACCAGTAGAGTTCCCTTTTCTTCACACCCTTTCTAACATTTATTGTTTGTAAATTTTTTTGATGATGGCCACTATGACCAGTGTGAAGTAACACTTCATTGTAGTTTTGATTTGCATTTTTCTAATAATTAGTGATGCTGAGCATCTTTTCACATTTTTGTTGGCCATCTGTATGTCTTCTTCAGAGAAATGTCTATTTAGGTCTTCGTTGCATCCCATAGGTTCTGGATCATTGTGCTTTCACTTTCATTTGTTTCCAGATATTTTTAAATTTCCTCTTTTTGCAGTGATCCATTGGTTGTAGTAGCATATTGCTTAGCTTCCACCTGTTAGTGTTTTTGCAGTTTCTCTTTTGTAGTTGATTTCTACTCCCATAGCATTGTGGTAAGAAAACATGCTTGATATGACTACAGTTTTCTTAAATTTACTGAGGCTTGTTTTGTGGCCTAGCATGTGATCTATTTTAGAGATTTTTTTAAGTCATAACATCAATATTCAATCCTTAATCAGTAATTCAAAAGAGTATTCAATAAATTTCAACTCTTTAACTTCAAATTCTTCTGTGAGGTTACATGGCTTTTCAAAAATGAAATAAAATATATATATATATTTATATTATTTATTATATACAAATTATATACATAAACTATTTATATATCTATAAATGAGAAGGGCTTGCTTCTCAGATTGAGTTGATGGGAGAGGAAGGCATAGATAGACTGGGAAGAGGCACAGAAAACTTTCTGGCATGACAAAAATGTCCTGTATCATGAACAAAGTGTGGGATACAGGGATAAAATCACTTCTCTCAGCACACTGAATTGTGTCACCTAGGATCCATGTCTTTCACCATAAATAAATTGCAGCTAACTAAAATCTAAAAGGCAGGAAAAAAAAAAGTATGTAGAATATTTCTTTTCTTGACTATAACAAAAATACAATTATAGAATGTAATTAATTCAACACTGAAAATAGATGCTGGTGTGTGTGTGGAGGGAGATGGGTGTTTCCCCCCAAAAAACAAAGCTGTAATTTATTCGGCTTTCATAATGATATGTGGCCACAACAGCATCATAAAACACCCGTGGGAGTAATGACTAAGAACATAATTAAACAAAGATTCTTCAAATTATTGTGTATTAACATAAAACAAATCCCTTTTTAAATGAAGCAAAATACTCAATTATTTGACTCTGCATAAGATAGATACTTAATTGAAGGAAAGTCATTCAATTTATTTGCTATTGTATATATATCACTTAAGGAAGATATTACAAGTTGTTATCAAGGGTAAGCCCTCTAAACATCAGAGTTGTGTATTTATAATCTACTGTGGCTTTCATTTTTCAGATATTTCTATTTATATTGCCAGCAGTATTGTTTTTTCTTTTTTTTTCCTTCTGCCAATAGAGTTAAGACAAAGCAAATGAATTTAGATACTCACAAAATAATGTAACCAATTCAATCTGTTTTGCAGCACAGTTAACTCCTATTGCTTAATTTTAACTTTATATTATTAGCACAAAGTATTTAGGATTAAATCAGTGTGTCCACTTCAGTTCAATTCAGGTGCTCAGTCGTGTCCGACTCTTTGCGACCCTGTGGACTGCAGCACACCACCAGGTCTCCCTATACATCACGAACTCCTAAAGTTTACTCAAACTCATGCCCATTGAGTTGGTGATGCCATCTAACCATCTCATCATCCATTGTCCCCTTCTCCCCCCACCTTCAATCTTTCCCAGAATCAGGGTCTTTTCAAATGAGTCAGTTCTTCACATCAGGTGGCCAAAGTATTGGAGTTTCAGCTTCAGCATCAGTCCTTCCAATGAACAGTCAGGACTGATTTCCTTTAGGATGGATTGGTTGGATCTCCTTGTCCAAGCAACTCTCAAGAGTCTTCTCCAATACTACAGTTCAAAAGCATCAATTCTTCAGCACTCAGCTTTCTTTATAGTCCAACTCTCCCATCCATACATGACTACTGGAAAAACCATAGCTTTGACTAGACGGACCTTTGTTGGCAAAGTAATGTCTCCGCTTTTTAACATGCTGTCTAGATTGGTCATAACTTTTCTTCCAAGGAGCAAGCGTCTCTTAATTTCATGGCTGCAGTCACCACCTGCAGTGATTTTGGAGCCCAAAAAAATAAAGTCTCTCACTGTTTCCATTGTTTCCCCATCTATTTGCCATGAAGTGAAGGGACCAGATGCCATGATCTTAGTTTTCTGAATGTTGAGTTTTAAGCCAACTTTTTCACTCTCCTCTTTCACTTTCATCAAGAGGCTCTTTAGTTCTTCTCATTCTGCCATAAGGGTGGTATCATCTGCATATATGAGGTTATGGATATTTCTCCTGGCAATCTTGATCCAGCATGTGCTTCATCCACTCCAGCATTTCTCATGATGTACTCTGCATATAAGTTAAATAAGCAGGGTGACAATATACAGCCTTGACGTACTCCTTTCCCGATTGGAACCAGTCTGTTGTTCCATGTCCACTTCTAACTGTTGCTCCTTGTTTCCACTTACACAGTTCTAAAATACATTATAATAACTATCAAATAATTGATATAGATATGCTATAATTTGGGGGATAATTTCAGTAATATGCATAACTAAAATTTAAATTACCATGCAAATGATGATAAATTGTTAATAAACTATGGAGTTTTACACGTGGCCAGAAATTTAAATTATTTAAGACTTTGATAAATGTATTTTCTTGAAAAAGCAGTTACGGAAAATAGGGTCATCAACTTAAAATGAAGAGAAGTTGCAGAAAGTCCAGGAACAAGTAATATAAATTACTAAATGACTTAACAAGGAAAGCCTAAAATAATGTGGGTTAGTAGGTAACAAAAGACTGGTGTGGGAACTAATAACAGTCTTTATTCAACTAGATAAAATAATATACAAATAGAACTCCAGTATTCTGCCCACTGAGAAAAGGATAAGAAGATAAACATAAGTAGGAACTAGAAGGGCTATGTTTAATACAAAAAAAAAAAATTTCCTTTTCAGTTTCAAGACATTTTCTCTGAAAATGTTCAGTCACAATAGAAATTACCAAAGGTAGCTATTCTTCTAACACAGATGTAGGTGTATACCCAAAGGCCATACACACTCACCCATACCACTTCAATGTACACTTGTCTAGCTTTACATTATAGCATCTGAGAGATTTATCAGAACTTTAGCACCCTATTTGCCCACTTGCACATCAGCCACAAATGTCAGGAAGTTAACCCCTACCTGTGACTGGCCAATGAAGGACAGGAGTCTATATAAATACCCTAGGCTTCCTTTGCCCTCAGGTGAAGTAACTCTGGAGATGTGGCCTAACACTGGTTCCCAGACTGGTCCCTATGTGATCATCTCCAATTACCTACAGTTGTAACTTGTATAATCATATCTCTGTTAGATAAAATCCCTTTACTGTCTCATTTTCCCAATAACCTACTGGCATTTCCAGGGATCACCCACGAAATAAATGACTTGCACTGAAATCTTCATATTCAAGTTTGCTTCTTTAGTACCCAAACCAAGATAACACATATGCCATTTCATTGTACCACCTCTCTTTTCAAATACTCAACAGTTTCTTTAAATTCCCCAATTGTAAAATTTTTTGAAAAACTTTTATAACACAAGAACTAGAATACTAATACTTTCCAACGTTCATTATTACAATATGCTAAAAATAAATGATATCAAAAGTTATTTAATATAAGCCAGCTACTGCTGCCTATTATCTTTGAGTCTGAATCCTGCTCTTTTTTCAAAAGTATGTATGTGGGAGTGGGGAAAGATCAGCAAATATTTGTGAAGTATTACAGGTATCCTGCACCCAAGTGACCTTGCTGATTACTTGAAGTGAGTGACAGACAATGGAAGAGGGAATAACCCTCACCCTGGGGATCAATGTTTTCTTAAATCTCTTTCTCATAACCACTTGAAGTCCGTTTTATCATCTTGGACCATTTAAAATCATTTCACAGCTCAATGGAATATACATTCCACATTCCTTCAGAAAATATTATGCTACAGAATAGATAAATCTGAGAAAGCTAATTCACAATCTTACTCAGAAAAAAATTATTAGGAATCTTTCAGTATTTCTTTGATCTCTCTATAGCTTCAGGAACTATTAAAGGGAGAGTTAGGAATTCTAGTCTTAATTTTCTGTGTAGCTGTGGCCAAGTCACTTCACTTTTCGGTACCTCAGTTTCCTCAACCTTAAAATAAAAATGTGAAACAGACCAACGTCTTGTCTTTCCCGTTCTCCTCCTTGCTGCTTCAGGGAGAAGTGGAGCAAGCAGAAGTGAAGCTCTAGGTTTCCCAGTCCCACTCCTTCAATGCGGTTCTAGGAAGAGAAGTTTTACATACAGACCTATGTGCTAGGAGAAAGAAGAAACAGGAGAGAGAAAGAAAGGAAGGAGTAGGTGAAGAGGAAAGAAGGGCAGGGAGGAAGGCTAGGAGCAGAAAAAGAAAGGAAACTGACTTTTAAATATACAGGTAAACACATTCCACTTTTTAGAATGTGCACTACTGAAAAATGAGAAAATAACTAGTGTTGCTGAGGATGTGGAGAATTGGAGCCTTTGCGTACTGTTGGGAGGAGTGTAAAATGGTATAGCCAGTGTGGGAAACAGTATGTCAGTTCCTCAAAAAAATAAAAGTAGAATGTACCACATGATCCTGCAATTCCACTCCTGGATATATATCCATAAAGGGATTAAAAGCAGTGTCTCAAAGAAACACTTGCATCCTCATGTTTATAGCAGCGCTATTCACAACCAGTCAAAAACTGGAAGCAACTCAAATGTCTCAACAGATGAATGGATAAACAAAATGAGATGTATACAATGGAGTATTAGTCTTACAAAGGAAGGAATTCTGATTAATGCTACAACACAGACGAACCTGGAGTACATCATGCTAAGTAAAATAAGCCAGTCACAAAAAGGCAAATACTCTATGATTCCTCTTATATGAGATGTCTAGAGTAGTCAAAATCATAGCAACAAAAAGTAAAATAGAGGTAACCAGGGGAAATGAAAAGCTGCTGGTTAATGAATGTACAGTTTCACTTTTTGCAAGATAAAAAGAGTTCTTGAGACTGGTTGCACAATGTGAATCTACTTAACACTACTGAACTGTGCACTTAAAATGATTATGATGGTAAATTTAATGTTATGTTTATTTTGTCATGAATTAAAATTTTTAAAAATACAGATTAAAAATAAAACCCACAGGACTATATTGATTTTAAGATCTCTTTCAGCTCCACAGTCTTCAAATTAGCATTAACAACAATTATGTAATTTATCATGGTCATGATTCAAGGTTCATTAACAAGATTAAAACAAAAAAGTTATCCATCCCAAAAATATTATCCACAATATTTGCAGTATGTGTGTTAGAACCATTATCAGTCCTGAATATTCATTGGAAGGACTGATGCTGAAGCTGAAGCTCCAATACTTTGGCCACCTGATACGAACTGACTCATTGGAAAAGCCTCTCATGCTGGCAAAGATTGAAGGCAGGAGGAGAAGGGGATGACAGAGGATGAGACTGTTAGATGGCATCACCGACTCAATGGACTTGAGTTTGAGCAAGCTCCAGGAGTTGGTGATGGACAGGGAAGCCTGGCGTGCTGCAGTCCATGGGGTCACAAAAAGTTGGACACAACTGAGCGACTGAACTGTACTGATGAGAACCACTAATCTCTATGATAAAAGCAATGAGCCTCAGTGACTAATACTTATTTATGCTCTCTATGGAGAGTCACTAAAATATTACCTACATGTTAGAAATCTTATGTCCAAATAGAAAGTTCTGAAAATTAAGGTTACTATTAATCTCTAGTCAAAGCTGTAACCTCCACTATGAAGGCTATTATATCCCAGTCAAGATCAAAGAGCAGTCAGTTTCTTCTGTACTCCCACAAAATATAACATTATTTCACTTTCATGGCCAATCCTGTGTCTGCCATTCTACCTTGATTCTGAGCCCCAGTGAGTAAGACCTCACCATACAGTAGCTTATTGATCTTGTCTAGCTCTGTCCACAGTACATTGCAACCACACAGTACTACTACAATTAGCATACCATCGACTCATAAGTTCTCACATTTCTTAATACAAGCTGTTAAGAGGATATCTACAACTAAATAAAACATCTCATGTCTTTTTATTTTGGTATAATTCTATTTATTTCTTACTGAAAACATAAACTTGACCTAAGTTAATTTATCATTATTAAATTTTCTCTTTTCTTAATCTCTTAGGCTTTAACTTAAAATTTAAAAAAAATTACTTGAGCTCGTCTAAGTGTATTTTAAAAATCTATTAGACACAGATGAGGTACTTACTGATTTAAATAAAAGTATAAATGGAAGAAAATTAAACTATCAGTAGTTAATAAACTATTAAGATATATATAGTTGCCAACAAGCACAAAAGATTTTCAACATTATTATCAGAGAAATGCAAAGTAAAACTATAGTGAAATACCACTTTATAACTCACTGACATAACTAAAACTGAAACCACTGATAACTCTTTGGTAAGGATGTCAAGCGACTAGAACTCACACACTGCTGGTGGGCATATAAGCATTTTGGAAAACAGTAGGGCAGTTGCTTACAAGGTTAAAAAAACACATACTGTATGACCCAACAAATCCACTCCTAGGTATTTACACAAGAAAAATAAAAACGCATGTTCACACAAAAGCAATGTATGAATGTTCAAAACAGAAAACAAACCAAATGTTCAACAGTAGGTAAGTGAATAAACAACTGTAACATATTGTTATGATGGAATGTTATTCATGAATGAAAAAGAATGAAGCACTGAGAGACATAAAATTACGGATGAACCTCCAAAACATTATGTTGAGTAAAAGAAACACAACATAAAGGAGTATATGTTGTGAGGTTTTATCTGAAATTCTAGAAAAGACAAAACAAGCTAAATGATAGCAGATCAGCATTTTTCTGAAACTGGAAATGGGCGAGGGGAAGAACTGAGAGTGAAGAGGACAGATGGAACTATATGGGGTGATGAAAATGTTCTATATTTTGAGTGCAATAGTGTTTATACAAAAATACATGTCTGGCAAAACTCATTAAACTGTACATTTAAATGGATTTTATTGTGTGTAAATAGCACCTTCTACATAGAAAGTGATAATGGTAAGTAATATATTAGTTTAGTAGTTGGCAAACTTTTAAAATCATGTTCTTCTTTTACTTAATAAATTACTTGTACATTACGTACATGTTTAGAAGTATATACTTTACAAAAATACAGAAAAATAGGACTTATAAAAAACTAAAGATCAAATAATGAAGTGTCCTGTTAATTGAAGCAACTTCATTAGCAAATCAAATGGCATATGTACTTAGGTGAGGTGTTCATCACTAAAGATAATGGACATAAATCTGTATATAAAAAATATTCTCAGTATGTAGAATTTGTGGCGCCAACTTCTCATCATTCAGACAGTGCCTGTCTAAATAGCCATTTTCTACATGACTGTCAAAGAATTAGAGGAGCACTTATTCTGCCATCTTGATTCTGCTTGCAGTATTGGTACTATCTTCAATCCATAGGCTGCGTGTTAGAAAAATTTTAAGCTGCCTTTCCACATTATAAAGTTAGTTTAATGAAAACTAAACTATATAATCTACTAATCCACCTTACTGGAAACAGAAAATGCCAAAAAATAACTGAAGGGGAGAGATGGGGGAACAAGGTGATGGAGAAGGAAGATTCTGGGTTTCTCTCTTCCCATGGATACTATATTTATAAATTTAAGTAGAAAGGTCAAAAGACTCCACCAATAAACATTTGAAACTAGGTTCATTTCTATATATCATTAATTATATTTCTGATAGATTATTAAAACTGCATCAAAAAGAATAAAATATCTAAAAACAAACTTAACCAAGACAGTGAAAGACTACTCTGAAAACTGTAAGACACTGATGAGAGCAACTGAAGATACAAAGAAATGAAAGGATATACTAATGAAATGGAAGAATCAGTATTGTTAAAATATTCATACCACCCAAATCAATCTACAGATTCAATGCACTCGCCAAAATACCAAAGGTATTCACAAAAATAGAATAAAATTTTCCAAGTCAGGCTTCAGCAATACATGAACCATGAACTTCCAGATGTTCAAGCTAGTTTTAGAAAAGGCAGAGGAACCAGAGATCAAACTGCCAACATCCACTGGATCATTGAAAAAGCAAGAGAGTTCCAGTAAAACATCTATTTCTGCTTTATGGACTATGCCAAAGCCTTTGACTGCATGGATCAACAATAAACAGTGGAAAATTCTGAAAGAGATGGGAATACCAGATCACCTGACCTGCCTCTTGAGAAATCTGTATGCAGGTCAGGAAGCAACAGTTAGAACTGGACATGGACCAACAGCCTGGTTCCAAATAGGAAAAGGAGTAAGTCAAGGCTATATATTGTCATCCTGCTTATTTAACTTATATGCAGAGTATATCATAAAAAAACGCTGGGCTGGAGGAAGCACAAGCTGGAATCAAGATTGCCAGGAGAAATATCAATAAGCTCAGATATGCAGATGACACCACCCTTATGGCAGAAAGTGAAGAAGAACTAAATAGCCTCTTGATGAAAGTGAAAGAGGAGAGTGAAAAAGTTGGCTTAACGCTCAACATTCAGAAAACTAAGATCATGGCATCTGGTCCCGTCACTTCATGGGAAATAGATGGGGAAACAGTGGCTGGCTTTATTTTTCTGGGCTCCAAAATCACTGCAGATGGTGATTGCAGCCCTGAAATTAAAAGATGCTTACTCCTTGGAAGGAAAGTTATGACCGACCTAGATAGCATATTAAAAAAGCAGAGACATTACTTTGTCAACAAAGGTCCGTCTAGCCAAGGCTATGGTTTTTCCAGTGGTCACATATGGATGTGAGAGTTGGACTGTGAAGAAAGCTGAGCACCGAAAAATTGATGCTTTTGAACTGTGGTGTTGGAGAAGACTCTTGAGAGTCCCTTGGACTGCAAGGAGATCCAACCAGTCCATCCTAAAGGAGATCAGTCCTGGGTGTTCATTGGAAGGACTGATGCTGAAGCCATAACTCCAATACTCTGGCCACCTGATGTGAAGAGCTGACTCATTTGAAAAGACCTTGATGCTGGGAGGGGTTGGGGGCAGGAGGAGAAGGGGATGACAGAGGATGAGATGGTTGGATGGCATCACCGACTCGATGGACATGAGTTTGAGTAAACTCCGTGAGTTGGTGATGGACAGGGAGGCCTGGCATGCTGTGATTCATGGGGTCGCAAAGAGTCGGACATGACTGAGCGACTAAACTGAATCCTTGACTAGAGCACTAAGAATACACAATGGGGAAAGAATAATCTGTTCAATAAATGGTGTTGGGAAAACTGGAAAGCTACATGTAAAAGAATTTTCTCATACCACATGTAATAAAAAACTCAAAATAAATTAAAGACTTAAATGTAAGGCATGAAACCACAAAACTTCTAGAAGAAAATACAAGCAGTAAACTATCTGACATCAGCCTTAGTAATATTTTTCTGATCTGTCTCCTCAGACAAGAGCAACAAAAGCAAAGTAAAGCAAATGGGGTTACGTCAAACTAAAAAGCTTTTGCAGTGAAGGAAACCATCAATAAAATGAAAAGGCAACATACTGAATGGGAAAACGTATTTTCAAATGATGCATTTCAAATGATGCATCCCCTAAAGGGTCAATATCCAAAATATATAAAGAACTCATACAACTCAGTTTCAGGAAAAAAATAAATAAATAATGCGATTTTAAAAATGGTCAGAGGATCTGAATAGACATATGTCCAAAGAAAACATACAGATGGCCAATAGACATATAGGAGGATACTCAACATCACTAATTATCAGGGGAATACAAATCATCAAAAACACAACCAATAACAAATATTGGTGAGGATGTGGATAAAAGGAACAGTTGTGCATTGTTGCTAGGAATGTAAACTGGTGCAGCCACTATGGAAAATAGCATGGAGGTTCTTCAGTTAATTAAAAATAGAACTACCATATGATCCAGCAATTCTACGTCTTGGTATTTACATGAAGAAAACAAAAACCCCTATGCTAACTGCAGCATTATTTACAATAGCCAAGATATGGAAGCAATCTAATCGTCCACTGATGAGTGGATAAAAGAAGATATGGTGTATATATATGTTATGTGTGTATGTAAGGATTATTATTCAGCCATAAAACAAATGAAATCTTAACATTTGTAACAACATAAATAGATCTATAGAGTATTATGTAAATGACATAAGCCAGGCAAAGACAAATACTGTATGACTTCACTTATATGTGGAGCCTAAAACACAAAGCAAACAAAACAGAAATAGACTCATAGATACAGAGGAAAAGACAGTGGCTGCAAAAGGGGGAAAGGGGATGAATAGAAGGGCGAAATAGGTGAAGGAGATTAAAAGAGGCACATTTAAGATTACAAAATAAATAAGGCAAGGGGAGGTAACATACAGCTTAGTGAATATAGTCAATAATATTGTAATAACTTTGTATGTTGACAGATGGTTACCAGACTTATTGTGGTGATCATTTTGTGATGAACTTAAATGTCAGATCCCTATGCTATATACCTGAAACTATAATATTGTACATCAACCATATTTCAAGAAAAATAAACTATTTTTCAAAAGACAGGGGGCTACCATTACCCCCTACTCTTCCTTTGGGATGCCTCATTTATACATGTGATAGATGTAAGTAATTAGTTATTTGCTATATTTCCTATTTTTAGTAAAAAATATAAGCAGCTATTTAGTAAAAAAATATAAGCAGCTATAAGAAAGCTATAAGCTTTCTCCTACTCTAATAAATCTTGCACTAATACAGGACGTAGAAGTTCTGCTTTGGATACATCTGAGACAGACCATTTATACTATTCAAAAAATCATAGTGTTTAAAAACTAGAGTATGTGTGTGTGCACATTTAACTCTGAACATGTAATTAAGCAACTTCAGCCACTTAGTTTAGAATGCACTTCAGTATTACCTAGTTCACTAATTAATTCAACCAACACTTATTGAGCACCTATTATGTGTCAGGCAAGATCAGGTATGCTAGGTTGTACTATAGTGGGAGCAAAAGAAGATATGGTGTCTGGATTATCAACTTAAGATACAGTTTTGAGGAAAGACACTAATCACATAAATCAGTTAAAATGAAAATCATTTCACAGCAATGAAATGGTCTGTGAGGGGAAGGTACACGGGTCTAGGAGAGTGTAGAACAGAAAGCCTTAATTTTGGTTTGGGGACTAACCATGCTTCGTGGGGATGATGATTACAGACTTCAAGTGTTCAATAAAATATTATTAAAACATGTAAACATAAACCAAGGCATAAACAACAATAGCTGTGGGGCCAAATATGATAAAGCTTCTTTTGCATTCATCTATCTTGAAGTATCATTTATCATTGATCATTTTCATATTAAGGTTGATTCTATTACTCATTAGTCTCAAAAATTATAGCAGTTCAATCTAGCACCAAAGAAATTTTAAACACATATGAAAACACACTGAAATTGAAAGGCATTCTCAGTTATAATGCATAAATTAAGATAATCTTGACTATGTTCACACTTTTACTACAAACATCTAAATGAACACATATACACAGAAGACATCCATATATCACACTTTCAGGAGTAGTGCTCTTTACAATCATTTTCTAACCTCCAGTTCTTAGCAGTGTCTGGTATATGAACCAGTAATTTGTCCTCATATCTGCAAAATGCTTTGCAGTTTATAAAGCCACATCACAAAGATTTTCTCATTTGATTCTAATAACAATTCTGGGTGAATTGTCTATTCTAAAATAAGCAAACTAAGGCTGGGTGATATTTTCTTCAAGAAGTTTCTCACAACTGCCCCCTCCCATCAACTTATTGACCTCCACATTATATTATGTGTTTTTTTTTTCTCCTATAGCTCTCTCTATAAACTTCAGCCATCACCATTCCCTATGTCATCTTCTGTTCACCTGTCCATCTCTTTGACCTAACTTTAAAAGTTTTTTATATACCACTAGCACATTACAGATGTTCAATCAATATTTGTCCAGTGAGGTTTTATAATACAGTTATGGAGACTAAACCACAGGGTGGTTAAAATGAGCTCAATACCATGTAGCTTATTGTGGCAGAACCAGAACTCTGACTCACTCACACCTCCTGAGATCAAATTCTAGTCACTGTTCCTTCAGCCTATATCTCTAACATTTGGGCAGTATTATTGCTTTATAGGGGCTTCCACAATGGCTCAGCAGGTAAAAAATCTGCCTGCAACACAGGAGACAAGGGAAACATGGGTTCAATCCCTACTTCAGGAAGATCCCCTGGAGAAGGAAATGGTAACCCACTCCAGTATTCTTTGCTGGGAAATCCCATGAACAGAGGAGTCTGGTGGACTCTAGTCCACCAAGAGTCAAGAGGTGGCCATGACTTAGCAACTAAACCACCACCATCATTGCTTCATAGGAAGTATAACAACAAAAACTGCATTCCTTCAATACTAATTTAAAGTATTATGAAACAAATGGGACCTAATTAAACTTAAAAGCTTTTGCACAACAAAGGAAACTATAAGCAAGGTGAAAAGACAGCCTTCAGAATGGGAGAAAATAATAGCAAATGAAGAAACAGACAAAGGATTAATCTCAAAAATATACAAGCAACTCCTGCAGCTCAATTCCAGAAAAATAAATGACCCAATCAAAAAATGGGCCTAAAATCTACACAGACATTTCTCCAAAGAAGACATACAGATGGTAACAAACACATGAAAATGTGCTCAACATCACTCTTTATCAGAGAAATGCAAATCAAAACCACAACGAGGTACCATTTCATGCCAGTCAGAATGGCTGCTATCCAAAAGTCTACAAGCAATAAATGCTGGAGAGGCTGTGGAGAAAAGGGAACCCTCTTACACTGTTGGTGGGAGTGCAAACTAGTATAGCCACTATGGAGAACAGTGTGGAGATTCCTTAAAAAACTGGAAACAGAACTCCCATATGACCCAGCAATCCCACTCCTGGGCATACACACCAAGGAAACCAGAACTGAAAGAGACACGTGTACCCCAAAGTTCATCGCAGCACTGTTTATAATAGCCAGGACATGGAAGCAACCTAGATGCCCATCAGCAGACGAATGGATAAGAAAGCTGTGGTACATATACACGATGGAATATTACTCAGCCATTAAAAAGAATTCATTTGAATCAGTTCTAATGAGATGGATAAAACTGGAGCCCATTATACAGAGTGAAGTAAGCCAGAAAGATAAACACCAATACAGTATACTAACGCATATATATGGAATTTAGAAAGATGGTAACGATAACCCTATATGCAAGACGGAAAAAGAGACACAGATGTATAGTACAGACTTTTGGACTCTATGGGAGAAGGCGAGGGTGGGATGACCTGAGAGAACAGCATCGAAACATGTATATTATCAAGTGTGAAACAGATCGCCAGTCCAGGTTGGATGCATGAGACGAGTGCTCGGGGCTGGTGCACTGGGAAGACCCAGAGGGATGGGATGGGGAGGGAGGTGGGAGAGGGGTTCAGGATGGGGAACACATGTAAATCCATGGCTGATTCATGTCAATGTATGGCAAAAACCACTACAATACTGTAAAGTAATTAGCCTCCAACTAATAAAAATAAATGAAAAATTAAAAAAAAATAAAGTATTACGAACCAAAACATAGGTATGAATACAATTTAAGCTCAAAATTCAAAAACATTTTCCATGTGTGAAATAAACTGTCCACTGAAATCAATTAGCATTGTCAGAAGTCTATTTTTATACTGACAAAAGAGTATGGGTTTTATTACACTAGCTTCTGTAGATTATATATTTTTTCCTAGATAGTGTTCCCTGATGCTTTTTTGCTTTGTTATTTTTAATAGCTAGTTAAAATAAATAACTAAAGAAATACATTCTCTGAAACCTATATGAAATCACTGGAAAATGAGTTTTAAATGTATAACTACCTACCGGATCAATGAACCAAAGGAAACAAACACCTTAGTGAACCTCAATGTCAAAACAAAGCCTTGAAAATCAGCACAACAACAGAAAAGCTAGTCGTAAAAAGGCTTGGCATAGAATAATTATGTTACCAACAGTCATAAACAGAGGATTGTAATCAAGGGCCTAGTCAGTCTCATCAGAAACTCAGTAAAAAATGATTACTGGGAACTAAAGTTTAGGTTCGTTCAAAGTAAAATTAACTTGCTTACTATCACTCTTTCAAAAGTTCAGAAATAATTTTTCTCATTTATTCCATTTATTGCCAAAAAAAAAAAGAAGAAAAGAAAAAAGCCTCATGTTGATCTGTATTATAGTTTACCTCTGCAAGCAATAAGATAAAAAGCTACTCTGAGATTTATAAATGGGACAGCGCCTCTTTAAACCTGATTATATAATACTGACAAGCATTTTTAAGAATCATGTTTCTTCTTATATTTCAAGTGATCTCTTTTCTAATGTGTAACTTTTCTCATTTTGTTTCTCTTCTTTAATCCTATGATTTTTAAAATGTTGAGATTGCTAGTAATAAGGAAGCACAGATCTAACAGAATCCAAAGCTATCAATACTTAACAACCCAGGAACACCAAGTACTAAAGGGCAACAGGGAAAAAAAAAGAAAAAATCACAGCTTTGGTTAGTTATAGAGATTTCTGAGAAACAGCTTGACCAAGCTGTAACCAAAAGTAAAAAGTTCCACATATTATTATTTTGAGTATTGAGGCCTTTCTTTTTGTCACTCATTAAAACTGTACCTTACAGTGCTCGCTTTGCAGCACATATACTAAAAAACTGTACCTTACAGATATAAGACAATCTTTTAAACAATCTTTAAATATTACATTATAAGATGGAAAACTGTACCTCTTTATTGAATTAAAAAAATCTATATTCTACCTCTTCTTCTATTCAATAATGTATCAACCGTAGTATAAATTTGGGTGAGTTTAAATTTTTTAAAAGGCTGCTAATCAATTGATTTGATGTGGTTTCCTCACAGTATGGGGTGATAACTGGCTGTCTGAGCCTTCATACTATATGGATATATAACCTACTAAATAAAACAAAAATCAAAGTCACAAATTGGCTAATTATCATTTTTGAGTTTATTATCTAATTCCTACTTCCTAATACTTTTATCTTCCTTCTTGAGAATAATTTTGTTTGCATCTTATAGCAAACAGATTTTATATAGCAACCCTCAATTGTACCACCAATTCATTATGCACTTCTGTTTTTAAAAGAGTCTTAAAAGTATCACTAATTTTTTTCTTTATTGATCATTCACTTTATATGTTATTCAGGCTTGCTTTTCTGTCTATTTTCTTGGTGGTAATCATAAGACTGGAGAACTGATGGGTAATACAGAGTCAACTGGGCTCAATACTGATTTTCCTATGCGACATTTTTCTTTTCTCTTTTTAAAACATTGATCTGTTTCGATGAGACAAAAGTAGTTTAAATTTGGTATACTTTTTAGAAGGACTCTTGTTGCTTAGCATATATATAAGGAAAACTTTCAGGTTTTCTTTATTTAAAGTTAAAATAGTAAGTACCCATGTTTACTGAACACAATATTATGATTAGTAGCTCAAACTATCACTTAACAAACCTTACCTCAAATTAGCACACTTATTTAAAAAAATTTTTATGTAACTGCAGACTAGAAAAGGTGCAAGAGTCATGAGTCATACAAAATATTCCCAAGTTACCCTTTCTCTACATTTTCTAAATGACAACATTTAACTACATTGATTTATCATATTTCCCCTCTTTTTGTTGAAAGTTCTCTATTTACTGATGTTGGTACTTAGAATCTGAGTTTAGAGAGGGCTTTAGCAAGTTTAAGGTTTATAACTTTTTAAATTTGATATTTACTTTGCTTAAGCAGCCCTTTACACCCCAGATGCACCTGCTTCACTAGTTTTACTTGTAGGATCTTCAAAAATGCATTGTGATTGATCATAGAACTAAAATTGATCCTTCTTGATATAAAGTATATCATGTTCTTCACCATGAGACTGTCCAGCTATGTCAGTGGGCTTATACCATATCTTTTTATAACTTATATGACTGCTTTATTTCTATAGGGTGTGGCTTAGGAGTTCAGGTCCTGAAGTCAGGTATCTTGGGTTTGATGCTGACCTGAAAGAATCATGGCTGAAGGAAGGTATATTAGTTACACATCAGGTTGAGGATTTAGCACTGAACTACCAGGCAGCCAGAATAAAGAGGTGGCTGTGATTTCCACTCATGAGTAAGTCTATTAGTTTGTAAGGGCTGTAAGAAAAATGAAACCTCAGTGTCCCAGCAGAAATGGCTTTGACTGATATCAACAAAAGTTTTTAAAAGAAAATAAAGAGCCATTCAATGTGTGTCTATTTCTAAAGTCAGCCCTGGATAAAAGGAAGAGCAGAATGATCATTTTTCATGAACAGAAAAGTTATGTTAATTGTGCCATGGAATAAACCTTATGATATGCTGGTTTAATACAGATACTAAACTTGAAGAATTTTAATGGGCAATTCATTTGGCTATAAAAGAGTCCAGAGGAGGAGATCATTCTCAACTTGTATAACATTTATCCCTAGAGGTTCCACTTCCCTGATAGCACAGTTGGTAAAGAATCCACCTGCAATGCAGGAAACCCTGTTTCGATTCCTGGGTTGGGAAGATCTGCTACAGAAGGGATAGGCTACCCTCTCCAGTATTCTTGGGCTTCCCTTGTTGCTCAGCTAGTAAAGAATCTGCCTGCAGTGAGGGAGACCTGGGTTCAACCCCTAGGTTGGGAAGATCCCCTGGAGAAGGGAAAGGCTACCCGCTCCAGTATTCTGGCCTGGAGAATTCCATAGGTGAAAAGCATCTTCGGAGCTGTTAACAGAGGCAGAAGAAGTAGACAAGACCCAAGCCCTTTCCCCTCCACACCCAAAGGATTGAGTCTGAAGAGCTCAAGCTATTGTATTATTTAGTATACTCCATCAATACAAACTGACTATCTACTTGCTCAGCATTTATGGGTCCCATGAAAGAAGACTTTCAAAAAAATTATTTGTCAAATAAAAATACAAATATAATCCATTCTTGAAAGAAATATAACATCAATCCCACACACATACATTTTGTAGTTACTATCTAAAAGCACACTTCTCAAATGTTAAGCACAGGCTGTCAAGGCCAAATGACTGTAATCCAAAGTACATTATTTAAATTCTTTGATCCTCAGTTTCCTCACCTGCAATAAATACCACCTATCCTTGTGGAGCTATTTTAAGCTTTAGAAATAAAGAGCTGAGCATTAAGCACAGGAAATGGCACACAATAGGTGCTCAGTTATGGCAGCTACTATTATTATTATTCATTGCTGTACCTGGATTTCTGACAAAGCAGAATGGTAGATGACTTCAAAATGAGGATGATTATTGAAAACCTAAACAGCTTATATAGCTCGACCAGCAGTCACCGAGCACTCCACCTCACCTCTCACTACTCATTGTCTTCCACCGACTCCTCCAGGCACTTTAACCCTGTTTCAGATCCATCAACCCACCATGTTCTCCCTCACGTCAGGTCTTCACAAACACCCTTCTCTCAGAAGACTCTTCCTTTTATTTCCTCCCTGGTCACCTATATTCTTTAAATCTTAGCTTAAACATCACTTCCTCTGGGAAGACTTCCTTGACAGGCTGTTACTCCAAATAACAACTTTTATTGCTTCTTCTCTTTCAGACACTGATGTCAAGGAGGCTCAGCTATATATATATATATATATATATTGAGGTCTATATTGACAATGTATTTCTAGCACATATAAAGAATTCCTCTAATTTACTTTGGCAAAGAGGGCAGGTGCTCTGTTTAAATTGTGTTCCAATTTCTTCAAATTATATGTAAATAGAAGTGCTAGTTATTATAGTTTTCTACTTTCTATTTATAGGAAAAATGTTATAGGACAAACTGAACTTTTCAAACAAACAAAAAGTACTGATGTTGAAACTGATAGTTTGATAAGCAAATCTGATGATTCATAGGAAACATTACATGTCTCTAAGAACAAAATTATGGAATTGACTAAAATAAGTCTATAAAACTAAGTGATTATTGAAAAAGAAAATATTCTGCAGTTCAGCTTTGGGAGGTCCTTTGGAATAGCTACATTAGATGAATAGTGTAAGCCTCTTCTAATTAGAAAACTGAATTCCAGGTCAAAGTAGCTATAGAACATTAATATATTATTCTCATTTTAATTTCTTAAAGTCATATCATACCACACCACCAAATTTGGTTCAAAATTATATTTTATGAACTGAGCAAAAACTGGAGGTGTCCTTGAACTCTACTGAAAAAACTGGCATTTCTCTAATCACTGTGGTGACTACATTGGGTGACAGACCATCCAGGGTGAAGGACACCAGTGCTGACCCTGCCTCAGACCAAGTCGGTGTCCACTCTGACCTAGAGCCTGAGTTTCAATAATTCATAATCCAGAGTAATACAAGGAAGAACCAGAGGTTCTTAGTAAAGAAAACGGAAGCAGCTGGCTTTAAGACAAAGGTAATTGCAGAAAATAAGTTACTTGACAGTGAGGGCAAAGACAGAGAGTCAAAGACCAACTCTTATAGAAAAGGAGGTCAAATCCTACCCCCTCCAATTTTTCATTAGACAAGTCTGATAATATTGCCAGTACTACTGATAGCGATAACAATGAAAATAATAATAGCAAAAAGAGAACCTTTATTAAAGGTTTATTATATATCAGGTACTATTCTAAATTATTTAATAAATAGGTTATTTAATACCTTAAGTATGTTAGACATAATTATTTTTATACAGTAGGGTATTCAGTCTTAGAAAATAAATTGTTTGTTAAAAGTCATATAACCAAAAGGAGCTAGAGCTAGAATTTAAATCCATCCTTTTTAACTCTGAATCTCACTCTCTTAATCTGTACGAAACCTGATTTATTGATGAAATATCTCTCAAAGAAACAAAAGGGGAAAACCAAAATCCATGCAAAAAAGAAATACATAATAGTCAACAGAATCTAATGTTAAAGGAAAATCTAGAAAGACCCTAGAGAAAATTATTGGATTTGGCTCTGTTCATAGTGCACAGTCCAATATTCTTGCCTGGAGAATTCCATGGACAGAGGAGCCTGGCAGACAGTCCTTGGGGTCACAAAGAGTAGGACACAATTAGCGACTAACATTTTCACTTTCTAAGTGCACAGTATCCATTGCATGGGTAGCACCCAAATTTCATAGGATTAAAAAGTGGTTAGACAAAAGGGAAATGTAATAGATAACTGTGATGTCTACGTCCAGGAAATCAGCAATGAGGGAATACCTAAAGAAACATGTCAACTGAAGAGGGAAAATAATAGGGAGGAGATACATGTAAAGATACCATACTCAAACTCCCACAAGAGGTTCTTATGCAACATTGTTCCACAGCCCTCACTCCCAGCCCCCTCACCTCTTTTTACAACTCCTTGATTTCACCTGAGCTCTTCAATATTTCTATCAAGAAATGCCTTTTTCCAGTTTGTTTTTCTTGTGAACTCCAACTTTCCCTTCAGCACACAGTTCAAAGGTCACATCCTTGGTGAAGACATCACTGACCCTCATTGCCAAAACAATTTTCATTTTTACTCCTAAGGAGCTTTGTATCTAATTCTATAACAAATTCATCTCCATTAAAAGTTGGTTTCCAAGGCTTTCCAGGTGGCTCAGTGGTAAAGAGCCAATGCAGGAGACACGGGTTGGATAAATGGTCTGGGAATATCCCAAGTGCCAAGGAGCAACTGGGCTCATGGGCCACAACTATAGAGCCTGTGCCCTAGAGCTTGTGAGCTGCAACTATATGGCCAGCGTGCAGCAACTGCTGAAGCCCATATGCCCTAGAGCTTGTGCTCTGCAACGAGAGGCTACTGCAGTGACAAGCTCACGCATTGCACCTAGAGAGTAGCCCCTGCTTGCTGCAACTAGAGAAAAGCCAACATAGCAACAAAGACACAGCACAGCTACAAATAAATAAACAAAATCACTGGTTTCCTGTAATCAGGCACCGAACTGAACTACCTTTGAAACCCTAGCATTTACACAGTGCCTGGCACAGTACTCTTAAAATATACTATCCAGAACTGTTAATAATTTTTTTAATAATTTTTAACTCTAGATGAGAAAATATCCTAAAGATCACCTAAAAGGGAATCAAAGACTATTACTACCCAACTATTTAAATAGTAGTTCTTATTTTCACAAATATCCAGTACAGTTGGTCAACTAAAGAATCTTCTAATTGGGTTGGCACAGTAAAACTTATTTCGATTATAAATCAGCATGTCCCTTCAAAGCACCTTACATTTTTTATATTGGATACTAAAAATTAGCAGCTCTGACCCCAAAAATAAATATGTTCCTCAAGAACTAAAATTAATGTCTTTTAAAAAATCATTTTTACAAAAGACTTTCAACTGAAATTCATTTAAAAACATAACCCCACCTTTTAGGATGTCTGCCACAGTCTAATTATGAAAACACTATTCCCTTAGGGGACTAAGCCAACGAGAATCAAGTCCCAAGTAAGAGCAAATGAGAGAAAAATGTCTTTGTTTCTGTTGATTACATCAAATAATGGTCTGAAATGAAAAGAATTCTATTCATGCCCATTGAAGCTAGGATGAACAAGAAGCAAACCTCTTGACCTGGAACAGAGGAAAGATAGACAAGGAAGATGGATGCACTACCTTGGGCTTAGTTCTCCAAGCTAACACAGGGTTCCATCCACAGTATTACTGATCAAATTTTAATAAAATAGAACATTCTGTTTTGGACTCAATATTTTACAGGCAATCGTTTTTTCCTCTTAATCACTGTTGACTGCTTCCATCAGAAGAACTTTCTCATGGGATTATTGCTAATTACCACAGCTTCCTTCTGATTGTGATGATTTACTACACACAGGAATACGGAGAACAGAAGTCAGGACAGAAACAATCCATTAAGCTGTGGCCTAATGTGGGGAAGTCAGGAGCATTGATACCTAACATTAATTCCTAAAATCCATCTTCTAAGGTTTGTGGCACCATTTTAAAGATATCCATAAACCTAACCTTCTTGAAGATTGTCCTTTGCCTAACTGACAGTTCTGGTTGGATTTGTTTCCTACACGAAATGTCTTTTTGACCACAGGGATAATACGCTCACTCTTCAGGATGTACCATAACTTAAGTGGAAATGCTAAGTGGGTGATAAATTGATACTAGACAAAAGAAAACAATAGCTATTACATCCATTCTGTGCATTCAAATTATAAACAAAGAGTCAGTGCCTAAATAGGTGATTTATTTATACATATATTTAAAAACATATTTGTAAGAATATGTGTGTGTGTGTATATATATATCTTTAACCGAATATAATCTTGAAATGAGCTTTAATCACATCAAAAGAAGTTTCAATGTTGCAGTTATATGCCAAAGACCCACAAGAAACAAACAGTATCTGGGCAGAAAAAAGTCAAGATTCACAGTCTCTGACAATAAAAGAATCTGAACAAAGTTAACAGCATCTTTGAATACAAAAATATGTATATGTCCTTAAACTCAGATAGAAGCCCCTCAACCCCTGGGCTCCATTGTCCCTGGGGTGTTACACTTAGAAGGAGCAGTATTAGGACAACATACTTGCCCACTTTGACAGAAAAGATGTATGCCCTTTTTCAAGGAAAAAGAAGACAGGCAGAGACAGTAGAGTCAGGAAGAACTACAGTTGGGGGGCCAGTTAAAACTTTGGGAAGCCTGAATGGGAGAAAATATTCTTGGAGCCCTGGTTCAAGATTTAGGCTGGTTTAGAAATTATCCTCAATGTCAGCAGCATTTGTGAAATACCTGGATCCCATGATTAAAACATGAATAAAAGTTCTGACTTTTGACTAGGTTCTACCTTGAAAAGAATTTAAACTGATTGGCTATGATGTAAAATGAAATAGTAGGAATACATTTTCCTTTTCCTCTACCCTGGATTTTTTTAACTTATTTATTTTTAATTGAAGGATAATTGCTTTACAATATTGTGTTGGTTTCTGCCAAACATCAACATGAGTCAGCCATAGGTATACATACGTCCCCTCCTTCTTCACCCTCCCTCCCACCTCCTACTCTATCCCATCTCTCTAGGTGTCACAGAGCCCCAGTTTGAGTTCCCTGAGTCATTTACCCTGGATTTTTTTATTCAGGTCCAGGGCAAGTAGGGTTAGAAGACCTCCCAAAATTAGGCATAAAATGACCAACTTGAAGAAGTATCTACAAGAAACTCTGACAAATCACACAAGGAAGGGGTAGGGGAAGGGAGATTAGACATTTCTAGTCATATTCAATAGAGACCTATTAGTTCAAAAGGGCTTTTTACAAATATGATAAGGATAAACAATATCAAGTTTGTAGTTTCTAATCAAGATACTGAACTTGCATGTTCTTATGTATTTTATTTAAATGGGCAACAATGTCTGTATTTTTAAGCTGAGACTCTATGGCATTTTATGAATAATGAAATATTGGATAAAAAAAGAAAATTTGATAAAGAATTATATAATAATACTTTGAAATATTTTCTTAGAATTCTCTATTCCTAAGTCAGATTGTCCAAGGGGAAGTGACAAACTGATTCTTAACATCATACAGAATAAATTAAAAATAACCAAAATATTTTTAGAATCAACATTTTGTTTGGTACTTATTACACAGTGAAATTAGAACCCTTAGGGCTTTGAAGAAATAAAACTATATAATAAGATTTTAAAATGTTCTGGTTTCTCAAAATTCCAATACATATAATATTACATTGTCTCAAAATTTAAAGATTCAGCTATGGGCTTTCTCTTTACATCAAATGGCCAAAGCAAAGAAAGCAAGAACACAATGAAAAGTTAAATCAATAGAAGTAACTACCTTTGACATCAATGCTATGATTGCAACATCCATCATGGGTCAGTGACAAGAGCTGGGATATTTTAGAGGCATCCTACCACAGTTTGAAAACTTAAGATGACATCAGCATATTAACAATACAAAGATGTTAGAATAATAAGTAATTATAGCACCTATTGTATCAGTTATAGACTATCTATATTCACAGAAACACTGTTGGAATGCACTGAGGATCTTCATATATTTCACTGTTCTAGAGGAGAGGAGAGAGGAGGGAGAGGAGAGAAGGAGAAGGGAGGGGAGATGAGAAAGGGAGGAAGAGGGAGGGGAGGAAGGAAAGGAGAAAGAGAGAAAGGGAGGAATGGAGAGAGGAAGGGAGGAAGGAAGGAAATGACAGAGTAGACAAAATCTTTCCCAATAAGATAAGCCTGGAAGGACAATATAACATGCATTTCCAGGCATATATTACAAGAACCCACTATGTGAAATAAAGTACTTTGTTGACAAAAAGAAAATGAAAGCTCTCAAATTCTTTGCTTGGTGTAAGGGGACCAGGTTGTCACCTGCCTTGAATGTCCTAGTGGAAAGAACTAACTTGAGGGACTGAAAAATATGCCTGTTGGGAACAAGCCATGTGGCATACCATAAAGTTTTCTAGAGTGTGTTCCATGCGTACGTGAGATTATTTTTTTATAAGGACATGAACAAAGTGTGTGTGTATATGTGTAATTTTCTATTTATAGCTGGTGATATTGATTTTCTACTTCTGTTAGGAACTTAGGTTTTTTTTTTGGTTTTATATATATTTAACATAAAAAGTGATTCTATTTAAGAAGCAATCAGATCTCCTCTATCAACTCTGTGCAATGAGGTGACTGGCCTTCCCTAACTATGGTGAAAGTCTGAACGTTTATTCTTTGGTTTAACCTCTGCAATGAGGAAAACAAGTACAGGTGAAACCATATCGAAAGTGAATTAGCGTAAGAAATATCCAACTATCTTCCCCTGTTCAGTTCCCCAGGCAACTAAGGATTCAGTGAATTAGTGCAAGAAATATCCAACTATCTTTCCTTACTCAGATCCCCAAGCAGCTAAGCATTCACCCACCAGGCAGGAAGCTGAAGTCGTCTTTAAAAATATGACCACCTCAAGAGGAAAAAAAGTACTGAACATCAGAAGGTCCCCAGTTAAAAAGCCCAGTCAAGTGACTCTATACTGAAGTCAACAAAGTCACTGATGTGTTCAAATCAGGCTTTTATCCCCACATTTTAAAATATGAATAAACCCTCAAAGATTATCAGGTATTTCAGAAAAGATTCTAATACAAAAGACAGGCCAGAAAAAGATTATTCTATATGAGAAGAAAATTTAACCAACTTGAAAAATTAATACCTTGAGAGAAAAAAAGACACTATAAACAGGAAATAAAGCATGATGTTATAAAAAGGGTCATATAAAGAATTTTTTAAAGCTCTTAAAAATTAAAATTATGGTAACAGAAATGAAAAGTAATAGATGGGATGGAAGATGAAACTAAAAAACAGAATCAAAAAGCCCAAAAAGTGAAAAAGGAGATAAAAGAGAGGAGGTAATCATAAATGGAAAAAAAAAAAAGAATAAATTCCCAGTACTGGAGAACATTAAGTGTCCATGAGATTGAATAGGCTCATCAAGGTTCCAGCACAATATATGGGAATAGGCCCACATCAAGACATGAAATTTTAAGAAACTGGAATTTAAAACATGAGAGGAAAAAACATATAGGTTGCATACAATGGATCAGGAATCAGAACAGTTTTTCACTTTTCCATAGCAGTTCTGCAAACTGGAAGACACTGGAACAATTCCCTCAAGATTCTGAAGAAAAAGATATCCAACCCCCAATTCTGTACCTATTCAACTACCAAACTGTGAAATAAATTCCCTCTCAGACATACAAGAGTGCAAAATATACCATTTCTTAGGATGTTACTGCAAGTCGTGCTTTAGCAAATCAAGAAAGAGTTTAAGACACTGATTTAGGAAACAGGAAAGCCAACATAACAGAGAAAAGGGAAATGCCAGGATGATGGCAAAGAGATTGCCCAGGATGGGGCTGAGCAGAAAGCATTGCAGACTGGAGCAGGTCAGAATGCTCTGAGACTTATTCAACGGGAAACACAATTGTTAAATGCAGGGAAAGTAAATGAGTTTTACAAAAAAGAAAACTAATCACAGCTCACTAGATAGATCTGAATAGTTTTTATATGTCACGAGAATATAAACATTGATTAATGATCTATCAAAATTATAGCATAATTATTAGGTTGAAAAGCATGAAACTGCTGTTTTTGTAGATCAAAAATTGCACATAGTTCAACCTAGTATATCAGGAGCCTTTGGGATGGAAAAAATCTGTGTGTGTGCACACAGGCATATGTTAAGGACTAGAAAGAAGAGTGTGATACAAAAATGTTTAAAACTAAAAAATCAAGAAACAGTAAAATAAACACTGCTTGCTGCTGAGAAGAAATAGAGCGAGGGTGAGGACTGCTTTTTTTTAAATAACAAACTTGCTGAACTATTTTGACCTGTAGCAAACATCTAATAACACTAAATTTAATTTTTTAAAAATGTTTCTTGAAAAGGAAGGAAGGAAAACAGGAAGAAAAGGGAAAGGAGAACGAGAGAAAGAAAAGACAGTCCAGGAGTGAAGGCCAGGTGCACTTATCACAGACACGTCAAGTTCTCAAGGGGGCACCTTCTGGAGAAAATAGCAGGCTCTCCACTGCACTACCATTAGAGATGGGCACGCTCAAGGTCATTCTTCTTCTATGCAGGAGACAAACAACAAACCACAGTGAGTGTAACTGCTCCATATGTGCTTAATATTGGTAGGTTGTTGAATTATCTTCTTAAAATTATATATAACATTGCTCCAATAGTTCTCTACCTGCTCTTTGGATGATACAGCATAAGCTACTCTCTTCTGAATCATGTTCAGAGCCTTGAAATTGGTGATGACATCAATGACACCACAGTGTCATATAGAATAAAGAGAAGAGTGTTCTAAGATTAAGTACAAAAGAAATAATTGTGACGGATGTCTTCATTTAGACTGAGAGTCCAAGACCCTTCTCCATGATTCTGGCACACCCCCTGCCCATCCCACTTCTATCTCCTGAGAAGAACATAACCTTGAGTCCTTCTGTCTATAATTTAAGAAAAGTTATCCCTCTACCCAAAGACTTATTTATATTGCAATTTCAAAAGCACATTTGCTAAAGATTTTCTTTGATACTGAGAAATTACAGGAAAATGATCTTTCTCACATATTTTCTCACCATTCTTTAGAAGAAATGACAGGCCAATGTATTCACAATCCAAAGGAAAACTATTAACTGGCACAGAATAGCATTATTTTGTCAGTAGCTTTCCAAAACAAGCTCAGTGTCCCAAGTATGAATAAGCCTTGTAGTAGTAGTAAACATGTGATGATGAATTCATTCTCAATTTTTTAAGTGGCATGACTCAGATTTTCAGACCTTTAAGATAATTTAATTTTCATTAAACAGTATCAGTCACCATAACGCCCAGGCACCTTCCGAAATATCACAAAGGCAAAATCCCTTCCTGTAGGATACAAACATCCTCTCCTTTATCAAATACTACCATGAGCCAATTATATAAAAATATGAGTGCCGACATGTCAATAAGAAAGAATTAGGAAGATGTGATAAAGAATAAGGAGGTGTGAAGAGGAGGAGAAAACCCAGTTAGGGTGGTCAAGTCAGAAACAAATGCTCTCTTTAGGACTTAAGAGGCTCTTTTGGAAGAGGGATTATAGTTTGAGTGTTTATCTTTGTATCCCTACAGCCTATCTCATAAAGAACTTGGCACACCAGAAAATGCTCAAGGAACATTTGCTGACTTTATCTAAGAACTGAATGAGGTCTATTTTGGCACCCACTGTGCCAAAAAGTATTATCCGAATCGTTTCTTCAACACAGATATGTTAGAGGGGCAGCACAAGGAGATGCACGGCATCTTCTCTGGAAACAGCAGCTCCTTACCTGCTGTTGGACTGGTACTTGCTGTACCACCTGTGTAGGCACTGCTGCTTGACTAGCCACAGATGTCTGCAAAGTCACTGTCGAACCTGTATCCGACCCGGTCTCTGATGTCTGCATGATGGTCTCTGAAATTTATCAAAACAGAAAGAAAGTTTAAAATGCTCTTCTTATATGACTAGACGCATCACATTGTTCTTAACATCCTACACTGAGACTAACTTTCTACTCCCAGAATATCTCTACCTCCACCCAACATGCTCTCTTGATATTCCATGCATGGTTATAATCAAGTTGACCACTTTTAAAATCAATATAGAAAACTGCTAATCTACATTTAAAAAATCTCCATGAGTACCTCTTATTTTGAGGCTATAAAGGTTGAACTTCAATGAGGTCTCATCTGTTATAAACTGTTTCAAGCACACCATAAACTAGTCATATTGTAAATTATGTGAAGACTTAATTCTCATAACACAAACCCTAACTGGATGCAAATGTCATAAGTTGTACTTTCTCAACACTTTTTATAAACTATAGCATGTCACTGGAAGTGTATAATTTAGCATAAATTATTTCTAAGGTCCATCTTTCAAACTCAATATTCACGGACTTTTAAAAATTAATGTGTATATAAAAACCAATTGATATATCCTAAATTTAGCCACAGGATCAAGCTCACAGATTTTCTTGCCTGTGGGATGATCTGGCATTAAAATTAAAGTTAAATTATATTCTTACACAAAGATAGCCAAACAACAATAACGTTGAATATTTTCAAAGATAGGGAGGATCGCTATTATCTAGTGAGATTTGCAAACAAAGACACGAAATTTTACCATCTCTCATTCACAACTCAACATGGCATATTTTTCAGTTCTCATGTGCCTACCTTACTAAATCAGAATTAAACTTTACAGTGTACATTCAACAAGTATGGTTTCTTAGGCTCTGATATTCCCCTTTGTTACTTATACAGTCAATAGAAAAAATATTAATTTCTTTGCTATTGAGCAGGGACTAGAAATCTAATTTTCTTTCCTAAGGGAAAAAACAATATTTAATTGGTAGCTTAAGAAAAACACTGCATTATAGTTTAAATCCACGAACAGTATGATGAACATTAATTTTCCCAAAGAAAATTCTGAAAGAGTATTCAGTTGTTTCAGTAGAAAATTAACCCCTCTCAGCATCTTTTGTCACAGCATGACCTCTTCCAATTTTTTGCCAAACCTTTTCTCTCATCTCATTCAATTTCAGAAACGGACCTCTGACGATATCTAAACTTTTTTCATAAAAGAGAAGACTAAAGCCCAGAAAGGTTAAGAGACTTGCTCAAGGTGACAGGGAGTAGAAAAAGGACTAGGCCTTTTCACTTCAAATCTCTCCTTAGTTTTCTTTCTAGACCTTGATACCGGTATAACTTTCGGTGATTGACTATTCTTATTCCATTGTTAGTCAAACCCCTAAAGGAGAACAATAAACCTTAGTGCATACAAAAAGATATAGCAGTAAAGCTAACACTGGCAGAGTATTTAACATATGCTATGTTCTCTTCTAAATGCTTTACATGTTAATTCATAAAAAACTCCACATGACAACCCAGTGTGGTTGGTATGAGTATAATCTCCATTTACAGATGAGGAACCTATACCCACAGAGTGAAGGTGGAGAGGGGCTACAGAAGGAAAATGATGGCAGCTGTAGCTACCATTCCATTTATTTGGGCCAGCTAATGTTCAGCTCAGTGAAAACTGTGAATGGGAAAGCAAGACTGTAGCTGCCAGTTTCTCCAATTTCCAAAAGAAGACTTTTTTATGTGAACTAGCTAAAGATGGTGGCTAATTAATAAAAAAAAAGGTAAAACTGATCTCCAAACACACACACAGCCTTTTTTTTCCACTAGTATTAAGACCACGAATATGCCTGACAATATTTGAGAATGACAGTATTCACTACATAAAACTCTTGCCTAATTAAGATTACTTGGGGATTAGTGGTTCTCAAAATTGGGAGAGGGGATACACAAATTCAGAACTCTATCTGTACCTCTTTCTTCTTTATTCCATTGTAGAGAGAAAAAATACCCTCCCCCAAAAGAAAGCACATGCCAATTTCCTTCAATTCATTACCCACTTTTGGGCAATTGATGCCACTTGCAGCATAGCAGGGCTATTAGTGACAGCGAGGTGCCACCTTTCTGCAGGGAATGAGAAATGAACCAGATGTTAGATATCATCTTCAGTGAGTTTTTCTTAGCTTCTCTTCCCAACTCCAAGAGAGGCCTTGGTCAATTTAGTACACAAATGAGGAACACAGAGTTGCCAGTTATGTTTTTGTGTTTAAGCTATTCAATCAAGGGTTGGATGAGATTCTTACAGTGAAGTCACTCAAAGTAAAACCCTCTCCTGTTCACCCCAGCCTTGGCTAGGAACTTCACTGAGGCTCTTTTGTGTATCCAGGGGTCTGTACTGAAGATCACCCTACACACTCTTTTTTGGTATATGACTCATAATTTGACAACTACTGTTTTAGACAAATATACGTTAAGACTATAAATAATGAAGATCTTTAAAAAATTAAATGTACTTTTAAAGTAATTCCTCAGTAAATCACCTGAGAGAGCTTATCAGAAGATAAAAGGCACGGATTTGAAAACTGGGTGCCTATGGACCATATTAGACTCCATAGATAGGCTTTGGCACAGAGTATCTACAAATTAAAATTTTTAACTGTCAGTCTTTAAAATCAGAAAATTGTGTTAAAAGCCAAATTTCTCAATTCTCTTGAAAAATCTGAATATCTAGAAAAGGTAAGCCCATATTATGTGTTTTATACTCAAATTATTTATATGGCAATACATATGCTTGGCCTTTATAGGCATTTGAGGCATAAAAGAAACACCCAAGCTTTGACTACTTTACTAATAGAAATGTTTAACTTATAGACGATTGGAACTAAAATCTTTATCATTTAACCTCATCTCTGGGTCAGCTGAGGCCCAGAGATGTTAAGTTGCTGAGCAGAGATCAAATAGCCGTGGGAAGTAAGAAAAGAGGGTATGGACATAACACTAAAGCTCATGCATTAAACTACTAAACAAACTGGAAGTCCTGAGTTTCACAATTGACACTGAATAGACCAGAAGTGAAGGGAATTAAAAAAAAGCAAATTGGTCAACTTTTAGAATGAGAAAGAAGGAAAAAGATTCCAACTATTTAATAGGAGCAACCTTTACAGAATAGAATGGGGAAAATAAGATAGAGAGAAAATGATGGCCTACATACCTTAAAGTTAGAGAGTCATGGAGAAATTTCCATCCAGCTTCTGGCTCTAGTACATACCACATCAAAACCAGCACAGAAAGACCAATCCAGAACATTTAATACCTTCGCAGAATATCTACTGTTCACTCCCAAACTACGGCTCATCATCTAATCTCTTTGGCTCCTGAATTATAGGGTCATGACAACTGATGAGAACTTAGTCTCTCAGTTTGATCTCTACCCTTTCTTAATAGACACAACTTAATTATCCTCTGATTTCATTTTCTTCCTCAGTTTTGCAGAAGAGGTTTTCTCCACCAAAGCCTCAGGCCTTGAAAGGATCTTAGTCACATCCCTCCCAGAGACTGATTCAAAAAGTCATAACAAAAAAAAAAAAGTCACAATCCCATAGTTAGGTCTCTCATTAACTAGCCTTTTCCAGGTGCCACACAATATGCTAACAGCTTGAAATACATCTTCTCATTTAAAACTCAAAAGACCCCCATAATGGTAATGCTATTATTTCCACTTTAAAAATGAGAAAACTGAGGCACAAATTGATTAAAAACTTACTGAAAGTCACACAGTTGGTATGAGTAAGTGTCTAAATTCAAATCCAGATTTGCTTTACTCTAAAGCCCATGATGTTACCATATACCACACATATGCCATAATGTACATTACTGAAATACTTTGCAAAATCACAATGAAAGGCTTCCAAATGAAAAGCTAGAGATAACTGGTCTGAACAGAAAATCTTTGGGATTCTCAATCTATCCTATTTGATCTATACTTCTAATAATAGTGAGACATCTCTTCTCTCTCCGACATCGAGCGCAGGAAGTATTCTCTCTCTTTCTACCAAAACATAATAAAACCCAAGTGAGCTATCAGGGAAGCCTCAGAGCCCATTTGGTAAAGAATCTGCCTGCAATGCAGGAGACCCAGGATCGGGACGATCCCCTGGAGAAGGGATAGGCTACCCACTCCAGTATTTTTGGGCGTCCCTTGTAGCTCAGTTGATAAAGAATCTGCCTGCAATGCAGGAGACCTGGGTTCTTCCCCTGGGTTGGGAAGATCCCCTGGAGAAGGGAAAGGCTACCCACTACAATATTCTGGTCTAGAGAATTCCATGGACTGTATAGTCCATGGGGTCGCAAAGAGTCAGACACAACTAAGCGACCTTCACTTTCACTTTCAATAAAACCCAACTAGTGTTTTTCCAGAGGCATTTTAACTGATTAATTCTGAAGACCTGATTTAATAGCAAATCAATTTGAAAGTTAAAGCATGCTGAGAAGTGTAAGCTTCCCGCCAAATTTTCCTAAACAGATCATTTAAACCCACTGACACATGTAGAGTATTTTGGTAGCTTTCCAACATTACGTGAAAGCACAGACCATCACATCAGGGTAGTGCCTTAGCATGCTTCATTTGTAGGTTTTGTTTTAGATCCAGTATAAAGGACTGTGTGTACATCTGAGGTGTTCTCATTCATCTAATGGTGGTTTCTGATGTTTTGTTTATGTTTGGGAGTAATTTGGTTAGTTTAGTTTCTTCATAGCCCCCTTTCAAGTGATATTTGTTTATCAGCCACAAATGCTGTCACATTAATCCATTCTGATAAGCTAAATAAACCCCTGCAGCTTGTCCATGATGCAGTCCATATGTAAATAAGTTGTATATTATTGCAGGAGAGAAATGCACAATTTCAATCTAGTCATCCTTGCCTAATGTGGCTGTCAGGTGTGTCAAGAGCAACAGATGCTTGTTTGACAAAGGACCTTTTTATTCTGGCTAATTAAGCAGTTGGACACACCCGCCTGTTAACGGTTTTTGCTTTGTATGGCCAGCTCTGGCTGAATCATGCGAATCTACAGCTAAATAGGCCACATTTTGAAAGAAGGCTAATTAACCCTTGGAAAAAGGAAAAGAATATTGCAAAAACCCAGCTGCTGAATGCAGCAAGATTACCATTCTGCAACCTGATGGGCAAAACCTAGGCAAAGCAAATGTGTTTGGAACAAACACACATTATTGCAAGTTTCAAGGCATTCAAGTGTTCTTTGTGAAACTTCCTGAAGATTATTTAATACACTCAAATTCACAGCTGGATTTCTTTCACCACACACAATGTACATGCCAGATTAAATGGTTTAATAGTCTGACCTAATCAATTACTTATCAAACAGAACTATATAACTGGGCTAGCTTAAAAGTACATAGTATCATCTAATTTTTATTGGGTTTTTTCATCCTGAAAAATTTGCTTTCCAAAAAAAAAGCAAAGTCTGCAAAGTTTGGTCCCAGTATACTGACTGTATTGTCGTTACACACTAAGGAATGTAACAAGTTTTAATTCAGTTCAGTTCAAAATAAAAACCTGTAATTTGAATACAACAGAGAATTATCTTCCTTTATCCTTAGTATAGAAAGGCAAAAGATGGTAATTCCAATTTCTTTTTGAACCAAATTAACCAATATTATTATGATAGTCACTTATTGGTATAGTAAAAATAAGTCACACCTAAAATGTGACATTAAAGAATAAATTACTTAGAAACCTGGTTCAACATAAGACCATAGGAATGTTATTTACAGAAAAAAAAGTCATAATTTAAAATTATGACTTTTATAATACAGAATAAGGAATTTAATATCAGTGCGCTTTCATGGAGAAACATCTGAAATCACAACAAAAGTTTTTCAGTATGAGGTTATTACTAATACTCTGATTAAGCATCAGTATTCTTGAATAAATGTTAGAAAATAAATAAGAGCATATATAACACCCATAGCATTGAAAACCTCTACTTATTAGTATTAGACAACTGAGTCATGTTTTTTTTTTTTTTAAATAGTTGATACATACTTTCCTGAACATAAAACCAATATGAAATATACATTTCTGACTATTCTGAAGTAGATGATGAAAATATTAAGATCATTTCAATTCTTTAGAAAAAAACTAAGAATAGTAAGCAACTTTCAAAGTTGACAATATAATGAAAAATAATGAGGTATATTAGAAATTATATATATGGTTAAAATAATGTGTTTTGTTTTTTTTTTTTGAAACTGACAAAACTATATTGGGCTGAATAATTTACCTACAAATGTAAAACACTATGACTTGGCTTTTTTTTTTTCACTTCACTAGCACAAATGAAAGCAAACTGGTTAAGATACAAACTAACAGCTCTTTTTACTTGAAATATACCTCTGTGAAAAGTTTACTCATTGTAAAAAACACACAGGGCTTTATCAAATCAATAAATCAAGTAACTAAAGAGATGTAAAACAAAAATTTCTATTTTTCTATATTATAAAAGCTCTGCTTTTTTAGATTTGATGCTACAATCCTCCTGACTGTGTACATTTAATCTTTTGTACTAAATTGATCTGTAGAAAAATGATGGAATGATAATAGTGTAGACTGCTTGGCAGTCATCTTCCTGTGATAACTGATGACAGAGATTAATGTTGGCAATGATTAATCAGCACACTGTTAACATATACAAGTTGCCTGGGTAACTTTTTTCACTTTTCAAACAAAAGTTTTCTCTTTGATTCAGAAATAGATTATGAAATAGATTATGTTCTTTGGAGAAGACAAATCAAATTAAATAACTTTACCATTTTTTATCTTAATGGACTAAATTAAAAATGAAACAACCTATTAACACATTACTGAAACCAAACTGCTGAAATGATGTAAGAATTTTGTTATTTGTTTCTAGTTATCAAAAGAGACTATTTATCAGTCACAGAGGTAATTCCTGGGAAAAGAGAACTACGTGCTTGTCCGGTCTACTGCTGGGGCCATCCTGCCTGGCATTTTCTCGAACTCACTTTGACAAATTAAAAGGCAAATCAGTCTTACCTAGGTGACATATGCTAAAAAAAAAAAAAAAAAAAAAAATGGGAGCACTCAGATAACAGCTAAAAGAAAAGAAAACCAATGAACAAAAATTTCTGAATATCCTATACTTTTTCTTACTAGAAGAAGAGTCTGAGAACAAAATGATGCAACATACAGAAAGATTCTTACCAAAATCTATGAGACAAACCTATAAATGTTTCTTACAATTGGTCAATTCAATCCTGACAGGGACTAGAACCTAATAAACAGAGTATTTCATGATGACAGCACTTAGAATTAAAAAACAAAGAGCATTTTATCATAAATCAATCATTTTCATTACTAGAGACAGTAATAAGCATAGCTAACATATGTTGAGCATTTCCTATGTGATAGATGCTTTGCATCTTTGCATACATTGAATCTTAATTTCAAGCATGAAGTAGATATTCTCATTTTATAGGAGAGAAAAGTAAGGCTTAGAATTCTGTAATTTGCTGACAGTCACAGAACCATTAAGAGATAAAGCAAGATTCAAGTTCAGGTCTGCCTCATTCCAATAATGGCACCCTGACACTGGATCCCAGGCAGCGACATAAACAGCAAGACAGGTGAGGCTATTTTAGTGTAATCATCAAGATAAAGTAGTCTATGGAGACTTTGGGTGCTAAGAAAGAATTGTAAATTTGAACAAATGTATGCAAATATCACATGAACTGTAAATATGTACTATGCCTAGTATTTGATCACTATGTAATCAAAGCTATGTTTATGACATAAAAAAGCATATCATGGGTTAAAGGAGATACACACTAACCTTGTGTTCAGAAAATATTTTATAGATGAAAGAGGAAATAATATGAGATTTGTTTCCTTTTAAGAATTTAAATTTCTCTTAAAAAAAAAAAACAGTCAAATGGGCCCATTTAGGCCAGTATCTATATATAATAATATACACAAATACAAAGATGTTCACTCAAGTATTATTTATGACAGTCAATAATAACTGAAATGTCTGTAATGGGGGAAATTGTTCTATTCTATATGCCTATAATGGAACATTATATAAATCTATAAAAGTCAGCATGGAAAGATGTTCATAATATTTAAGCATAAGAAGCAGGATGCCAAATAATATGCAGCCCATGGTATAATTTTATTCACAGATATAAAATAGCATGGTTTGGTAAAATTCTTGACATCAGTGTAACTCCTAAGGACTCCTGAAATACAAGCTTTCCCAAACCAATGATCTTAACTTTGGGTGGCCTCAAGCTAACCATAGGCTTGCTGGTCAAAAGCAACGTGAGATCCAGAGAGTCATCCTACCCTGCAGCCATCCCCAAAAGCCAGTTTTGTATTCTGTAAAACAGCCCTTATAATCCCCAAAATACCTGTATTGTATTTGATCCATTCAGTTAGTAAAAGCTCTGTCTGCCTTCCTACTAAGTGGCTCAAAATTCCCAAAGTGCTCTAAAAACCAACATTTTCAATATTTCTAGTGGAACAGGCTACATGCAAAACAATGAAATCAGATAATTCTTTGACATCACACACCAAAATAAGCTCAAAATGGATTAAAGACCTAAATGTGAGACTATACACTATAAAATTCCTAGAGGAAAATACAAGCAGAACACTCTGACATAAATTGCAGCAGTATCTTTTTTGACCAATCTCCCAGGATAATGTAAATAAAAACAAAAAAATACAAATGGGACTAACTTAAACTCAAACTTTTGCACAGCAAAGGAAACAATAAACAAGATGAAAAGACAACCCACAGATGGGGAGAAAATATTTGCAAATGATGTGGCCTACAAGGGATTAGTATCCAAAATTTATAAACAGCTCATGATGGTTAACAGCATCAAAACAAACAACTCAATCAACAAATGGGCAGAAGACTTAAATAGGTACTTCCCCAAAGAAGACATACAGATGGCCAAGAGGCACATAAAAAGATGTTCAACATCACTAATTATTAGAGAAATGAAAAACAAAACTACAATGAGCTATCACCTCACACTAGCCAGAATGGCTATCATCAAAAAATCCACAAAGAATAAATGCTGGAGAGAGTGTGAAGAGAAAGGAAGCCTTCTACACTGTTGGTGGGAATGTAAATTGGTACAGCTACTATGGAGAACAGTACGGAGGCCCCGTAAAGAACTGAAAATAAGAGCCACCATACAACCCTGCAGTCTCACTTCTGGGTACACACCCAGAGAAAAACGTGACCTGAAAGGATACACACACCCCAATGTTCACTGGGGTGTGTGTAATAGCCGAGACATGAAAGCAACCTAAATGTGCACCAACAGAGGAACAGATAAAGATGTGGTACATATACACAATGGACTACTACTCAGTCCATTGAATATATGTACACATAATTATTTAAAAAGAATCAAATAATGCCATTTGCAGCAACATGAGTAGACTGAGAGACTGTCATACTGAGTGATATGATATCCCTTATATGTAGAAGCTATAAAGAAATGACATAGATGAACTTACTTACAAAACAGAAACAGACACACAGGCTTAAGAGAACGAACTTACGGTTGCCGGTGGGAGGGATGGGTGGAAGGAATAGTTAGGGAGTTTGGGATAGACATATATACTCTGCTATATTTAAAATGGATAACCAACAAGGATCTACTGTATAGCACATGGAATTCTGCTCAATGTGAATTCTGCTCAATTGTTATGTGGCAGCCTGGATGGGAGGAGAGTTTGACGGAGAACTGATACATGTACGTGTGTGGCTGAGTCCCCTTGCTGTTCCCCCAAAACTATCACAATTGGCTATGTGCTGTGCTGTGCTTAATCCCTCAGTCATGTCCAACTCTTTGCGACTGCATGGACTGTAGGCTCCTCTGTCCCTAGCTCCTCTAGCTCCTCTAGCTCCCGACAGGCTCCTCTGTCCATGAGGATTCTCTAGGCAAGAATATTGGAGTGGGCTGCCATGCCCTTCTCCAGGGGATCTTCCCAACCCAGGAATCAAACTGGGGTCTCCTGCATGGCAGGCAGATTCTTTATCAGTTGAGCCACCAGGGAAGCCCAATCGGCTATACCCCAATACAAAATAAAAAGTTAAAAAAATTATCTGGAGATTGTATCTATAGGTCCATTCATTGCTAGTTCCACGAACTTGGTCATTTTTCTGCTGAAAGAAGGAAATCAATGGTAATACACATTCCCAAATGTCAAATATGATCCCTTCCTTATGACACTGCCTAGTACTTCTTGTCCAATCCAGAATAAAGACATGAATTTCAATTGTTTCCATGTACTGAAATTCATAAAAGCAGTGGTGCCTTTTCCATAGATCTCAAACTGAGAAGAGGATACAGGTGGGGAATTTAGGTGTTTAGTGTCTCTTTTAAAACAAGCCTAGTGACATCTGGTTTCTTCTTCCTATATATCCTAAACTTTATAAAAAAGTTTTATTTTTTTCCCTATACTCAGTAGTGGGGTTTTATCCACACACATGAAATTATTCACCCAGTCTTAGGATTTGTGTTAATAAACAAGGATATGCTTGCCAGCTAGGGCTCCTAAATAAATGGTCTTACTTTAGACGCTGCTAAGTCGCTTCAGTCGTGTCCGACTCTCTGCGACCCCATAGACGTCAGCGCACCAGGCTCCCCCGGTCCCTGGGATTCTCCAGGCAAGAACACTGGAGTGGGTTGCCATTTCCTTCTCTAATAAGTGAAAGTGAAAAGTGAAAGTGAAGTCGCTTAGTCATGTCCGACTCTTAGCGACCCCATGGACTGCAGCCTAGCAGGCTCCTCCGTCCACGGGATTTTCCAGGCAAGAGTACTGGAGTGGGGTGTCATTGCCTTCTCCGTACTTTAGATGGGATGAGAGCAAAAAGAGAGGAAACACTGGCTTAAAAGGTAGCATTACTTAAAGAACCACAAAAGAAAACAAACAGGTAATGCTGTCTCCAAACAGGATTTCCTTTGGATTTTACAGGGAGTGAAGTAAAACACGAATTCTTAATTTTCTTCACACCAAGAAAGGCTTCAATAACAACTTCTTTTGGATTCTCTTTCCCACGCAAGAAATTTTTCTATTTTTTTCTACCTCTTATTTCTTTTTATAAAAGTAAAGAATAGAGCCTTTTGCAGTTCCTAACTATTGCAATGACAGGCTCAAAGAGATCAACACATCTAAAAGGGGATATAATACTGTATAATAACATTGCTAATAATGGAAATAATATACCCCACTAAATGTATAATATCTGAAAAGAACTGAGTTCTCATTACTGCCATTTTTTGGCGAATGTAGTGAACATGGGAGAGAGGGTAGACTTAAATAAATCTGTATATTCATACATACATAAATTCTGGAAATAACTGCTCTGAAACATAATACTATTAATCAAGTGAAATAGTTACACTGACTTTCATTATAAAATGCATATATATACACACTCGGAAAAAAAGGCTTGGATAAAAGATGAAAATTAAAACAGATCGAAGATTCTACCCAACTCTGTACATCCTCAAACTTAACCAGAAAATATTACTTCTAAAAATGAATAATACTTGAAATAAGTCAATAATACTGAACTAAAGACACTTCCTTCAGAGCTTCTTTTTTGGAATTGGTGATGCACTCCTTCCAATTCACTCTAAAGCATTTTCATGGCTTCAAAAGCAAGAGTTCCTTCTAAAGTGGATTACCTTAGGCCTTAGGCTATCTCATAAATCTACGGTTAACACCCCTTAACTGGGAATATTATTATGCTTCAAATCACCTGTAAATTTTCCATTATTAAAAACTATTGTCGTTATGTAATGTTTTATATAAGTGTGAAATTTTACATGATGCGTTTTATTTCTACCCTCCCTCCCCCTCTCACACTTTGGTGATCTTCCCAGGGGACTGAAACAGAACTCTTCCTTTAACCCTTAAAATACCTTGAACAGTGACTGTTCTATCACTTCTTTTATCACCAAACTTTTCTCTCTCAATTCCCAAATCTAATCAATTACTGAGGCCATTGATTCTGCTTCTTAGTCTCTCAAAATTTACTCACATATCTTCATCTCTCCAGCTCCAGAGTGGAGGCCCCTCCCTGCAATAGGTTCCCAGTGCCCTTAGGATGAATAGCAAAGCCCTCAGCAAGGGTTTGGAAGACTCTTTATTTATTTATTTTTATTAGTTGGAGGCTAATTACTTCACAACATTTCGGTGGGTTTTGTCATACATTGATATGAATCAGCCATAGAGTTACACATATTCCCCATCCCGATCCCCCCTCCCACCTCCCTCTCCACCCGATTCCTCTGGGTCTTCCCAGTGCACCAGGCCCGAGTACTTGTCTCATGCATCCCACCTGGGCTGGTGATCTGTTTCACCATAGATAGTATACATGCTGAATATAGCTCTCATCTATCATCTCCAGAGAGTACTAGATACAAGCCAGCCACATGGAACTACTCTCAGCTCCCTGATCCCAGGGCTTTTGCACAGGAAGTTCCCTTTGACTCAAACAAATTTGCCTTTCCACCTCTTCACTTTATCTTTGAGATCTCAGAATACCTTCCACTTCCCCCAGGCACTCTCCCAAACCCCACCACTATTCCCTCTCCCTGACCCCTCTGCTTCCAAATAAGTCTGGATCTGGTATTTGAGTGTTCCTATAGCATCTTACTTTTACTCAGCTAGCAGCAATATTTGTTGCAGTTTAACTGTCTCTCCAGATTATAAAAACCATGAGCACATGGACTATGCTTATCTTTTTCACCTACAAATATGCAACACTGCCTAATACAGAGAGGATCTTCAATTTGCTGAATGAGCAGATGAATCTACAAGGAGGATGAGTTTAAGACCCTGCAGAAACAGTACTATTAGAGTACACTGCATCAGGTGCACTTAATATTTAAAAATTGTGAAAAGGTATAGTTTTCTACTAGAGACATTTACAACCAAGTTATTTATTAAGAATGTTTTCTCTTAATTTTCTAATGTGACTTCACTTTCAATTCCCATTATGGCAGAATTTTACAACTCCCATATTCTAATATTTGTATGCTTTAACAGATTTTGCATATAGTTTTTTTTCAATAAAGAAACAAGATAAGGATTAAATAAACTCAAATGAGCAAATTAAGTTTGCAACTATTGCTCTGAATCTCCTGACACATCATTTACTATTTTAATAAGTACACCTGATTCAATGAATTGTGGTTTAAGAACCAATGCTCTAATCACATCATCTTAGAAAAAGTAGCCTGGTATGCCTCCTTTGTTTTCAAAAGACAGAAGCACTCAGAGATCTTTAATTTTCATAGCTGAAATGCTAAGAATAAGTAATTAGCGTAAGAGTAATTATTCTAGCTTCATCACTAATTAACCATTTGAAATTTATTTGAGCTTGGCAACATTCAACTGACATTCTTCTATGTTCTCTTAACAATCATTGAAACTTCACACACAAAAAAAGGTATTTCAAGAAGCCTCTAGTTATAAATTAGTTAACACATTTATGTAAGGATTTTACATGCATTATTTAATCCAGAAATCCTGTGAGGTAGGTACTATTATTATCCCACTTTATGGATGAGAAAACTTAGGCCCAAAGCTTAAATAATTCTATAATCTCCAAGGGCACATAGCTAGAAATGGACAGAGTGAGGATACAAATATACCATACCATCTATTAGGTACCAGAAGCGAAAACTTTCATTTTTTTTACCCTAGCAATATGCTGTATTGGGCTTATAATACAATGAATTAAACATTGTACAGACCAACTACTATGTAGTCCTGTATAAACAGTAGTCTTTTTTATATTTTTAATCTTCTACAACAGAAATGGACATGCTCTAATTTTTCACTAATCCTCTGTTGTGGTAGCCATGGCGCATGTGCATGCATGCACACATGGATACACACACACACACACACACATAATGGATATTTAGCATCAACAGTTATGCTGGACATATAGTAAGTACACAATGCACACGCAAATACACACAGAGGCAGACCTTTCAGATGGTTCCAACTTTGGCTATAGACAAGGGTGAGGAAAAAACACTCTAATTCTAAAGGCAGTAGTACTGTTCCTCACAGCTTCACTGTCCCCCACTCCTGACAGAGAAGGTGATGGGTGTATGACAACAAGGAGACTACTCTGTCAAAACTCAACTTGCTAGATAAGAATCACTGGTGACAAATCGACCAATTCACTCAACATTCGTTTAACCATTTACTCTATGACACAGTTTGCACTGAATAAAACAGTTTTAAAGGGCCTTTGAAGATTTCTTTGACCCTTATATTGCTGAGTTCAAGATTTTAACTTATCTGAAATTTTGCTACAAGTCAGCACACTATAGGTTACCTATAACTATATTCTGGAATTTCACCATTTTCTGAGACAATGACTTTTGAAAATGAATATTTATTTTAAATTAAAGGAATGTGCATGTCTTGAATGTCATGGGGTTTATAAATGAGAATGGGGAAGGTGTATTTCTTTTAATACATTTTTCACCCATTAAATGCATTCTATACTTATCCTAATTTAAATTTGTTAACCACCAGAAATAGATAAATATAATGCTTTGGTTTTAAGCAACAGAAAGGTATTCCATATATAAAGTATCAATGATAAATTTGGCATTCAATTGGGTATATATATTCAACAAATATACTGATAAATATTTGTTGAAAAATGTCTGTGGTGAAACTGTTGTGGAAAAATTAAAACCAAATTATAACTAATTAATGTGTGTGCTTAGTCACTCAGTCATGTCCGACTCCTTGCAATCCCATGGACTATAGCCTGCCAGGCTCCTCTGTCCATGGGGATTCTTCAGGAAAGAATACTGGAGTGGGTTGCCATGCTCCTCCAGGGGATCTTCCCCACTCAGGAATCGAACCCAGGTCTCCCACATTGCAGGCGGATTCTTTACCATCTGAGCCACCAGGGAAGCCCATGAATACTGGAGTGGGGAGCCTATCCCTTCTCCAGGGGATCTTCCCAATCCAGGAATCGAACCAGGGTCTCCTGCATTGGAGGCAGATTCTGTACTAGCTGAGCTACCAGGGAAGCCTAATTAATACTTCCCACCAAAATTTCAAAAGCTTTTGTGACTATTTAGTGCAGTGCAATTTGTGATAAATTTTATATGTAGTTAATACAAACATATTCAGGCAGCTGATGATTTGGAAAACTGATTCTTAGCTAACTAATAAATCTGAGTACTTGGAGAACTTAACAAAATTGCCACTCAATGAATTTCATGTTTCAGCAAACTGCTCTTAGAAGAAATATCCATTCAGTAAATTGATCACTCAGTAAGAAAAAAAAAAAAAACCTAGAGAAGAGAGTATATAATAGATTTTCAGATAAATGCTCTACTTCTCAAAATCACAGCATTTAAGGCTAAAAAGTATCCAGAAGGTCATCTGGTTCAGGTCCCCATTTCACACGGAATCTGAGACCAATAAACCAAATGGATCCATTAGTTAGTAGCAGAGTTGGCATTAGAACTCAGAATTCCCAATTCCCAGTCATTAGCTCTTTCTAACAAACTATGGTGCATAAGAGAAGAAAGAAGGAATGCACTCAAAAAGAAGTAGGAAGGCCTATCAAAAGCTCAAACTGCTTCTTACACAATGAAAGAAATACACATAACATGGAGAATGAAACCCTAAAATAGTGAGTCTCTTAGACATTTTCAAGTTTCTTTCTCACATAAATGATTAAGGTATTCTTTGAAGATGTTTAAACAAGATTTCAAGTATGGCAAACGTGTGTGTGTATGGAGATGCTAACTAAAATGGCTCACTGGATTTTATATTCTGTAGAGATTTTGAATCCTCTTGCAAAATTGTCTTTTGTGTCTTCATGTGTCTATTCCTCATATACATGAAGCATCTAAGTGACCTAGGTTCAGTATTTTATTATTACATGGAATATCAGAGTGTTTCAGGTTCAACTTTCATTATTACATTATCTCTGTCTATAGCCTATAGCACACAAACTGACGGTGTATAGACTGAAATAAAGAAACCAAAAAGGCTAATTTCTAGTTTTCCAGGAAGAAGGGGGAGAAGCAAAATTCAACACCATGATAACTGCCACCAAAATAAACAAGGAACAAATTCTGAATTTTCACTTGCAGCAAATAAGTGTAATTTTGGGGTGTGAGACGGAAACCTTTCAAATGTAATGGTTTGTGTAACAGCTTTTACAAGGTGTACTTTTCACTGTCAAACAGCATGAAATGCTCATAAGGGTAATCAGTTTTAGATGGCAGGTTTACAAGCTTTCCACAACTTGCACTATTTATTCATGTTAAAATGTTATGCAATTACTTCTTTTACATATTAAGATCACGCCTCCTTTTAAATTTTTAAAAATTATTTTGTACAAATGTAACTCCCAAACCAACCATATTGCACAACTTCTTTATGTACGTGATGCATACTGTTGGATTTTATTGCCTCATAAGTCATCTACAACTAATTTACATAGTTCTGTAGTAGTTCTATTATATTGTTGTTCTCTAATATTGAAGGACATTAAAGCCAGGTGAAAGCAAACACCTCCCAACATAACTACTCAAAACTTGTATTTTCTATGTCACCTTTCTTAAGAAGGTAATATAAATGATTTATCTTGTTGTACCAAAACATGCATATATTATATTCAAAACCAGATACAAATATGGGCTGATTACTTCTCATGATTCTGTGGGTTCCGTTTTTACATAAACCAGATTTACAAGGGCTTCTCCTGCCAATGTAGGAGATTCAAGAGACATGAGTTTGATCCCTGGGTTGGGAAGATCATCTAGAGTAGGAAATGGCAACCCGTTCCAGTATTTTTGCCTGGAAAATTCCATGGGCAGAGGAGCCTGGCAGGCTACAGTCCATGGGGCCGCAAGGAGCTGGACACAACTGAGCCCAGATTTACAAGGGTGGTTTTTTTTTTTTCTCAGAGCAAATGAAAGGTTGTTTACAATGAAAATTCTCTTTGTTCACAAGGTTTATTCAACATTGACTGATACATTCTGTTTCATTAAGACAACAGAATTTTTTTTAGTGTAGGCTAATGAATCAATCATTCTTCCTCCCCGAGTCCCTTTCTCTTTCTTTTCCCCTTCTCTTTTACTCATCCTGCTCCACTTTGCCAAATACAAGCACCTAGATAGGACCATATTTAACTAGTAGCCACACAACAGCTCCTCCAAATTGCTCTAAGTACATAGGCTGAGTCAGCAACGTAGCTTAATTATGTCAATCATTTTTTCTTTAAAATTGTTCTCATACATTTTAACAACTAATTTTGACATTTTGAGGTTTGGTAGAGTCACACCATTTCAATCACTATAGACATCAAAAATAATAGCTAAACTATTTTTCAATACTTACAGATAAGCCACATGTCCAAAGTATCTGGTGTCTCAAAACAAAGCTTACTGTGACATTAGATCACCAGCATTAAATATTCCTTCCTTATACTTACTAGACTACAGTAGAACCACATTATAATAGGACCGCTAACAGTCAACACTAGGCATATTGTATTACTTTATGTGGTTATGTTTAGAGCAATGTAGGCTCAGAGCACTTCAAGGTAAGACCCTGTGTCATAGTTTAGGCTCTGATCTACCTGTTTGATCTCTGCAGTGAAGCTCTACCATACTACTTGACAAGGGATAACTTAGCTCTTAATGTGACTTCACGGTAACACCACTATATTTTTGTTTTTAAGTACATAAATAATAATTAACAGTAGAAAGGGAAAAGAAACAAAGGCTTCCAAAGATTATCAGGAAAAATTAATAAAGAAAGATTATTAATTCATTTTACTTTTTGTCTTCCTGAGAAAACTCTAAAACAACATAACATTTTTCCTAGAGCAAATATATTGGGTAAAAAGTCATAAAAGAAAGGCGCAAAGGATGAAGCTGACATTTCTGAAGTTCACCAGCTGTTGCTCCAAACCCATTAAGTCAGTGAAACCTAAGTCTCCAGGGCAGCTTCCAGAGATGCAACGCCTGCAAGAAAAGCTATCACCTGGTTCCAAAATATAGGAGGCATATTTTTACTCATGCTAAGCCCCATATCAAAATTATTTTATAAAGAGGGAAATTTATGACTATCTTTGAACTTCTAGAAAAAAATTACAAACTTATTTTTAAAATCATCATTGCTGGCAATTCTAGTATTAAATTCATTTTTCTTCCAAACTGGGTATTAATAAAGCTACCACCAAGCTGAAAATCTATGTATTGTTTTAGTATGAATTTAATAAAAACTAACAAAGATAACAGAGTAATCAAAAAATAAGATTTGTATTATATTGAAGAATCTAAAAATGGGACATCTTAAGTTGGTTCTTAAAGCACAGGCTTTAGACAAATGAAAATTTATCTCAGTTTAACAAGAAAACCCAAAATATCCAAAAGCCCTTCCCGTGGGAAATACACAGACTATACAAATTTCTACAAACTGACGCTTTATAGTAACATCTAATTTTTTTTCAATTACAACCTTTTCTCCTAAAGAAAACTTATCCAACATCTACACAGTCTTAGAGCATTATGAAAATATTTGTTAAAGCATAATATAACACAAAGCAATTAAAACTTTTAAAGTGCATTCAATTTACCCAAAAATTATTCGTTAAATATCATGAAGAAGGCTCAACAATAATTAACAATTCACAATTTAAGTGATGATGCTGAAGCTGAAACTCCAATATTTTGGCCACCTGATGCAAAGAACTGACTCACTAGAAAAGATCCTGATGCAGGGAAAGATTGAAGGTACGAGAAGGGGACAACAGAGGATGAGATGGTTGGACGGCATCACTGACTCAATGGAAGTTTGAGTAAGCTCCGGGAGTTGGTGATGGACAAGGAAGCCTGGCATGCTGCAGTCCATGGGGTCGCAGAGTCAGACACGACTGAGTGACTGAACTGAACTGAATTTTTAAGTGATTTATGTTCCTTCCCCAAAATGTAGAATTAAATTATTTTTACACAAGTATTAAATTGGGATACTTTACTATAGTTTACAATTTGTTCAATTTGCTCAGGAGTTCACCAGCTGTTGGAGTGAATTCTTCTCCTTTTACTTTATTTTTAAAAGGCCTACCTTCAGTATTTAGATTAAGCTTTTTCTTCATGTATAGCTTTCACTTGAGGGAGAAAAAAAGGCATATCAATAGAAAAAGATACCTATTGACAATTTATTATCTACTGTACATCCTGGACACTACTTTTTGAAAAATTCATGCCTTTTTCCTTTCTTGCTTTAAAGGCAAGAAATCAGTGCTTCCTGAATGTAGAATTTAACCTAAGAGTTCACTGCTTTAACATCTTTACAGTCAAAATAGTTGGAGCAAACATAAGTTAAATTCTGTAATATAGCGGTTCTCCTGGCAACTGTGAGTCTGCAAGCGAAAAACCTTTTAAAGCTTTTTTGTATGAATCTCAGCACGGAAAGATGAATACTAAGCAATAACTCAGGAAACAGAAAAAAAAGTCATGCCCTCCACCTAAATAACATTAAGAAAGTTAAGGCTGCTGTTTGGTACCCAAAAGATTCTACCAATAAATCAGAAATTTTCTCCATCCTCAGCTCTTCAGTTATATTCTTTTAAAGCTGCTGTTTATCACTGAGTGCCTACCACTAAATTTAATACTTTAATTCTCATGACAACTTTGAAAAAAATGTATGTTGTTCTCAACTTTATAAAAATGAACACTGAGGCCCAGAAATATTTTTTCAAAGTTTTACTTCTAGTAAAAGACAACACCAAAACCCACATGGAACTCAATCTGACTATAAAATCTATGTTCTTGCCATAGTCCCCCCTGCCTGAAATTTTTTGCTTGTTTTTCATAGTTCCAAGTTAACAGAAACAAAATTTGCATTTCACACTTGAAATTTTCACTGAGAATGGCACTCTTAAGAATAAACTCATGGTCCTGCAATGTCAGCAAAAAGTTGAAAAACATCATGGTCCTTAAATGTTCATTACACACATCAGTTTGAAAGACTCTCAGAAATATTTCGAGTTTAACCAGAAAAGCACATCACATTACATATCATTTTAATAGATACAATAACAAACTAATAAATTAAGCTCACAGCCTATGTGCATCAAAGTTCAAAATTCACTTATAAAATGTAAGTCACTGCATTTTGATACTGAAGAAAATGGAAGGATTACAGAAGCATTAACTTTCCAGGTTTCCTCCTCTTTTATTCCCTAACAAAGACTATTCCCTGAAGATACATGCTTGTCCTTCTGCGTTCCACTATGTACACACTGTCCGTTGACTAATACTGCAGCCTTAATGTTCACTTGTATATTATGATGACTTTCAAAATCTACTGTTCTTCTTATCATTGACCTAGATTCTAATAGGAACTGTGTCTGCAAATGCCATACAATCAGACGAAGATGATATTCTCTCTCATACCATGTGAGTGCTGACCCCTCAGTCTCTCTTTGTCCATTGCTAGAATTTAGAGGCCAGTATCTCTGACTGCCCCAAACTCTGGCCTTCCTGGAGTTTATTCACAACTTAGATCTCCCCTGAACTCTGGACCTATGTGATTACCATACCCATTCATGGTAACCCCACCCACATTAACTTATCTTCCCCTGCTGCTGCTGCTGCTAAGTCGCTTCGGTCGTGTCCGACTCTGTGCGACCCCGTAGACAGATGTTTCCAGGTCAAAAGGACAGGATAAAGTTTGTAAAGATAATTGACGGTGAGAGAAAACTAAAAGCATTTCCTTCGGCGTCAGGCAATAACTTACATGATCTTTATATGGCAAGTATATCTGAAGCCCTGCAATGCGACAAGCAATTTAATTAACTAGGTATTTTATAAATATGTCATTCCACTTAATACTGACAATCAAGAGAGAAAAAAAATCATATAAGCACACAGAACAACAATTCCTTGAAGTGATTATGATCTATATTTTAGGGCATAAAATTGTAATGTTTAAATAACTCATCCAGGGTCATATATTTAGCAAGCAATAGTGCTAGAATTCAAACCTAGGTTCAGCTGACTTCAAGATCACTATTCCTTACATTATGCTATGTTGGGCCTATTTTGCCATTTATTACAGTCACTTTAAACTGAGACTCAGTTTGTTCATCCACAAAAATAAAGGATGTTATCAATGTTCCTATGGGAGGAACAAGAAGCCCAAGGAGGGTATCTGAAGCAAGGAGCTTTTCAAAGTGCCCACATATATACCAAACATGATTCCAGTATGGTCGTCCAATCCACTGCCCCAGCTGCTGCTGGGAACCACTGGCTTTTCTCGCACTGACAGGAGGTGGTATGATCCTACATGACGGTACAGCATGGCAAGCTAAAGAAACAAACTGCAAACCATGCAGTAACAACTTAAAACACAAACCCAAGGGATAACAATAAGCCAATAGAGACGATGAAATCACAAAATTACTCAAGTAAAACAAAATAAAGCAAGAATAGAGAAAAAAAGGAACCAAAGGTTAGGAAAGACAAATAGAAAACAAACAGTAACATAGTAGATTCAAACCTAACCTATCAATAATCATGTAAGATGTACTTTAAACACACCAATGGAAAGGTAGAGACTGTCAAATCATTTAATAAGCAAAGACCAAGCTAAATGTTCTTTACAAGAAATTCATTTTAAATATAATGTCACAAATAGATTAAAAGCAAGGACTGAAAAAGATACATAATGCTATATCAATATTAGACAAGTAGATTTCAAAGCAGGAAATATTCCCAGGAATAAACAGGAACACTTCTGAATGATAAATGAATCTACTCATCAAGAGAACTTACAATTCTAAATGTTTATGCACCTACTATCAGAACATCAAAACACATAAATCAAAACCTGACCAAACTGAAAAATGAGAAAGAGTAAAATGCATTATTATAGATGGAGATTTTAACACTCATCTTTCGATAGTTGATATAACAAGTAGACAGAAAATCAGTAAGGATATAGAAAACACCACCATTAGGCAACTTGACCTAACTGACATACAATACTCCACTCAACAGCAGAATCCACATCCTTCTCAAGTACATACAGAACATCTAAGAGAGACCATACTCTGATCACAAAACAAGTCTCAATACGTTTCAAAGGATTCAAATCTTAGAAGGTTAAGTTGTCTGATCAGAACAGAATTAGAATCAATAACAAAAATATCAGGAAAAACACCAAATACATGGAAACTAAATAATATATTTCTGAATAGTCCATGGGAGAATGGCTGAGTTGCTTTGGGGCACACCTGAAACCATCACAACATTGTCAATCAGCTATGCTCCAATATAAAAAAAAAAAGTTAAAACAACAAGAACACACACACAACAAACAGAAACATAACTCGTGTCCAAAGAAATAAAAATCCAATCAGAAGTATTTTGAAGTGAATGAAAACTGACATACAATTATGAGATGCCTCGCATGTTCGAGCATGGTTGCTCAGTCATGTCCGATTCTTTGCGACCCAATGTCCTGCAGCCCTTCCATCTCCTCTGTCCATGGGCTTCTACAGGCAAGCATATTGGAGCGGGTTGCCGTTTCCTCCTCCAGGGGATCTTCCTGACCCAGGGATCAAACCCACGTTTCCCAGGTCTCCTGCATGGGCAGGTGGGTTCTTTACACGGTGCCACCTGGGGGGCTTCTCTGGTGGCTCAGACAGTAAAGAATCTGCCTGCAATGCGGGAGGACCTTGGTTCCATCCCTGGGTTGGGAAGATCCCCTGGAGGAGGGCATGGCAACCCGCTCCAGTATTCTTGCCTGGAGAATCCCCATGGACAGAAGAGCCTGGCAGGCTACAGTTCATGGGACATGACTGAATGTCTAAGCACAGCACAGTGCCACCTGGAAAGCCCCTGAGATGCCTTATTCTCTCAATAAGTGAGTGAAGGAAAAGATAGTTAAATAAATCAATCAATAGATTTTTTAAGTAAGCAAAATCAGGAATTAATAATAAAAGAAAGAGGATCACAAATTCATAAAATATTGAAACTGGAAGGATTCTAGAAACCTTTCTAAAATTTAAAAACTCACAAAATTTATAGAGGAAACAGTTCCAGGAAGAACATATGATTTGCTTAATAGGGTTTATAATAGTAAACATTTTTAAATGTGCAGTCTCCGCTAGTAGCTACATTACACAATTATCTGAATACTTTAAATGCCTATTTTCATCTAATAAAAGCAGATAAAGGTTTTATAAAACAGATGTGCACATTTCTTTGCCTATGTCTGACTAATGTATTTTGTGCTTTATTTGTATATTTTCCATATGTGCACACATAGTATAATAATTAAGAATACCGAATTCTTGGTCCACATTGCCTAAATTCATACTCTGGTTTTATCACAACTATTAATAATAACCATGATATTAGGCCAGTTATCAGTTATCTAACCACCCATGTCTCAGTTTTTTCAACTGTAAAGCAGGAATAAACCATAGAATGAGAATAAGTAGTTTCTACCCCCTAAAGCAATAATAAGGATTCGGAAAGTTTACAACAGTGCTTGATGCATAGTAAGAGCTCAATAAATGACAACTATTATTACGTATCATTCATTTATAATTACTTGAGGCTTATTAGTCAAGACAATGATTTTAATTATTTTTAATTAGGTGACATCAATTAAAACAGGATATAAGCACAGGAAAATGGGTTGCTTCCAATTCTTAAGTGTTAAAAAAATAGCTCAGAAGTTCTTTGAAAGCCAATGTCAAAACAAAGCTGCGGCAATTTCTTTTCAAAGCAGGAGACAATGATCCAATGAAAAACGATTATATACAGTGTTTTTGGATCAACCAACAAATTTAATACTATCATGTGTGATAGGATATTAAAGTTACACATGAGGGCTATATTGCTGCCTTCATCTATTCCTCCTAAGTGCTTCATTCAACTAGACTTTATGGATTTAAATATTATAATTTAAAAATGACAAAACATTCATTTCTAAATTTGTTTTTAAATGGATAAGAGGCAGCACTCAGCAGTATATCATTTGAGCAAATTCCACTTGGTGAAAACAAAGTAAACGTGGAACATATTTCACATTTTTTATTTCATGCAACTTCAATGCTTTCAACACTGCATATATTACTAAAAATACAAAAATAGATGCTGTACTATCAAATTGTAAAGAATACCAAAGTGATATGATTATACTTTATAATTTCTTCCAAATTTCAAAAGGACAAGTTTTTTTGTTTTTTTTTTTATAATTGATTTCATGTGTCTCTTATGTGCTGTAAACAATCTATGTATTATGTGCTCTAACAATCGGGTAAAACAGATATATTTTTACTAAGTAGCTCCACATTTTCATGTTTTAATAAATACTACTTTTTATAACGGGAGCTTCAGCTTTCTGACAATGACACCAAAGATTCTTCAGCTGGACTGAATGAGCATGCGATTGAATCAATATGGTAATAAGATATCAAAACGAGTCTGACTTAATCTATTTTACTGTGTCTGAAGTAGGTGAGAAGATTTTCTATACTTTTAATAACATAACTAAAATTTCATCCCTAACCTTAGCATTTGCAAACTACCTTTCTCCTCTCCTCATACTACACAGGCACTTTTTCTTCACATTCAAAATTATAAGGAAGCTGGTCACAAGGGCACAAAAGAGCAGTGAGTGAGCCTAGCTGGACAAGGCAGAATGCACGTGGACGTCTACAGCTCTGCTTGTCCTCTGAGCGGCCTTTCAGCCTCCATCCACCTTTCAGCCAGCCAGATGTAGATTAAAGCTCTCAGCATGTGAGCTGTCTTTCTCAAGCTTTTTGTAACTCTACCAACCAGTAGCTTTCAGTACTGGGAGGACTGAGGCCAGGAAAACACTCATGCACAAGTAGAGTATTAATGGGACATCCTATGGTTCACTGAGCATAATGTCTACCAAGAAGATAACAGAAACCTGAAAACAGAAGCCCAGAGCAAAGAAAGAAATCTAAGAAAGCTCTGAAGACCGATCAAGGTCATCAATTATCATCATCTTCAAATACTTACCTAAGCTTTACCACTTACAAAGTATCTTCATATGCTTTGTTTTATTTGATTCTCACAACAGTCATATGAGAATATAGTGCAGATATTTTTATTAACCACTATATTTTGCAGGTAAAAAAACTGAAGAAACCCAACTGAGAGTTTCTTAAGGTCACTTTAACCAGTAAGTGAGCAGGAACTCCACTTCTATTTCTCCAAAACTAATGGCAAATTTCACTCTTCCAGATACATTGCTGTAGCCCAGAGAAAAAGGAAGAGGGGTAAATTGAAAGAAGTAGATTCCATACTGAACAAAATGAGCAATTATTCTTGTAAACCACTATATTTTTCCCTACCTACCTTTAATTATCAGTCCCACTCCTTTTATTCCTTACCTCCCTTCATTCCTAGTTCTTTCATTCCGGTGACCCAATGGTCAGAAACCATTTTGTCCATTTAAATCCCTGAGATACTGATCTGCACACCCAAAAATAACCCTAAGTCAAAGCTGAAACCAGCAACTACGGACCCTTCTCTTCTGTTAAGATTTCTGGCTATATGAGAAACGGACCTAAGGAGTAATGAAATTTGTGGAAATTTCAGGGGTATAATTTTTTCAACTATATACCAAAAAAGCAGGCAGTCAATAAATTATCAATATAGTATCTCCCAGATGAATACTATATCTCCTGTTCCCTGCAACCTGGACTCATTAAATGACTGACCTAGACAAACCACTGAGAGTGTTAAAATAAGTCACAGTAAGCGACAAAATAGGATACTAACCTCTCAAGTAGGGCTTCCCTGGTGGCTCAGTGGCAAAGAATCCACCTGCAAATGTAGGACATGCAGGTTTGATCCCTGGGTTGGGAAGTTCCCCTGGAGAAGAAGTGGCAACCCACTCCAGCATTCTTGCCTGGGAAATCTCATGGTTGGAGGAGTCTGGCGGGCTATAGTCCATGGGGTCACAAAAGTCTGACACAACTTAACAACTAAACAACAACAAACCTCTAAAGAACTGCCTAGATTACCATATTAAGTGTTTACAATCTTTCTGAACTCAAAGCTCACAAGGTCTTGACGAGTATGTCAAAACAAAGTAAGTGGAAGATGCCAGCAAAAACAATGCAAAGGAACCTCTACTGATTAAAAGCAATTGCTAAAGAGCTGAATATGTGCCTTTCATCTAAAACTGACAATGAATTTTAATATAGAAAGAAAGGGAATATTTAAATCTACATACATTTAACTCTACAGAGAGAACCACTGTTAACATTCTTCTCGTCTATTTTATGAAAATATATGACAGGGGGAGTGTGCATTTTTAAAACAAATACTAGCTAGTACTTACCACTGTACAGGATAGCAGTTGATTAAAACTCTTAGCATTCCAAGTCCTTCCCCATATGAAATCTGATCATCTCACTAACCCAACGACAGAGGAATAAGAGATAGCATCCTTATTTCACAGAGGAGGAAATCAAGGCACGTATTTATTTACAGTAGTTGTAGATAAGCTATATGACATAAATGAAATATAGAAAGAAATCCTGATAGAATGATGCTGTCTTCTTTACACATTTCCTCCCATACAGTTTCTCTTTCTCTGCCTCTCTGTTCTTCTCTCCCCAACACAATGTACCTGAAAGATTATCATAATGTTAACTCCAGCAGGGAAATGGAGTCCACCAACAGGGTCTGTAGTCCTGTTGAGGGAAACTATGCACTCCAAAACAAAAAAATACTGTGGTTTGTTTTAAGTGAACTTTCAGGAAAGAAAAAAAAAAAAAAAATGGGAGGGGAGAACACATTTGGAAGAAGAGTTGATTTGTTCTTTAGAATAGAAAAGGTACCTAAGAAAGGCCAGGAGAGGCTACAGAAAGGACCAGTGAAACAGGAATGTGGAGAACAAAAGTCAATGTGTGGCAATTACTCCAGGTGAAAGACCGTTAGTTAAACCATCCTGATGTATATACCTCTCATGTGAGAGGACAGCTGGTCTTGTTTTAGCCCAATAAACTTTCCCCTATATTACCAAACTGATCCCGAAGCAAATCTGAGTTTTCTTTGTTTTTTATTGGTGGTGGTGGTGGTGCATGTATGTTTGTTTTTAAAAGAGAAATGATACAAAGTCAAAGGCAAAAACACTATGAGTCTTCTGCCCTGGTATGCAGTGGATCTGCCCCAGCTTACAGGATTTAGAGTTTACAGTATAAATTAATTTTGAATTGTTAAGACAGCAAAGGAGAAACTACTGCTGCCTTAGAAGCACCTTCTACCGTTTGATACTATTGGGAATAAAAGATCTTCTAATTGATTTACAGATCAAACTCAACAACTGAATCATTCGTTATGCTAGTTAAGGAGATTCCATAAAAAGTCAGATTTATTTACAGTTCTACCCAATTTGGCTACTTGCTTAGGAGGCAAGTAACAGGTATTATGGAGTGAAAACATGTTTTTTAAGAAATAAGAAGACATTGACTGAGCACCTGCTATGGGTAAAGGTCTGCTACATACAAGGCACATTGAGAGGCAAGGAGTTTTATAAACATGAATAGCTTCAAAAGGAGAAATGTATTTCAGAAACATGATTTCTGTATGATTTTAGTATAATGCCTGACCAGACTGTCACAATGGAGTTATATTTTTAAAAGTACAGAAAAAGAAGCTCTACAAAAATAGTACTTTTTTCCAGAAAGCTAAAGATTTGCAAGAAAACTGACAATCCTGAGAGGATAAAAGATGAAAAAAAGCTATTTCCTAACTTTAGGACTATAATATAGACTAGTCAAAGTAAATGGAAACTCTGGATAACTGCAGACTACTTTTGTAATATCAATTTAGTACTATCCAAACATATGCTAAGAATTCTACTCAGCTTTAAAACAATGACTGGATGAGTATGAACTGGAGCTATTATTACATTGACGTTGGGAATATAAAATGGTACAGTCACTTCAGAAAGTACCTTGGAAGCTTCTTCTGAGGTTAAACATGCACTAAGCATATGATCCAACAATTCTACTCACAAACAAGTATTTATTCAAGAAAAAAGAAAACATATGTCTAAACAAAGACTTGCACACAAAATTTCATACCAGTTTTGTTCACTATAGCCAAGAACTTGTGTTGTGGTATGGTCATTACACGGAATATTAATCAGCAATAAAAAGAAAAGAACTACTAATATCATGACAATATGGATGAATTGCAACATTATGCTGAGCAAAACAAGCCAGACACAGAAGAGTGCACATTGTACAATTCCATTTCCTATGCTGGAATTCCAGAGAGCAGACCAGTGTGTGTCTGAGGCTGGGTGTCAGATGTGGATACGACATTGAGTAAGGGCACAGAAAGTTTTGGGGGGGGGAGGTATAGAAATGTTCTATAACTTAACTGTGGAGGTCCTGGTTACATGGATATAAAATTTTAAAAATTCAACTGAACACTTTTAAGTAGTACATTTTAATGTATGTATTGTGCATTTTATATGCATGTACGTCAACTAAAGCAATTTAAAAAACATTTTGGAAGTAACATAATTAGAACAAGGAAATAAATATCCCCACTATATGAACTGCACTGTTCAGATCATATCAAGGTTATAGTGTCTACTTATCTGACTATCTTAAAGCAAACTAAAAATTAAATTTAAGAGGAAGGTAAGTTGAATGGTGAGACAATGCTATCATGTATGAGAAATAACTGGATGTCTTGTTTAGTGACAAGATGAAATAGGGAGACATGTTGCCCAAATATATATGAAGCACTTCTGTCTAGGGGAAAGATAGAGACACCTACCAGGTGGAAGTTGTTATAAACACGGGAATTTCCCCCTCAATATATGGAAGACAGTAACTGCTTTAATAAGAGCTCAAATTACAAATCAAATCATATTTGAATATTCACTATATCCTATATAAAATGGAATGTGAACCTCCTAAGAAAGTAGTTACTGAGTTCTTATTGCTAAACTCTTCCTGTCAGGCTCACTGGAAAGGGAATTAGATAGGGTGACAGATAAGATGCACTCTAAGAGTCTTTTCTTAGAGTATATTAATATTTTATTCTCTTTTATACAACTTGAACTAAATTTTACGATTTCAAATTACTGAACTTTATACTTGCTACAGGTACCATGTCTTTCATATTTTGGTGTTTAATAATTTTTTAAAAATTGTGCTCTGCTTCTTAAAATATATGGCTGCTCATCACTAACATACTCAAAGCAGAGTTCCTGGCTGGTATAAGCCACCTAATGGTAAAATTCTATAGTAAGGGGAAATAAAATACACTTCAGAATGATTCATATGATCCCAAAACTGTTGACACAGGAAAAAAATAACAAGCTGTTTGTTCTATTGATAGAAAACAACTGACCAGGAAAATTGTGCTTTTCCTACTTTTCAGAGGAAAACAGTAAGTCCCCTATATTAGAAATAAAAGAAAGTTTAGTCTTAAGTATGTCTTAAAGATGAGGTGGCTGTAAAGGATGATGGCATATGTGATGAACATTAATCACCTCCCTTCACATTTACTGTCCCCCTTTTCTCTTCCCAGAATATAACATTTTAACTTGGGGATCCAAGGATGTTAACTCCACCCTTCACTTCAGGAATGGATCACACAATCCAGCATGATTCAACAATTGTAACTTTCAACTATCATGGCCATGGTGATTAGTTCTGAGGTGAAGTACGACCTAAACTGCTTGAATCAGAATAGATACCAAGACTTTGTTGGAAATACTGAGGCAAATACTCCTTTGTCCAGGGGAGATAAATATGGAAACAGTCAGCCTCAGGATCTACTAGAAGCCAAATCAGAATCAAGACAACAGAATCAGAATGAAGCCAACATCAGGAAACCAGAATAAAGAAAGGAAGTCACAAAGCCAAGGGTTCATTCCCAAAGTAGCACCATTTTGGACTCTGGGGTTACATTAGTTAATGTGTTTCATTTATGGCTAAAATTTATTTCATTTTTTAAGAAAAAAATTTTTATTACTTGCAACAAAAACTGAGAAGGCAGGAACTTGATGCAAAGGGAAAAAAGACTAGAATGCACAAGTTGTCTATAAGACTTTGATTTTGTAATTTATAGACAAATTCACTATTAAAGTAATTCTGGTGTTAAGCAGAGACATAATCTAAGTCCCCATTCATTGGACATCTTTTATTTGTCCTATGTTGATATTTCATATAAGCACTTATTTTAAAACTTGTAAATGTTTTTAGATCCATTTTAACTTCCTCCTCCACAGGAGCTCCAGACTTAAAAGGTCTGGGCCACATCTCTTGAACTGGTGAGGCGAAAACAAGATGGTGCCATCTCTAGTCTCAAGCTGTCACAATCAGTTAGAAATTGGGTGAAAGAGCCATCAACTTCTAGAGTCCAGCTCTAATTAACAAGTGACATGTGGATGTGTATGTAGCCTCTGCTCTACAAAGTTTCTCACTGTTCCTCTTGAATCCTGTTCCAATTCCCAAATATATCAGAGCCCTGAGGATACAGATATAGAACTTTTAATAAGCAGACTACAAAGCTACCAGACAATAACGTTGCTAAAAAAAGTTACTGTTAAAAGCAAAGGACCCCAGTATTAATGTGACTCATCATTTAAAATATTTCATTTGAGAATTATATAGAAAAAAGATAAAAATTAAACACTGGTAAGAAAATACATTAATTGGCCTCACCACTTTGGAATTTTGAGAACCACTGCAGACTCCTGTCTATGTTCCTCTGATAAAAAAATATCTAAATAAGAAATAGGAGGTTGTCTTTGGTGATCTTCAGGTAAAAATCAATTTCACTTTGTCTACATATCACTTGATTGAGAAAAAATTCTTAAATATCCATAGTGTCTATAGAAAAATTTTAGCAGGACCATATTTTACCCAAAATGGGGGAGGAGAAAGAAATATCAGTTACAGTCTTATTAATTGAAAGAAAAACTGTATCCAGGCTTCCTAATATAGAAATTGTAAACAATTTTCATGGGCTACAATTTCTCATCCACAACTGGTTTATGTCTAACTAGAGATCAGAACTTAGGGCATATTTTGAAAAGTATATGTCTTAAATAAAAATATTTTGTACTTTTTAATAGTTTCCCACCTATTGACAAAAACAAAGAAAGAGAAGGAACCATGGTAGAATAAAAGGTCAAAAGCCATGTGATCACGGGCAGTTCATATTCTATTTCTATATTATCATATGTTTCGTCCAATGAGCCTGCATCATGTTTGTAGTCTGAAAAGCAAAATCCTACATTTTAAAATTAATCTAGGCATGTAGAATATGATTCCATATTTTAAAATATATAAACCAGTCCTACCTTCCTGTACCATATTCTTCCCCACGTGGATAAAGTTAACTGCTCCTTCCAAAATGGTAGTGGAATACTTAAAGCCACGTGACAGTTTCTTTATCACCACCTTATTGACAACTGGCTATTTCAGCAGCTTAACTGTAACGTGCCTAGGTGCTTGGGTTTAGCTGAGCTTCTTGGATGTATAAATTCAGGTTTTAATAAATACAGAAAATTTCAACCATTATTTCTGAAATACTTTTTATGCCCCTTCTCATACTTTCCTTTTGTAACTCCAGTTACCCATACGTGAAATTCCTTAGGTCCCTGAGTTTCTGGTTCATTTTTCTTTTTTCTTTCTAGGTTCTTCATATCAAGTAAATTTTATTAATATGCTTCAAGTTCATTGATTTTTCTACTATCACCAATAAACAGGCTCAACCAATAAAATTTCAATTATTTCCAGTTCTAGAATTTCCATTTAGTTCTTTTTGTATAGTTTTCATTTCTTTGCAAAGATTTCCTATCTGTTCATACATAAGGACCACAGAATTTTTTTTTTTGAAGTCCTGATTTGGGTGTGCATTCTTAAGTCTTCGTCAACTAAATCCAATATTTAGGCCACTGCAAGGTCTCTTTTATTTATTTTTTTTCTTCACTAGGGAATAAAATTTTTCCTGGGTTATATTGTAAATTTGTTTTTGCATGTCTAATAATTTTCATTGTATATTGAACACTGTGGTAATAAGATGTAAAAGTGACCATATATTTGGTCATGTGACAGTAAATTTGCAGTGTGAAGACGAGACATATAGATAGAAAGCAAACATGCAAGGTGAAGAAAATATTGCTAGTGGCTAGGTTCCTAATGGCTTTATTGATGAAGACTTCCAGTTTCTTGTGAGGCAGGCTATTCTTTGGGATTTCAAGAGTTATGCCAATATCCAATGTATGTCAAAACTGCATGAGGAGATGTTAAATTGAGGAATAACTCAAATAAAAATAAGAAATAAATAACTCAACTAAAAAGAAAGTTTTCAAAAACCAGACCCCAGTAATCAGATATGAATAATATTATTAAACAGATTTTATTTTTAGTGAAAAGATAAATGCTTTCAAAAGATAAGAGCATTTATATAAAGGTTAATATCCTAATTAAGTAATATTCTAAAGCAAATATTTTTCAGTAATTCCTCAAGGGAAAAATCTGCTGTCACTCGACCCTTAGTTCTAAAATTATTCAAAATACTTCATTCCAGGTAACTGGTTCTAACTTCCTTTTTTTAAGCAAAAAATTAACCATTATTAGAATAAACTTATTAGACAACAAATATGTTTAATCCCCAAAAAAAGAACAGAGAGAAATTCTAAGTAAGATGTGAAGTAGAAATCAACTTCTGAAGGAAAAAAGGATAGGAAATTATCACACCAAACTGGAATTCTATTACTCAGACACGTGAAAAAGGAGATGTAAAAGGCAATGAGTCCAAGCCAATAAATTCCCTAAGAATCAAGCCAGTCACCTCAAAATATGACTCAATTCTGATCACCCATGCAGCCGACTATTCCTATTTAATTAAAAAAAATTAGTTCCTAATTGAGTAATCCACATTAAGAAGTTTAAATAAAAATGACAAAATCTTAGCAGTTTTCTTTATAGTATTATTTAAAGTATCCATTTTTTTCCAAGCAGCAAGTGAAAATGTCAAAAACATTCTTGCTGTAGATATTTAGTTGTTTTCTGCCAAATTAATGAAAGGAAAATATTGCACTCTGAATTGGTTAATTACCATGAATCCTTCTGCAAAGGGCTCCTGCTTGCAGAATTAAGCCAGCTCTAGTTGGCACACTGCCCTAATATTCATGGAGACCAGACTATAGGCTCCACTGTACTCGAGAGATATTCAGTTTTTGGCACCCATTCATCAGCTTACAAATCATCACTTCTAACCACTATAGACACTCAACTGTCTGAAGCAAACAGGGCAGAAAGCACCTGTATTTAATAGGGATGTACCACATTCTGCTCCTTTGAAATTTTAAGAGCTAGACTTAGAATACAGAATGAACAAGAATACCCTGATTTACATATCTTCTAGAAACGAGAGCTACTTCAACAAAAATCCTCTAATGACAAAGCTATTTCAAGGAAAACCACTAGGAATAAGGCAAATTCAGGAAAGGAGGAATTTGGAGAAGTTCTTCTTCTCAGTTCAAGGCCAGGGTGAATGGCCTTACACAGGCCTCTTGAGAACCTACATACAGAGCTCATACTTTGCCACTTCCTAGGATCCAAGATAGATAGGTGCTATCTGGCAATTTCCAAACCTGATAAAATAACCGTACCATTACTCAAACTTAAGCTCATGTCTCCTTTCTCTGTCATGCCATTCCCTTCTCTACTGAAATTATAAGACATGAAAATGCCTTTCCATGTTGGATGACATACTGATGTACTTCTTTATAGGAATATGTTGTTCATTATTTTGAAACATGTACTACATCAGTCCTTTTATTTGGGAAAGAAAGAGTAGACTGATATAGAAAATAACTATTAACTTATCTCTCTTCTTTTTCTCCTCTTTTTAAATAAAATGGGGAAAAAAATGATCTTGAATCAAGACAGACAAATACTGATTAACCTAGGAATGCAAGCTGGCTTCTCTAAGATCCACTTCATCTGGTCCTCAGAAGTAAACACCCGCAGGCTCCAAATATATCACCTTCTCATACAGAATCTTGCATCAAGGAATGGAAAGAACACAGAAGCCAATAGTTGATCCTAAAAAGGGTTATTCAACACCAACTGCAACATCGGTTTACATTAACATCTAAGTATTAAAGCCATAAGCAATTTTTCAGGATTAAGAAAAAACCTTAATTTCCTAGTCAAAAACATTTAGAGAACATTAAACATACAAGCTTTGAGAACCTGACATGATAAATCTACACAATCTTCCAAAAAACTGAAGCTAACCCAAATGACAACCAGGATGCTTAAAGGGTTTAGAAATCACCAGAGAAACAGCATACAAATAAACAAAAGAAGGCAGGAAAAGAGAAAACAGGGAACAAAGAACAGATGGGACAGGGAACAAACAGTAAGATGACAGACTTACAATGAACCATGTCAACAACCATGGTAAATGTAAATGATCTAAACAGTCCAATTAAAAGACACATATCATCACATTCCTAAAAAAGCAAGACCCTACAATATGTTGTCTCTGAAAAAGGTATGTTAAATATAGACACACACAGGGTAAAAGGAAAAGGAGAGAAAAAGACACACCACACTAACACTAGTCAAAAGAAACCTAGAGTGACTATACTAATATCAGAAAAAGTTGATGTCAGGATAGAACAATTACCAGGAATACAGAGGATAATTTCATAATAATAAAGTAGTCAATTCATCAAGAGAACATAATAATCCTAAATGTTTATGTATCTAAAAAAGAGCTTTAAAATACATGAAACAGATAAGAAAGCTGTGGATAAGAAAGATATGGGTAAGAAAGCTGTGATACACATACACAATGGAATATTACTAAGCCATTAAAAAGAATACATTTGAATCAGCTGTAATGAGGTGGATGAAACTGGAGCCTATTATACAGAGTGAAGTAAGTCAGAAAGAAAAACACCAATATAGTATACTAATGCGTATCTATGGAATTTAGAAAGATGGTAATGATAATCCTGTATGCAAGACAGCAAAAGAGACACAGATGTATAGAACAGTCTTTTGAATTCGGTGGGAGAAGGCGAGGGTGGGATGATTTGAGAGAATAGCATTGAAACATGTATATCATCATATGTGAAACAGATCGCCAGTCCAGGTCCGATGCATGAGACAGGGTGCTCAGGGCTGGTGCGCTGGGATGACCCTGAGGGATGGGATGGGGAGGGAGGTGGGAGGGGGGTTCAGGATGGGGAACACATGTACATCCATGGTGGATTCATGTCAATATATGGCAAAACCACTACAATATTGTAAATTAATTAGCCTCCAATTAAAATAAATTAAAATTTAAAAAAAGTCTATGTATTGGTCAATGTATAGACTGCTGAAGTAGTTTTTAGTTAAATAAATACAGACACCAAGCCTCAAAAAATAAGTAAATAAATAAATAAAATACATGAAACAAAAACTGACTGGAAATCAAGGTATAGAATATGCTGGTCATAAAACAAGTCTCAAATTTAAAAGGATTCAAGTGATACAAAGTATATTCTCTGCTCACAACTGAACTAAATTAGAAAACAGTAACAGAAAGATCTCTGGAAAGCTCCCAAATATTAACTAAATTAGACACTTCTAAATAATCAGAGTCAAAGAAGAAACAAAAAGAGAAGGTAGAAAGTATGTAATAGAATAAAAATGTAAACACATCATATTAAACTTTGTGGGATGCTGCTAAAATAGTAATTACATGGAAATCTATAGTAGACAACATCTGTATTAGAAAAATGTAAAGGTCTCAACTCAATGACTTCACCTTCCACTCTACGACCAGAAAAAGAAGGGCAAATTAAACACAAATCAAGCAGGAGAGAGAAAATAAATAATAAAGATCACAGCAGAATTCAGTGAGGTGGAAAATAATAAAATAAGAAAAGTAAATGAAATAGAAAGCTTATTCTTTAAAATGGTCAACAAATTGATAGCTGTCTAGATAGATGTGTCTGATCAGAAAAAAAAAAAAAGATATCAAGAGTGAGTGAAGCGACATCACTACAGAATATACAGATCATTTGGGAATATTATAATAACTTTATACCAGTTAGGTTGACAGCTTAAGAAAAATAATCAATTCCTTGAAAAACACAAATTACCAAAGTTTACACAAGAGAAAAGAGATAAACAAAGTAAACTTTAATATAGAAGTTGAATTTGTACTTAAAACCTTCCCACAAGAAAAATACATGCCCAGATAGTTTCACTGGAGAAATAAGTCTAAAAATTTCCCCCAAAATTACAGAGGAATGAATATTTTCCAATTTATACTCATTATACCATTATTATTACATATATACAATTTATATCAGCATTACTCTTGATAAGAAAAATAGACATATTTTAAAAGGAAATCATATTAGACCAATATTCCCCATTAAATATAAAAATTCTAAAAAGCTGAATCCAACAATATCCATAAAATACAATGTATCAGACCAAATAGAGTCAATCATGGGTTTCAAAGCTGGTTCAGGATTTCAGGGACAGTGAATTAAATGTAATCCACCACGCCAAGAAACTAAAAACAAAATCTTATGATCATCTAAACAGGTACCGAAAAGTACTCAACAAAAATCAACATTCACTTCTGATAAAACCCTCAGCAAAGAAGACAACAAAAGAACATTTCTTTAGCTTGCTAAAGTGCATCTATGACAAACCTACAGTTAACATCATACTTAACGGCTTCCCTGGTGGTTCAGATGGTAAAGCGTCTGCCTGCAATGCGGAAGACCCGGGTTCGATCCCTGGGTCAGAAAGATCCCCTGGAGAAGGAAATGGCAACCCACTCCAGTACTCTTGCCTGGAAAATTCCATGGACAGAGGAGCATGGTAGGCTATAGTCCGTGGGGTTGCAAAGAGTCGGACACGACTGAGCAACTTCACTTTTCACTTAATGGGGAAAGACTGAATGCTTCTGCTCTATGATCAGGAACAAGTTAGAAATAGTTGCTCCCATCACTTCTCTGTTGCAACTGAGCAAGAAAAAGAAATGAAAGGGTATTGAGAAAGGAAGATACAAAATTTTCTTTATTCACAAACAACATGATCTTCTATGTAGAAAATCAGACAAAATCTGTAAAACAGATACAAGAACTAGTAAGTTTTAAAAGGTTTCAAGACACTAAGGCTCCTTTAAGAACTGCTGATCTAAGCCTGGGACATTGAAAATATAAGATGAGCCTTAGGTATCTTGCAGTGTCAATAAAAAAGAAAGTTATGAGAAAAGGGAAAAAAAAAAAAAAGATGTAAGTTCAAGGGACACAAAACCCAACCAAACAGAGCTCCCAATGGCCAGAACTGGAGTAAGCTGAATGACAAACAATATTAAAAAATTAATCATATGTCTATTTACTAATAACTGATCATTGGAAGTTGCTATTAAAAGCCAATACCACTTACAGTAGCATCAACACCCAAGAAATACTTAAGAATAAATCTGACAAAAGATGTTTAAGACTATAAGTTGACAACTACAAAACCCTCCTGAAAGAAGTCAAAGACACATATAAATGGAGAGGTATTATATAGCCATGAAAGATATGACTCAATATTGTTAAGATGTCAGTTCTCTCCAAATTAATCTAAAGATTCAATGCAATTCAAATCCAAATCCCACTAGGCTTTTTGGTAGAAACTGCACAAACGTATTCTAAAATTCATATAAAAATGCAATGACATAGAACAGCCAAACATCTTTGAAAAAGAGGGCTAATAGCATTACCTGATTTCAAGATTTACTATGAAGCTACAATAATCAACACAGTAAGTTATTAGAATGAAGACAGACAAACAAACGGAACAGAGAGTTCCAAAACTGACCAATATATAAAAGGAGAATCAGTTTTTAACAAAGATGCAAAGGCATTTAGTGAAGAAAGGATAGCCTTTTAAACAAATATTGCTGGAACAGTTGAATATTCACATTTTTAAAAAGTGAACCATCATCCATCTCATATCATACACAAAACCTAACTCAAAATGGAGAGTACAGGTTAATGACTCTGAAACTGCTTGACATGTATACTGTGGTTGAACAAATAAACATGGTGAGAATCATGCTTTTCACTGATGGAGAGACACCCTATCAATAAACATTATTCATTATGGAAGAGTCAGCAATATCAGTATGAATTCAGATTTAGCTTAATATAGATAAAAATGGACAAATACAGAAGTCATTTTAGATGTGTATACCACAGGTTAGCATGCATACATGTATTTCCTGGTTCTGCTTGCTGAAGGAACCGAGATATAGTGATACCCCAGTAGCAGAAACCAGAATATCCAATGCCCACATCTTGGTTTCTACTAAATAACATATGCCCCCAAACATATCTAGGGCTCCTTTGAGAAATGGCTGATTCTAAGGCTGGGGCACTGAAAATAAAAATCTTGTAGTATATTCTGTAGTGGCATCTTGTAGTGTCAGAAAACAAAGAAGTACTGAGAAAAGGGGAAAGAAAGGCAGGAAAAAAAAAGGAAAGAAAAGTAAGTCCAAGAGATACAGGAATCAACCTAAAAGAGTTGGAATGGCAGAAAATGGGGCAAGCTGAGCAGCAAAATTAAAACACAGTATTTCATTATAACCAAAAGCATAAAATTAATATACCTTAATTCATATTGGTATAATAAATTACTGAAGAAATAAATAAGTGGGGGAAAAGAGGAAAATAATACCATTTATAGTACTGATTTTGCAAAATAATGTCGAACAATTTATGTAGATACTCATCTCCAGGAAGCATAAATCCTGCCCTCCCACCCGCCTCACCCCCCCACCCCCTGGAGCAGGGCTATACTTAGTAACTTGCTTCCGAAGAATAATGCATGGAAGGGGTGAGAAAAAGATTAACTTTACAGTGGAAAAACCTGAAAAATATCACCTTGGTGGGGTAATCAAGGTTAAGGAGCACCAGTGATAAAACATGTTGACACCATGTGTCTACCTACCTCTACTTCTCCCCAAAATTATCCCAGTCAAAATGAGAAACATCAGCCAACCTCAAATTGAGAGACATTCTAAAAAGAATCTGACCAGTACTGCTGAAGACTGTCATAGTCATTAAAAACAAGGAAAGACTAAGAAACTGTCAAGGATCAGAGGTGACTAAGGGGCTATGAGGCCTAAACACTATATAAAATCCTGGACTGAATTCTAGAATAGAAAAAAGATAGTTTAAAAAAAAAGGTGAAATCTAAATAAAGTCTGAAATGTAGTCAATACCAATGTACCAATACTGATTACTTAGTTTTGACAAATTTACCATGTTACATAAGATGTTATTAAGAGAAAGAGTGATTAATAAACTCCTTTATTACCTTTGTAACTTTTCTGCAAGTTGAAAATTATTTCAAACCAAAAACTTTATCATGAAAGTAGATTGTAGACACAAATGTCAAAGGCAAAACCATAAAACTCCTAAAAGAGAATGTGACGAAATATTTCAGATTTTGAGTTAGGTAAAGACTTTTCTTTTCTTCTGCCTGCAATGCAGGAGACCCAGGTTTGATCCCTGGGTTGGGAAGATCCCCTGGAGAAGGAAATGGCAACCCACTCCAGTACTCTTGCCTGGAAAATCCCATGGACAGAGGAGCCTGGTAAGCTACAGTCCATGGGGTCGCAAAGAGTTGGACACAACTGAGCAACTTCTCTTTCTTTCTTTCAAAGACGTTTTTTAGAAAGATGCCACCACTAAAATCCGTCAAAGATAAAATTGATAAATTAGACTTTATCAAAATTAAATCTTCAGCTATTTGAAAGACACTGTTTGGGAATGAAAGGACAAGCTGACTAGGAGAAAATATCTGCAAATCATATATCCAGTACAAGACTTCTATCAATAATGTATAATGAACCCTTAAAATTCAATATGGGCCATAATGAAAGCTGAGCACCAAAGAATTGATGCTTTACAACTGTGGTGCTGGAGAAGACTGTTGAGATACCCTTAGACAGCAAAGAGATCAAACCAGGTCAAAACTAAATGGAATCAACCCTGAATATTCACTGAAGGACTGATGCTGAAGCTGAAGCTCCAATACTTTGGCCATCTGATGCAAAAAGCTGTCTCATTGGAAAAGACCCTGAAGCTGGGAAAGACTTAGGGCAGGAGGAGAAGGGGTCGAGAGAGAAGGACATGACTGGATGGCATCTTTGGCTCAATGGACATGAGTTTGGGCAAACTCTGGGAGATAGTGAAGGACAGGGAAGCCTGGTGTGCTGCAGTCCATGGGGTCGCAATGAGTCAGACATGACTGAGTGAACAACAAAAAAATTCAATAATAATAACTTGATTTTTTTAAATGGACAAAAGATTTGAACAGACTTCAGTGAAGATATAAAGATGATAAATGTGCACATGTTCAAAATCATTAACCTTAGGATGATACAAATTAATACCACAAGGAGAAACTACACACACAGTAGAATGAGCTCTATTATACCAAGTGTTGGTAAGGATGCAGAGGAACTAGAACTCTCATACTATGCTGGTGGAGATATAAAAAGGTACCATTATTTGAAGAGTTTGGAATTTTTCCTAAAATCTAAACATATACCTATCATGTATACCAACTATTCTACTCCTAGGTATTTATCCTCCTTTCCTCAAAAGAAAACATATGTCCATACAAACTCTTGTAACATCAATGGTCATAATTATTTTAATCATAATATTTAATAACTGGACATAATCCAATTGTCCATAAACAGGTGAATGAAACACTACTCATCTATAAAAGGAAATAAAATATCATTATCTGTAACAATATGGATATATCTCAAAATAATTACGCTGACTGAAAGAAGCCAGACCAAAAAAAGAATGCATACTGTATGATTTCATTTACATAAAGTTCAGGAAATGTAAACTAATCTATATCGACAATAATAGAGGAGTAATTGTAGGGGTTGGAAGGATGGGATCTGGCTTGGTGGGACAGGGAGTGATGGAACAAAGAAAATATAAAGAGACATAAGGAAACCATTGGGTAAATGCATATCCACTATTTTGACTGCTGTTATGGTTTCACAAATATGTGCATATATCAAAGTTGTATACTTAACATATGTGTGTAGTTTATCCCAAATATATGTCAACAAACCTGTTCTTTAAACAAATCAACAACCACAAAACCTGGAAAACCTGAAAATATAGTAAACCTGGAAATGAGAAGCCTGAAAAAAGGGAGGATGGCTTTTGACAAACAGTTGATGGCACAGCAAGTGAAAACTGATTAGATTTGGTCTATTTGATTTTGGGAGAGAACTAGTACCCAACCAGTAGAAATTAAAATTAAGCTGCATAAAATACATGAGAAAAATATCCTATAATTCCAATTTGAGCTGAACGTGGAGTAGACTTCTCTTTAGGGTAAAGGACCCTCACAAAGGAGTTCAAGCAGAAATTTAATCATCTGTTTAGGGGGATCCTAGGAGAAATTCCCACTTGAGATAGGAGACAGCATTTCTTGATCTTCAAATGCACTGATTATAAAAACAGAACAGTTTCCACTTGGGGAGAAATTTATTTAATCATATTTATCAGACAATAAAGCCATCAACACCAAATATTTTGAAGGATTTAAAGTATTTGGGACTATATGACCAAGGTTAATGAACCCATTTGTCAATCTTCAACTGAGTGATCCACACAGGGAAAGTAATAAGGGAGGCTTCAAAAATAAACACAGTTTAAAAAATATGTATTTATCTTACTCATTTGTTTTTGCATATATTAAATTATTATAAATTTCTTGAGGGAAAGGAGCACTTATAATGTTTACCATGTAATTCTAAGTACTTACAGGACAGTAACTAATAATAATAGCTACCATTTATTGAATATGTATTGTATTATAAGCCTACAAGTTTAAGCAAAGCACTTTGAGCTCCTGAACTTTACCATACTTCAAGATAGCTATTATCTCCATTTTACAAATGAAGAATCTTAGGCCAAAAGAAGTTAAGGAAACCTTCATATCAAGGATCTGAAGTCAAGTCTGTCTGGCTCCAAAACCCAATGATATAAGATTGCTTCCTAATTCACTAGGCCATCTGATGCTCACTGTGTAATCTCTTTCTTCCCTATCCAAATATTTCCTATAATCCTGACCAATATATTGTTCAAAAGTACAAAATAATCTCATGTTACTCATCCAGCTTTATTTCCCTCAATGCCTTTTAACTCCTTACAAGTAAAGCCTAAACTCATCAACGTGCCTACTTTTCCAACACCACTTCCAATTATTTCTCCTGTATATTTCAAATAGATACTAGCAATTCTTTAAGAAATGCAATGCATCTGTACTTTCTATTCTCACCTTTCAGGATAGCCTTCCTCTTATTTTCAGCCTGGTGAAGGAACTTTTTATCTTTCCAGACTCACTTTAAATATTGCCTCCCCTGCTGAAGTCTTCATTGACATTCCAGCAACAATTAGATGTACCTTCTATTACATGTACAGCACTCTATCCATACTAATAATTACTTGTGAATTTGTTTCTTGAAAAAAATAATCTCAGAAACAGCTATTCATCTCTGAATCACCAGTATCCAAGCCTAATTCCTGATATACAAGAAAGGTTCAATAAATGTTTATTGACTAAACGAATTGGATGGTGGACAGGTGGATAAATAAACAATTAAATGGCTATACTAACCAGCATCTGAAATTAAACAAGAATAAGGAAAACATAAGGGTTTTCCTTTTTTTGGTACACAAAAGAAATTATACTGCCTATGACAGAGATATACTAGTTGCCACTATTATAACACACACTGCACCTTATTAATTCTTTATGATTTCAACCTAAAGTATGTATTAATTGAAGCAACTATTATTATCTAGCCTATTTGCACAGTCCTATCAAAACAGTTTATTCAATCAAAACTAAGGAAATATATAATTTGATGCAAAAATTAATTCTCAAGACTATATAAAATAATTGGAAACCAGGGTATCTGTGAACTACTCTGATTACTTGTCAAGAAGAAGAAAGCCAGAGGAATAACCTTTCTGTGACCTCCTCCCACAAACAAAACTATTCACAGACTATACCATTTCAAGACACAACCTTGTTTAGAGCTCTCTTCCTGCAGATTGATATGAGACATCAAAAAAAATAAATAAATAAACCTCCAACCATTTAAAAATTCAAATCAAGGTTCCTCAATTCTTTATGATTTTAAATTATTTTTATGCTAGCCAATGTATCTTTGACTAAGTTCCTAAAATCAGTCTTAATGTATAACTGGGATAATTTATGCTACACTTTGGGGAGCTTCTTTTATTATATTAATCAGTTGCGAAGAGATGACATGGAAGTAGCTTAGATCCTGTTGTTTAATGTTACAATCAGCTTAGACTTAATTCTTTTAAAAAGTGCAAAATAAGATGGAACTTAGAGAAAAAAAAGTCAAGAAGCTTTGAGAACCACTCTCAGCTAATGGAAAAATTATTTTAATTACAAAAGAAATGTTCTAAAGCAATTTTCCAGGTGAAAACAAAACATTACTTATTAGCCGAGGAAAATGACTTTCCTAAAGAAATGTTCACGTGTTCAGTAATCCTTAGTCCATGAAATAAATGCCTTATATAGGTAGGCTAAAAAAAAAAAAAGTCACACCTTGGCAATTTTCTTCTAAAATGCTGCTTCACTATAGCAGTAACATTTTGATTTATGCTAGAAAGAGTTCCTTTCTGAAAACCTAAAAGGTATCTTAAAAAATGCACAGGAAGAAAACTGAAATGCTCAATAAAGTGCTCTAAAAGTATATAGCAGTCAACTTTGCTTTAAAAGGACAAAAGAAGCCATTTTAAACCACATTAACTGTAATCATCTTTTCTCCCCCCGAAACATGATAGTAAAATGGGGATAATAACTGAATGATTTCAGAGTGCAGCACTGAAAAATTTGAGCTGTAAAATGAACAACAACAAAAAAATACTTCGGGCTAAGATATCCATTAAATAAAAGGAGACTATTTTTCAAACACTGATATAAATGTTCTCAGATTAGGCAGCAAACACAGGATATGCAATTTGCTTTGATTTTTCTCTTTACTATCTTCAACTTTGTTCCTGAGTTTCTTTTTATAAACAAACAGGTTACCATAAGGAGGTACCTGATTGTTTAACTTATCACATTGTGATCTTTCAAGGGAAATGTCTCAGCTCATTCAAGTTCTGGCTTTTCTCAGTATTTCTCGTCTCCTGCATGAAAATATGATATTCCATAAAAGGAAAGGACACCATGTGTGAATTAAGTAAGGGTTCATGAGAGAACTGGAATCTAATTACATAAACACACTTCCCTACAGGTGGATTTAAGTTCAGAAATCTCTGAAATCTCGTCTTTAAAGGCTAGCAGTGCTTTTTTAATTATGCTAAAAGTCCCTTGTCTGCTTGATCTCTCATGAACAATTTTAATCAAGGAAGCCTAATACACTCTGTCTCACAGACAACTTACCAGAGCTCTCAACTATGAGCTAATGGGAAGACAAGGAACCACAAGGATTTTTATTAAAAGGAAAAAATGACCAGCCTAGAGATTTGGCCAGCAATAAAACAAGATTAAATCATGCTTTCCCCCTACTTAGCCTACTTAACTTCAAGAACTACAGACATGTAATTAATTTGCTCTTGAGATTTACTCTGTAAACATAAACACACCATTTAAAATATATTACATTCTTACAGCTCACAGTGGTTTTCCTTATTCTCCTTTCCCATTCATAAACAGACTAATAATACTAACAACCAGTTTTCCGGACTCAAGAATAACCCTTAAAATGTACCTTCCCCTCAAGAGGAGAGTCACAAATCACTCTCTTTAGTCTATAAGAATACTGACAAGATCAAAAATGAATGTGAAATGATAATTAAATGGACCAACAATAACCCCATCTCCACCTTTCAGTCAATCCCCAAGTCCACTTGCTCCCTCAGCTATCTCCAGTCCTCAGTCCATTCCAAGGCCCTCTCAACACAGCAGGCTACCTCAATCTTCATTTTTCAACTGCTCGAAACTACCGCAACCCAACAGCCACCAGTTTAAACTCCTTTCTCTTAATCAATTCAACCCACAGACTCCAAAATCATCCTGGTGGTTGCCCAGGTCCTAAGTGTCTGCAAGTATGCTAAACTGAATTGGGATTTTCTTTCTACCTTGATCTCCAAACTGCTTTGGAATTAAAATTTCAGAATTTTAAACCCTGATCAGGGTTTACCTGATTAGTTGCTGTGAGGTTGGTAACGTATTCTCAAGCCCCTCTGTGCCTCATTTCTTTCATCCGTAATACTGTAAGTAATAATACACTGCCTTAAAGAGTTGATGAAAGAATAAAATGACATAATAAATGAAAGAGCTGATATAAGAATTAAATGGCATACTACACCAAGCATGGTGTGGACATTTAATACATTTAGGTTTTCCACCAGTGTGTCCCAGATCAGCATTTGCAGGCTCTTCAAGTATAATCTTTAGCACTTCTGTCAGAACCTTTTTGTTTTAATTTCCCCTCTACACTCAGCTCCATCCCTCTTGAGGTTTGCCAGCTATTTTCATGCTAGGGCTCTCTGGGCATCTCTGCCTCACTCCCTTTTTCTGGGCACTGAGTCACGTTTGCTTATCCATTAGAGGGTGCTTCACTTAACTTTCCTTCCCTTTTTACCTGCCTGGTTCTTTTCCTCATCGGTGCTGTACTTTTCACTAACTGCAATTGGGCCTCATCAGTTTAATTCAATACTTTTCTATTTACATTGATTCAAAAAACTGCTCTTCACAGTTAAACTAAAAGACAGCAAATTACAATATAACAGATTAGGACAGTGATGACTGTAGCCCAGGAAAAAGCATTTGGTTAATTCTTATAAAATTGCTTCTTCTTATTTTTTTTTTAAACAAACATACACTACACACATTCAGATTCTGTGATACTTCTGACCTGGTTGCTAGATGAGGTGTAAAAATTCAACTTGTTTACTGAAATGGTAGATGCTGAAGAGCAAAAGGGAATACTTGCCTTATAAGGCAGGGCAAAAAATAAAATCGAGAAATAAACTTTTAAGAAATGTTCATCAGTGCTACTAAGACTGAAAGTACATACACACAAATCCCTTAACGCCCCCACTGAAAGGGTTATCTGATCTATCAACAAATATCTCAGATTAAGAGAAATCTCAATTCTAGTGTTAGAAAGGTCAGATCTCTAATAGGGAATATTCCTCTGTAATGACATAAATCAGTTAGGACACACTGTTTAGATATTGTAACCATGCTCAGTGGTCATTTTTTCTTCTCCTTTTTACTTTTTTTTTTTTTTTTTGCTTTTTGTTAATAGTCTCTCTCTCATTCTTACACAAATTTAAAGTGGTTAGTGACACATTATTCTTTAGATAAATATGAATTATATGTCTTTCATAGACTCCATGCTTGGTAATTTTCCTAATGGAGCATAAAGTCTTCTCAAATCCTAGCATTAATCCCAACCTGTTTCAAATTACCAGGTTTTGAAGTTTTGCCTCAGGTTCTGGTCAAGGACAAATTAAGTTAAATAAAGTGCCATCAAGGACAGGTTTTCTTTAATATTTTTAGTAACACAAAAGAATAATAAAATAATATTTCTTAGAATTTTACCTTAAAAACTCTTAGGATCATCCTATTCAATTCACTCAGGCAAATTTTATATTCTAACAGTATTAACAAATAAATTACTGCAATGACCTAATTCAGCACTTCAAGGGACAATGGCTATAACTTTCTTTTCAACTCAACATTTAGTTTTAAAAGAGCTGCTATCTGTCATCAAGATCACAGTTTCTAATACCATTTTCCAGTAAAAGAAACCAGGGTTCCTCAGAGAAGTGACTGATTCTAGGAGTAAAGCAGGAAATGTAAAGGTAAGCCTGATGCATCGTGAGGTACCAGAAAGGAAAGCATCAAAAAAGAAAAAAATGAAACAAAACACAATGATGAGGGTATGTCAAAGGAACACAGGAGATAACACAGAATAATTAAAAAGCTGCCAGTGGCCAAAGCTGGAATAATTTGAGCAATAATACAATATTGGATTTTAACCCAAAGCAATAAAATAAATATCACTGAATCCATACTCTACATAAATAAATGATTGGCTAAATAAATAAATAGATAGGGAGAAGAAGCGTATCTCTTGTTCAGAAGTATTCTAAATAATTCACAAAGCTACTCCCCACTCAAAGAGGTGTGACATAACTCTTGACTCCTTAAGTGTGGGCTCCATAGAGTAACCTCCTTTCAAATAGTATAGTGTGGAAAGAGGGGGTTAAAGAGTGACTTTAGAGTGGGAAAATCTGTTAATAAGAGGAGAATATGTGCAAGATACATGAGAATTCTACGTGCTACCTTCACAAGTTTTCTGTAAATCTGAATATATTGTAATATTAAAAATGTATTTTAAAAGTTGAAAAAAGAAAGATCTTCCACTGCCTTTAGCTGTCTAAAGTTTGCTGTCTAGCTTACCTGTAGAAACTCTAGTCAATTTTAGACCACTTCAATTGTACAGTTCTTCACAACACTCTCAAATCCAGAGGTAACTTGCACTGCGTTAGAATGGAAAGGTGAGAGAGTCACAGACCTGCGTTCGAGTCTGGCTCTATATGGAACCATGCACTTGACAGAAATAACCAATCTCCTCATCTATAAAATGAAGCAAGCCTACTTGGAGGACTTTCCTATGGGGTGGAGGCTAATGGGATGGCCTGTCTGCATTCTCATCACTGAATCTCATCGGCATCTATCCCTAGTTTGGCCCATTTGGGTGTTAACCAGTTTCCAGACCTGGGTGTTTCCAGTTTGTTTCTTTGATGATCAAATATCATTCTTAATTAAAAAAAAAAAATCAATCCATGTTAATTCTATCTGTTGAAGAATAACAAGAAATAAGACAGAACAGCTAACTCTAGTGGACACAGATGTGGGAGGCAAACATAATTCAACTGTATACACTCTTGGGCTATCTGAATTATTTTTTACTATGTGTACACATTAGCTGAAAACTGTTTATAAATCTTAAATATGTTGAATTGGTTCATAGTGCTTTTCAGGTCTTCTACTTTTCTGTCTATTCATTCTATTAATCTTTGAGAATTTGATATTAAAATTCCAATTAAAAATCTTAATTTACCCACTTTAAAAAATTGTAATATATATAGTGGAACTATATGCAACTTTGTTCTGTATTTTTTAAGTCTCCTGTAAATGTGTTATCATACTTTCCTAATATCAAAAAGAAAGAAAGAAAAAGTTATTACAGAAGCAACAAGAAATTCATTACTACTCAGGGATTACTATAATTTTCTTACTCCTAACTTCGTACCTGCTGTCTGTTATCTCTTTTTAATGCAGTATCATAGCAAAAAGCAAGAAGCATGGCTCCAGAGAAATCTAAAATTATTTCAAACAACTTCTTTTGTACCAAATCAGCTGTCTCAACTGGCATAGCAGTCTTGGAATCAAAACTGACTCGAATCTAGGCTTGCCTGTACACTAGTTATTTAACCACACTAAACCCCAGCGTCCTCATCTGTAAAACTGGAGTAACAATACCCACATTTCACAAGATTGTTGGAAAGATTAAATACAAGTACGTGTAAAACCCTTAGCCATGCTTGGTCCATCTATTACAGCCATTATCAGTATAAATGGAAGCCTGTGGGAAGATTTGATTTCTCACTCAAACTTGTTTTTCTACTTAGCTATGCATCCAGAAGCAACTTCCAGGTTTTAATATATTTAAAATGCAACTGGTTTTCAGCAATTATTACTCCTAGTTTCCTAAAGAAAAAAGCATTAAAGAACTAGAATGAACAGTATTTCCTTCTCTGCACAGAAAAGTCTCCAATCTTAAGTAACATGAAAGACTCACACACTATAGCTAACATACTTAAAATTAAATAATTCTTTTGAACCATAAAAGCAACAAAATAATCAATGACAATAACAGAAAATTTGATTAAATGTGCAAATGTTATAGTTGAAGCTGTCTTTGGGATTCTGCCAGAGAATTGCTAAGTTTAAAATTTTAGGTTATATTTGTATTCTGGCCCTTTGTTTTAGTTGACCTGCAAAGGGGTATGTCATACATAGACAAAGTTTTCTGAGACTAGTGGTAACATATATAAATAATTTGAATAAAAATACAAGTTAGAGCAACACATATAAACATCTTATATGATCAATGAATATTTGTTGAATGAATTTTGAGTGTATAAATATGTAAATAATACATAACCAACGCATCTTCTTTCCTATGAGTTATGAGAAATACCATCCCCATCCTTTCTCAAAAAAAGGAATTAAACAATATATTTTACACCAATTTCTATTTTACCACAGGTTTTAAATTAAAGCACTTCAAAAACTATAGGTCATATTTCCACTTACAGGACCTTTTGTGTATTTGTGGGGATTCACAGACACCTACATACAAGGGAAACACTTTAGTAGAAGTGTGTATCTCTACATACTTGCATGCAACTTAAGATATAAAAGTAGTACCTTATCAAAAGATATCATTTGAGGAATTTTTTTATACTTCCCAATTTTTATTTTAGAGTTTTGTTACAAGACTCCTTAAAACCCATTCTTGCTTTTGAGATTACACATAAGAAAAACTCATGTATCTCTCTATCTCTGACTCAAAACCATTTGAAACAACTTGACTGTTAACTAGAAAGTCAAAAGGCATTGAGTAACTATAAATTTTTACACTGTGCCTGCCAGTGAATTCTCCAAAACAAAAGGAAGAGGAATGGAAATCTGAAAGTACAATGATAAAAATCTTAAAGAATCATCTATTTCAAACGGTTAGGTTAGGAAACATTTAAGAACTTTCATTCTGTTACTCCACCTGCCAGTACAATAATGAACACTGTTGACTGATTTTTTTCTCAATTCTTCCATGTTATGTAACACTTCACATGGACGTTAAAACATGTATGGTAATCCTGACAAAACCTGTGAGCAAATGTTGTGCAGTTCATTCAGTCAGGGATACAGGGAATGTGATTTGCACAAGGGCACCAAGCTAGTAATTGGCAGAAGTGGGATTCACACCCAAGTCCTCTGGCCCTCACACAGTGCTCTCTCCACTCTCTGCACTGCTCAGCTCCACTTTCACGGACAGCCCCCTTTATTGCAGCATGGTGCCCCCCGGCCACCCCTTGCAGTCCTTCCTCAGGTGGTTTACCACAGCCTCTCTGGCCTCACACCAGTCTGTAGCCATAGACATCTTCCCAAATTTAAATCACTTTTCAAGGTAAGACCAGCAAATGCTTTTCAGTGTTTCCAGATACGGAATAAACTTTTTGGTAAGGTCTTCAAGGTCTGAACGGCCTGACCACTACTTCCTCTTCAGGTTTGGAATGGAATTTCTGTGCACCAGACAGGCTTTCCATCCTTTATAATCAGCACGCTCACTCACATCAGGCCCCCCTCTGCTCCCCTTTCCACCAAGTTAACATATAGTATCCTCTCTCTCATCTTGTGTCAGTTCCTCAAGCAAGCCTTCCCTCACTAATCAAATCAAATGCTCCTACTGTACACTCCCAGGATGCCAGGTACCTTTACTTCCTATAGTTAGCATAGCTGCAATTACATGTACTCATATAATTATTTGCTTAATGTCTGACTTTTCCACCAGAGTGTCAGTGCCACAAAGGGTAAAGATGAAGTTATTTTTCCCCTGTTTTTAGTCACTATTATATCCCCAATGCCCAGCACAATTTCCAGCCCTAGAAAAGGAACTCAATACTTTCTTTTAAAAGTTGAACAAATATGGAATTAGGCTAATTCCTCTTTCAGTCTTTATATATTTGAAAACAACTATTATTCTGATGATCCCTCATTCTGTACATACATGCACAAAAGTTTTACTACGGAAACCACTCTGATTCTTTAAAATAATCTTTGTATGACAAAATTCTCAGACACTTCTTAAAACCTGGAAGCTAAAAAGGAACACAATGGTATTTTCTCACTAGTCCAGGGATTCTGCAACTTTTCTGTTCCAAACACTGCACTTCTATTAAAATAATCTACACCTGAGACACAGCGGTGACAGTTATATCACATTTCCAGGTCTTCTTCAGATGAACTGCTCTTAAAACACATCTGATTCTTACTAATGTGATAATTTGACAAACCTATATGCAGAATTCTACATTAATCACTAATTGTAGGCCATTTTAATTTCAGCCAATCATTTCAGATGACTAAGCCTTTTTTCAATCCTGATTCCCTCATCCAACCATTAGCTTTAGCTCCAGCTTTATGTGATATGCAAATATGATGGGCCTGTTTTATCCAAGTCAGTGATAAAATTGATTAATAGGATAGAGTGAAAGAAAGAGCCAAGTCACATCTCAAAAAATACCTCTCCCCAAGCTGACAGCAATCCATTCATCACCTATTTTCAAACATCTATGAATCTACCTGTCCTCTCAAAACAGCACCTAATTTGACCATCTATTTCAAAAACATATTGTGAGACACTCTGTCCAAGACCTTGCCAAAATCAACTTACTCCACCTACACGGGAAAAAGAATTACACGAGTTTAATATGATATATTCCAACTGAACCCATGTGGTTTCCAGAGGACTGTTTCTTTTCTAGTTCAGTCTTCACGAATCACTTATTTAATGATCAATTAAAAAATTGTCCCAAAGACAGATATGAAACCCACTAATCTCACAGTTTCAGAATTCTATTTTTACCCCTATTTAAAAAAAATAAATAAATAAAGCAGTATTTGCAAGATCTTAAGTCTTTTGGGACCTCTATTACTGACCATAAATTGCTCAAAGAACACCAAACCACTCATTTCTCCAAGTCATTTAACCTCAGGACATTTACTAGTTGAGAGCATTGAGTGCTTTCTTATCACGCCTCACCTTCCGGAAACTTTAACTCTCTGGCTACCATCATTAGTCTCCTTTTCTGAACCTGAATATCATTTTTTTTTTTTTTTTTGGATAGAGAAGTTGAGACCAACCTAGAAGTTCCATAGCTCTGCCTTAAATTCCAATATCTAGTATTATCACACGATCTGACCCAAGCAATATTTTATCCCTTTTCTTGTTTTCCTTCACAATCTGAACACAACATGTTGGGTCCTTAGCCTCTTTATGAGTTTCAAAATGGTTTGGGATTCAGCCTCTTGTATGCTCTTCTCTTTTATACCACTTCTGCATTTCTGTTCCAACCCTTTCTTATGTACAAGGATCACTTATGCTTATGTTGCCAGTATTTCACTACAGACATTTCATGCATTCAATCAACATTTTATTGCTTGCTAAATGTATGCAATTCACCCTACTAGAGCAAAGCATACAAAGAGACCTAGGAGCTTATCCCTGCCTTCAAGGAATCCAGAGGAAAAAAATAGACATTGGGGAAGAAATATAGGCCCAAACATATCAAGATAAAAGTGCTATGTGAGCAGGGTACAAAGCAACTAGCTCAAGTATGAAATAGTTGCTAAAGTCTTCATCAAGGAAATGATACCTGAATTGAGTCCTGAGGTGAAGAAATAGTCAGTAAAAGACTAAAAGTACGTGCAAAGGTAAGGTAATATAAAGACTGCCTTGTTTTCATACAAGAGTGGTTAACTTCAAGTACCTAGGATTTAAGTTGCCTGGAGTGCAAAAGACAACCTGAAAATATAAAGCCAGTTATTATAAGGCCTTGTGATGTAGGTGTCCAACACACAGAACAAACAAAAAGAAGCAAGTTCTCTCTACAGAATACTAGGTAGGTAGGTTTAGTCGCTAAGTCTTGTCCGACTCTTGTGACCCCATGGACTGTAGTCTACCAGGCTCCTCTATCCATGGGATTTCCCAGGCAAGAATACTGGAGTGGGTTGCCATTTCCTTCTCCTGGGGATCTTACCAATCCAGGGATTGAATCCAAGTCTCCTGCATTGCAGGTAGACTTTACCAACTGAGCCACCAAGGAAACCCCACAAAATACTATGCAGCAGTTAAAACAAATCAAGGTGTATACCCAGTAACATGGAAAGGTCTTTAGTATTAGTGCTGAGGGCAAACTAAATAATGTCTATAGCATATCAGCAATGCAAAATTAAAATATATGTACATCAATGCAAAGAATTGACTCAGTGGAAAAGACCCTGATGCTGGGAGAGATTGAAGGCAAGAGAAGGGGATGACTGAGGATGAGATGGTTGGATGGCATCACTGAATCAAAGGACATGAGTTTGAGCAAGCTCGAGGAGTTGGTGATTAACAGGGAAGCATGGAGTGCTGCAGTCCATGGGGTCGCAAAGAGTCAGACACGACTGAGTGACTGAACTGAATTGACATCGAATGTTTATATGCACACAAAATAAAGCTACAAGTTTATACAAATGAAAGGATTCAGATAAAAAATATGATATGATAAAATATGATTCCCTACAGAGAGGGAGGGGCTTCCCTGGTGGCTCAGAAAGTAGAGAATTCACCTACAATCTGGGAGGACCTGGGTTCAATCCCTGGCTGGGAAAGATCCTCTGGAGGACATAGCAACCCACTCCAGTTATTCTTGCCTGGAGAAGCCCCATGGACAGAGGAGCCTGGTGGGCTGCAGTCTATCCACGGGGTCGCAGAGCTGGACACAACTGAGTGACTAAGCACAGCACAGAGAGGCAATGTAACAAGAAGTTGGGGGAGGAAAAGAATGGAATTTTTTTAAAGTGTATATGACAGCAAAAGCCATAAAGAAAAAAAAAAACTTGGTGTTCCTATAAATGACAGAAATTTTAAAGTCTGGAAATGGCAGAATATAATGTACTTTAAGGAAGAAAGTTTGGCCCAGTGTGAAGTGCATACCCCGGTAGATATAGTTTATTCTAGAATCGAAGAGCATTGGTTCATCATCTCTTTTCTGCACATGCTGAGTAGATCTTTATCATTCTGTTGCAAAGGCTAGGAAAATTGGCAGACTAAACTGCCAATAAGTAAAGAGGGAGGTAGAACTTTGTTAAAAGATGAAACTGAAGACTAGGTTGGACAGAGAGTTAATAGCTGCAAATAAAAGCTGTATCTTAAAGTCCAAATTTTACTATCTTCTGGAAACTTTACTGAAAATATTCCTGCACTGTATAGATAATGAACTATGTAAATAGTAAGGGTTTTACCAAGATAAGTTTCTATTTCATTTTCTTATAAGTGTGCCAAAGAGAGAGCAATGAGACATTAAAACAAAGTCTTGATGAGTGTGTCTTGGGAACTCAGAATAGGTGTCTCTGCAATAAACTCACACAGGCCCTACCATTTGCATTACCAAGAGCTGCTTCATCTGTACAAACAGACTTTCTATAGAACCATAACTGAACACTACAGGCAACAAGCCAACATTTTAAAACTTCATCAAGCTCTAGTGCCAGGTGACAACTGTTTGCTTGACATGATTCATACAACACATTTCATCTAGTTATCTCAGAATCAAAGGAATTTTACCAAAGCGTTCTCATTCAGATAAACAGGAATGATTTCTCCTCCAATCACATCTGTGAAAAGTGGAAAACATACCTGGGAAGTTCCAGGACGAGATCCTACTGATTAAATTTTCAGAACAAAGAACTTAAAAACAGAAAGTTGGCAGCCTTATTTAGCATTCCTCTATTGTGAATCCGCCTGCAATGCAGGAGACCCTGGTTCAATTCCTGGGTTGGGAAGATCCGCTGGAGAAGGCATAGGCTACCCACTCAAGTATTCTTGGGCTTCCCTTGTGGCTCAACTGGTAATAAAATCCGCCTGCAATGCGAGAGACCTGGGTTCAATCCCTGGTTTGGGAAGACCACCTGGAAAAGGGAAAGGCTACCCACTTCAATGTTCTGGCCTAGAGAATTCCACAGACTGTATAGTCCATGGGGTCACAAAGAGTTGGATACAACTGAGTGACTTTCACTATAGTGAAGACACTTTTTTTCATTTGAATGCAGAAATATAACTAAAAGGCAACCAGAATCAAAATAATTTTTAATTAAAAATGACACATATAAATAAAACATAACATGGTTAACAATACTGTATATATAACCATGGGGCCTTCCCTGTTGGCTCAGCAGTAAAGAATGCACCTGCAATAGAGGAGAGAAAAGAGATGTGGGTTTAATTCCTGGGTTGGGAAGATCCTTTGGAGGAGGAAATGGCAACCCACTCTGGTATTCTTGCCTGGAGAATCCCATAGACAAAGGAGCATAGTGGGCTACGGTTCATGGGGTCACAAAGAATCGGACATGACTAAGCAACTGAACACACACATATATAACCTTACATTTCTACAGACATGTTCAGGAGAGTCAAATGTTTGTTTTTCTGTTTGGTTTGTGCTTCATTAATCTGAAAGACATTCTTTCCCCTCTGAATCTTCTCGTGACATATCATTTCAGCCCCTACTTAATTATCTATCATCTCATCTTACTATCTTTTCACCCATTCAGAATAAGGTAAACTTCGATAAAAAGTGGAAGTTAAAGGAGGGTATCTTCAATAATGACCAAAACTATTTTATTTATAAGGGGTATTTTTATTTTACCCTTATTATTACTTAAGGTAAATACATATTATCTATGGGAAATGAGATGGGGATATTAGTTCCTTCCCTCTACATAAAATAAGTTTCCTGTATAACCAAGAAAAACTATTTCAAATTACTATAGTGACTTCCCTGATAGCTCAGTTGGTAAAGAATCCACTTGCAATGCAGGAGACCCCGGTTTGATTCCTGGGTTGGGAAGATATGCTGGAGAAGAGATAGGCTATCCACTCCAGTATTCTGGCCTAGAGAATTCCAAGGACTCTATAGTGCTGGAGTTGGAAAGAGTTGGGCATAACTGAGCAATTTTCACTTCCATAGTGACATGATGAGGGAAAATTTTATTATTAGAAATTCTCAACTTCAAAAGATGGTTATAATCAAAACTGCAGTGAAGTATATCACCTCACACCAGCCACATTGGCCATCATAAAAAAACTACAAATTATAAATGCTACAGAGGATATGGAGAAAAGGGAACCTTCTTGCACTGTTGGTGGGAATGTAAATTGATAGAACCACCGTGGAGAACAGTATGGAGAACCTTTAAAAAAAAAAAAAAGGAATAAAACTATCATACAACCCAGCAATCCCACTACTGAGCATATATTCAGAAAATCATAATTGAAAAAGACACATGTACCCCAATGTTCATTGCAGCACTATTTACAATCACCAGGACATGGAAGCAACCTGAATGCCCATCAACAGATGAACGGATAAAGAAGTTGAGGTACATATATACAATGGCATATTACTCAGCCATAAAAAGGAATGAATCTGAGTCATTTGAAATGAGGTATGATAAACCTAGAGCCTGTTATACAGAGTGAAGTAAGTCAAAGAGAAAAAGAACTATCATACGTTAATGCATATATATGGACTCTAGAAAAATGGCACTGATGAACCTACTTGCAGGGCAGAAACAGTGATATAGACATAGAAGATGGTCTTGTGGATACAGTGGGGGGAGGAGAGGATGGGACAAATCAAGAGAGTAGCAGTGACATATATACAGCACTACGTGTAATAAAGCTGGTGAGAAGCTGCTACATGACACAAGGAGCTCAGGCCCGCACTCTGTGATGATATAGACAGGTGGGATGGGGTGGTGGGTGGGAGAGACACACAAGACAGAGGGAATAAATATATACTTATGGCTGATTCATGCTGCTGTATGGCAGAAACCAATGCAACATTGTAAAGCAATTATGTTACAATTAAAAGAATAGATGGGTATATATCAAAGGACCTCAGTCTAGGATCTTCCTCTTGCCCTCTCTCATTTTCCTGGCTAAAAACCCAACTTTAGATACAAATGCACAATCATTAGCTTTGTCAAAGGTTCTGTGAGAAATTGAAGAGTGGAGGCAAAGACTGACAAAGTCTAAAAGTTATATATACTTAGAAAAGACAATCTGTTCTAGACGCAAATTCTGTATTATACTAAGATGCCTACTTTTCTTATAATGAGACACATTAATATAGCACCTCAACAATTCATTCTAAATAAATACAAATATTCTTGCACCTCAGTCTACCCATGTATGAAGTGAAATAACCTAACATTAACAATGTCACATAATAGTTTTAACAGTATGGTAAGGAAAAAGTCCTCACTCAATACAACAATTATTGGCCTGATATTTACCAAGTTTTCCTCTTACATAATCATAAGTCAACATTTAAAAAACAACAATATAACATTTAATGTCCAATTTTACTTTTCTTAACATTCAACTTGAAACTAATAAACTTGTTTATTCATATCACTTAGTCACCTCATTCTTTGTACACCTTAACTGAGTTGGGATTTCACAGAATCTCAGAGCTAGTATGTTACCTCTCATCTCCTCAGGCTCAAGAACAGTATTAGGGGCTAAAACAAGTCCTCAAACAATATGTTAAATCACTAATTACACTAAGACATGATAGCACTTAAGTTATAAGCTACAAAAGTCCACTATCAAAAAAGCTCCAAAATACTGCTATTTTTCTTTCCATTCCAAGTACACATACCTCTGTTTCTATAACGAGAAAGAATTATACGTCGATAACCACTTAACCAATCAGTTTCCTAATAAGCAACATATTTTACTGTATGTACAATAGAGAATTACACCTGCCTACCAATGCTTCTTTATATTCTCTCTTTGACGTATTTAATGTTCCCACAGAATGATTTTTTTCTTATAAGATGACAAATTATTATAATCTACAAAATACATTTTTTCCCAGTGAGTTAGGACACCCTTGAGATTTCCTATTTCTTTCCTATTTTCTTTCACTAACATTCATTTAAAAGGTACAGTATAGTAGTAGTAGGACCACAGCTGCCTGTAATACAGTCATTCGTAACTTGCCTTTTCATGTCATTCTATACAGCAAATAAATGTAAATGCAACTCATGGGGTGAGTACTTCCTAAAATATAATCATGCAAAATGTCAACAATATGTTTAATGATTTAGTTACAGGTTTTGATTCTCATATTTTATGTCATTATGTCAGTGGTATTTACTGCAAAGCAAGCATTCAGCAAATTTACACAGGAGAAAAATGTCAAGTTCATGACTGTTGTAATGAGAAAAGATGCAAAAAGATCTATTTAAGCACCTTGTGAAATTCTGTTTCATATAATTTAAACTTTTCAGGTAGTTTTGAAATCTCACTATTCTAATAAATGTTATATGATATTTACAAAGATAAGAATACACTAGATGATTCACAGGGCATAGGGTTTCTCCTCATGGGGTTTACAGTCTAAGCTACATAGCAAAACATAAGTAACAAACGTTTTTAAATCTTGCAGCAATGTTAAATTTTTAAAACTCTTGAAAGTACATCAGAGTATAACAATTTTCATTGCATGAAAACATAAATTGAGTTTTACGTTTCTTTATCAAACAGTATAGTTCACAACTTTTATTCATTTAATCCAATTTCCCAATCCTCCAAAACAATTTTAACAGATACTGTGTTAGTAAAACAGCATTTTTTACTCATCCTAAAGCCCACAGAATATATTCTGGAGGAAGGTAGAATGATTTTAACATCACCGTGTAAAATGCCATCCAATAAGGTACAGTCAAATCAACAACTAAGCACTTGAAATACATCTACCAGTCCTCCCATCAAAAATATAAAATCTAAGAACTAATGCCCTTTCAAGGAATAGGTTCTGGCTAGGAAGAAGTACAATTAAAACAATATTATGCTAGGTCAAAAGTTTTTCAAAAATTCACTGCAATTACAATTATCACTGACAAGTCTTAAGAAGCAAAAGTATAAAGTATGAATTAACAAGAATGTGCAAAAGACTGCACAAAATGTTTCAATGAACAGCAAATGCAAATACCAACATCTCTATAAAACACAATATCAAGTATTTACGGTTTATTGAAAACAAATTCTCATCCAAATTTAATTTGCTTTGCATGTCAAATTTTGCAAATATCTGCATGAACATGCCAATATAAGCTATTTTATTGTTTTATCTTGGTTTTAGATATAAATAACCATTTGGAGAATACCTGAAAGGAATAACATGCCCTATATCATATATTAAAATATTTATTTCTCTGATAATAAGTTGTTAGAGTAACATAAGTGAACTTTTGTGTTTCCCAATTCATAAATCAATTGGTGCTGATACTATTTCTGAAAATAAAAGAGGGGGAACATCCACCAACTCATTTTATGAGGCCAGCATGATTCTAATTTTTTTAAAAAATGACAAAAATATTGTAAGAAAATTTAATCAATACCAATATTTCTCAAGAAAACATACACAAGTATGTCTGTAACAAAATCCTAACAAATCAAACCAGTAACACATAAAATGTGTAATAAATCATGATAAAAATGGGACTTATCCTAGAATTTAAAAGCTGCTTAATATTAGAGTATCAATCAGTGTAATTTCCCAGATTAACAGACTAGAAGACAAAAAGACAAATACACCCACACATATATCATGAATTGATTTTCAATAAAGGTGTCAAAGTAATTCACTGAAGAAATTATAGTGCTTTCAACAAATGATGCTGAAAAAAGTGGATACTTATATGGAAAGACATGAAACTTACATTACCTCATATATAAAAATCAACTTAAAATGTAAAATCAACCTAAAGAGATGATAAACTTCGAGAAGAAAACAGACAAGTTAAATGACATTAGGTTAGACAAAATTTTTAATACTATATAGAAAGCCCAGAGAAAGAAACTGATAAATTAACTTCATCAAAATAAGACTTCTGCTCTTTGAAAAGACACACTTAAGAAAACGAATAGGCAAGCACATTGATGTGAGGGGAAAAACCTGCAAAACATATTTTTGATAAAGGGTTTGTATTCAGAATATGTAAATATCTAAAAAGAACTCAATAAGGAGACAAAAAACATGATTTGGGGGGATATGGGTAAACCTATTGCTGATTCATGTTGATTTTTGGTAGAAACCAATGCAATACTGTAAAGAAATTATCCTTCAATTAAAAATAAATAATTTTTTAAAATAGTAAATGTAAATAGTAAATGGATACTTTACAAATGGGGATATGTAAATGACCAATAAGTGTATGTGAAAATGTTCAACATCATCAGTCACTCTAGTACAACACAAATTGAAACTGCAATAAACTACTACTACTACATACTCAATGTAACTGGAGCTAAAATTAAAAACACTGTCAATACTTGTGTTAGCAAAGATGCAGAGCAACTGGAACTCATACATTACCAGAGGAGATGCAAAAATGGTACACTTGGAAAACAGTTTGCAAAAATTTATTGAGTACCTATTATACGTCAGGCACAGTACAGAAATGGAGCAGTTTGGGAAGAAATTCTAGTCTTAGGAATTTGGTCTTTTTACTCTGTAGCCAATAAAAGTAAGAGAGTTCTTCAGAGCTCATGGCAATTTCACACACATTATCTCAATCAATCTTCACAAAAAATGATTTGGTAGAATGAGGAAACAGAGACTTGGAAGGCATATGTTTATGCTTAAAGTACTGCAGCAACAGAGAGGGAGAAAAACATCCAGATCTTCCTCCCCCACCTGAGCGCTCCTCGGCTGCTCCATCCTCCATACTATTATGCTGTTTTTCTCAAGAAAACAACAAATCATTTAAAAAAAAAAGCATGATGTGATAAAAGTCGTATTTTAGTCAAATATGAATGGGTTGAATTAGAATGCACAGAATCTGGTAGCAAAGAGATCTAGCATTCTAAAAATCCAGGAGTAAGTGGAAGCCATAGGATGAAAGTCAGTGTCTGTAAGACTACACAAAGATTCAACTAGGTATCTTATTTGAAATGCCAAGAAACTAAAAAATAAGCAGAAGACTAGTAGAGCCACTTACAAAACTGAAATGTCAATAACCAGATCTGTTTTGTTGAGGAAATCATCTACTGTGGTCAAATTATTTCCCAAACACAAAGATAAACACATTATAGAAGCCTCTACTACTAAAGCCAGAATAATGCAGGGTTTACTGCACTTGGATATTCTATTTACAGATATTTGTAATTTATATTCTAAGCAGTCCAAACCCTCCAACAATCCCCAAAGGTATCTACAGTCACAAAGTCCAGTAAGAGTTATATGCCCACTTTCTGGAAACTTCTAAAATAGTTGATATACCTAAAACTAAAGAACAAATAAGTATCTGTTTAATTAAATCTATCATTGAGTCAAGGCTTTCTTCCAGGGGATCAGAGTTATTTACCAGTAACAAGTAAATGCCTATTCAAAGGCATGCAACTGAGAAAGTATTTTAAAATCTATAAAAAGATCAAATCTATCTTACCTCTCAGTTGGAAATTATTTCTCACGGCAGGGCTATATGTGTAACCTCTCCCAAGATTCTAAAAAATCCCATTCTTTGTATTGGTTTACTGACAACATCATCCGACTGGTAGCTCTTTGATAGCTATAACTTGAGATCCAACAGATAAGCTAGTTCTTTAAAGGGAATAACTGGCGTGCTGAGTCCCTGGGTTGCAAAGAACCAGACATGACTTAGAGACTGAACAACAACAGAGAGCTGAGGCCAAATAAAATCCTATGCAACCCAGAGTGGAAAGAACATAGGTCAATACTGCACTTTTGCGATGGCCAGTAGAGGCTGCCAATGTACAAGACCTACAGGGCTCCCCTCCACCTCACAAACATACAAGGTGTTGCCACCAAAACAAAACACATTTCCCATGGCATAGTATGAAGCCCAGCATTCTGGGCTCCTCAAAGAATATTATTCAACAGCAATCACTAACTATCTTTTCAACCATAGCTTCTGGGCATGTGTTGAACAAACAAAGGAACTGCAGGGTATTTTGAGTACTTTTGAAAGATGATCACACTTAGCCACTCTCTGGTCAAAAGAAATCACGATGTGTTACACAATTACCTTTCCAGAAGTGATCCTTCAGATTTTAGAAACATGTGAAAATGAGTATTTTCACTGAAAAAACAGTTTGCTTTATGGTCTTAAAATTCTCCTTTGAATAGATGCATTATTTGACGTCTTCAAATAAAGGGAACAGGTTAGAGCTAAAGGAAATTTTCAGTTACTGAATACAGAGTCATAAGTTGATCTATAATTTATTTGTAAGTATCAATCTTAAATCACCAACCCTAACATGCTTAAAAGGAACTTCCTCGCATGCAGCAGTCAGGGGAGATTCTGTCTGTCTGTGCCCCTCATCCAGAGCCAAGAACACAGACACTCAAATATACCAAGTGGCAATCAATTCTTAAAATTCATTTCATGAATCTGCTCGACAATTTTAAGAATTATGTATCTGGCCCTTTTTGAGCTCCACAACACTGCCATTTCTTGTAGAGAGGAACTCTGCTGTCAATCACAGCTCCCTTTTGCCACGCAAATATGTGCTGCAGCTTTCACTTGTCACTCCTATTATATGTAATGTAGGCAGCTTAGCACTAAATCAATTTAAGGAACTGCAGAAGTTAAATACATACATTATTATGACGATGACAGAAAAGGCAATGAATGTCTTGCGGCTCCATTTGCTTTCTTTGTTAAGAAAGAAAAAGCTAATTATCTGCAGCTGTCAACCATGAAGACCTAGACCTATTTAAGTCAACATTAGCCTTGGACAACTGAAAACATTTCTCATATTTTTGCCCAATTGTTTTCTTTTTCCAAAAAACGTATCTCATTATGAAATATTAAACATTCTGAAGGACAATGTAAAAACAAGTTGCAAAATATAAGACTAAACATTTGTATCCCTTTTCAAAACCAATTCATTTTAATACTCAAAAAACTGACTGCCAATTTTTTGTAATATCCATTCTCTAATTAGTGTAGTCAAAATTTAGAAAGATACCAACCCTCTCCACATAAATTCATATTAAAAAAATTCAACTGAAACCCCACAGACTAGTGGTTGCAATGAAATTATGTTAAGATGATCAAAGGAGAAATTTTAGCCATGTATTTAATGAAGGGAAAGAAAAACTCATTTCCAAAGTTAAAATGCTGATAAATAACAGAAAATTCACACTGAATTACCACCTTCTATGTAGTATCATGTAGTCTTTATCTATCAATCTTCCATTTTTCAATCTAGTCCCATTAAAATCTAAACCTGAATAGCTAATTAGTTTGCATATTTCTTATCCAGAAAATATCAAACAAGAATGAAAAGAATACTCTTAATAAGTTAAAAAAAAATCAATATATAACCTATGGAATCTCGTAACAGTGAGTTCTTAAAAGTATACAAAGGTCATTATTCCTTGATTATGAACATTCTCTGCATTTGCTCTACTGAGTTTTCAGTGGTAAAACATTATTTTTTTATTTCTTGTGAAGAGCTCTTCTCACAAGAATACACTTAACAGTATTTTAAAATTCCATATTAAAACACTATGCATTTAGCTTTCTAGAGAATTAAACCTATGTAACCCCTAACATAAGCAAAATCAACATAGATAAATTGAAACTCAATCATATAAGAAAAAAATCTAACAAATAGCCTAACAAAATTAGTTTTACAAATAATAGCTTAACGTTTAAGTCCCTAAACCAGCCTTAAAGAGAAGTCTTTTCTAACTACATCTAACCCACCACTCCTCCCTTCTACCTAAAGGAATCACTATTATATTTTCAGGAGACAAGGGAGAAAAGGTCAAGAATCTTTAATAGCATAAAAAGCAAAGTCATTTCAGATCCAAAGACTCACATGTGGAAATGGCTAAGCTACAGACGCAGACATGGCCTGTGCGATAGGTAAAGAAACAGTACAGTTAAGTACCAAACAAACATGAAGTAAAATTTCTACTGACCTTAACTAGCAATAGACAGGATCAAAATTCCATTGTAACTTTGTCAACAAAGCCCAGGTTCTTTTCATAACACAATACTATCCCCAAGCAGAATTCTTCTCTAACTCTACATTTTTAAAAATCTCTATCTATCAAGATTGAGCAATGATTGCCATTCTGTACAACTGATGATACTGGTAAGAGTGTTATCCAAATGCACAAAGCAGAAATGAAAAAATATGATTGGGAAACAATCCTTTGTTTTAAAATGAGGAGGATAAGACAGGTGACCTTCCAGGGTCCTTTTAGCACTAACGTTCTAATATTCTTTGGATTATTTATCTTGCAAGACATCTGGGAACGGATAAGAAGCCTCTGGCTATTTCTTTCCTACTTTCTGACATCAGTTCAAGGTAACATTATAATTTCCAGCTGATTATTGTATAAAAACCTAAAAATATCATCTACAACTAATATAATTCTCACAACTCTGTGAGAGGAGTAATTATCGTATACAGCTGAGAGAAACTAGGTTCAAGATTGTGGTGACTTGGCACAAATCACCAAACTACTAAATAAGAGTAACTCCAAAGGCAGGTCTGCCCTACTCACAACTCAGGACACTTCCCATCAGGCACTAAAGGCCACCGTAATAACAGGGTCTATTTGTACATCACCAGGACTTCGTTACATGCTCCTCTTTTCGTTCTCAGAACAGCCCTGTAATGAAACAAGGCAGGTAACAGTAGTATTCTGGCCTCATTTTACAAATGAGAAAACTGAGACTCAGAGAGAAATTCAAACCACTTGCTGAAGGATCCTTCAGAGTAATGTCAAAGTCTCAAACACAGGCTTCCTGACTCCAAGTTCAGTGTTTCTTTTGTCACTGTAATTTTTATTGTCAATTACAAGTTGGCTTTAACGTATCTTTAAAACATTTTTATGCCTACACTGTGTAACCTGGTCTCTCCAACTCTGAAATCTAGTCAATGGAATTGAGCCCACAAAGGCATCATGTTTACACTTACATGTGACATACCTTACACTTCCAATACAGAATTTATTTTCCAAAGATATCTGCCTATGACTGTCAAAAAGATTTCCACTCAGATTTTTGAATGATCAAGAACAAGGTTCTGCACATTAGAAAAATCCTACTTGAATCCCACCAGAAAAAAAAAAAAAGATGCCTAATTTGGGAGTTTGTTAAATTATAAATCAGACTTCTCCTTGCTCATAACCCCTTAATAGGACAGTCAGTAGTACTGCCTTCTTGTCATTAATTCCTCAAAATCTTTCTACCCAAATGCACTGACATTACCGAAGGCCAGAATGATCTCATTTAGTAAAGCAGCTTCTTGCCCTTTCATTAGGCCCTAATCTAAATTACAGTATAAAGACATAAGGCCCTGGACTCATGACTGGTTCATGATAAAGGGCACTAGCTGGTCCTGTGGCCTGATGAAGTCTGGGGACACAGAAGGGTCTTTTTTGGACTTTATCATTCTAAGAGCAGTCAATTCATTTTGAACCAGAAAAATAAAATATAATCTTGGGCCATCTGGTTCTGTAACACTCTATATTTGTTTAGAAAGGTCACTGTTGTCAAGTTATTGAATGTTATCTCTGGAATTGACAGGAAGAGAGAAGTTTCTGAAAGCAGGCCAGGAATATTAAAGCACCGTATATTAAGGTGTAAAGTAGTGTTTAAAAGCTTGGGCTGTGAGGTTAAACAGACCACAGTTCAAATCCTAGCTCCACTACCTACTAGTTAAGTGGCCTTGGGCAAGGCAGCAGTTTTCTTAACTCATTTTACCCATCTATAAAGCCTAGATAATAACATTCTAGAGGAATATTTGTAATAACAACATTACCTAACAGTTATACATCACTAGTCTATAGTTACCATTCAAAACTTATTCAGCAATCATTATCTGTTAACTTTCATTCTCCTTTTACTCTAGTTTGGTATGAAACTAGTTTCATTGCTTTTATTAAATCTTTTTCCAGACAACAAAGTGGAATTTAAATATAGACTTAGAATTTATGCTATGCACATAAAATACATGAATTTAGAGCCTATCTTTAACAAAACTCCAGTCTATCTTAAGCATTTAAGCATCGGTCACTCTTTTTTTAAACCAGATTTATAGAAGCCATTACTTTGTTAGTAGAATGACAGAGTTAACTGTGTCACTCAAGAATGAATACTAAGCAGTATCAAATCTGCATCTGAACTTCAGTGAGACTAGTACAACTGTTTTACTGAACAACTGTTTCAGTGTCTGATGTTGTTATATGATAGTTATTTTCTCTGTATTAGGTAGTTTTCTATCCATGTTTCATAGCGGTACTATGAGCCAACTATTGCAGCAACGAGAAAATCCAGAGTTGATACAGATAGGTTATTTATGCCCTTCTCCTTTGGGAGATTAGCAATGTGTCTAAAAATATACAAAAAATTAAAACATATACTTAGAAAAGCAGCTCAATTGAAACTCCATCCGGAATGTAGTCAAACGGCACTGCTTCAGTTCAGCAGGTCAGATTCCAGACTGACTTACATGACACCACGTGTACATACGCTCAGTCGTGTCAGACTCTTTGCAACTCCGTGGACTGTAGCCCACTAGGTTCCTCTGTCAATGGAATTTTCCAGGCAAGAATACTGGAGAGGGTTACCATTTCCTACTCCAGGGGATCTAACCCACGTCTCTTGCATCACCTGCACTGGCAAGCAGGTTCTTTACCACTGGCGCCACCTGGGAAGTCTTGTATCTCAATGATGGGCAAACATTTCACCTGCACTTTGGTAGGAATATCCATCATCACGTGTTGAATTGTATTATCCCCATACTTTCTGACTGCTTTTTCCCAAATCAACGTATGCCCTATAAACTGGAGCAAGAGTTATAGTCTCAGGCTAGGAAACAACATTTCTGTCTTTTCTACTTCAACTATCAGCTGCGATGCAGTTTCCTGCTTGGTGTCAATGAGAATAGGTCCATCTCCTCCATGAGCTGTTGGGCGGGTTCTCTGCTTTCTCCACATTGACCTAAGAGGTCTAGGAGTCATCAAAAACAAATCTCAAACTTCAGGTTCTGGTCAAGATTACTCATAGACCGACAGACAGAAGTCTAATATTCAAGTATTGAATTAAGGGCTACAAAGGTAAGGATTACAGAAATTGATAATCTTACACAGAAAAATATTACAATATATGAGAAACTCTCTTGACCAGCCTTCATTTACCCAGCTTGCTAACTGAACCCACACTCTCCATTTCCTCTCCCTCTTCTGCAGGGACAGATGCCCACAGTGTGCTGAAAACTCTCAGAATGTGGTCTGCTCTCTGGTCCACCCCTCACAGTCCTGCTCCCCAATGCTGAGTGTCTCTTCCCCCCAAATCAGCAGTATTTGCTGATTAGGGGAGTTTTGTTACTGTAATTAATTTAATTACCTATTACACAAATAGTGAAAGCAAAAACAAAAGCTAAAGTATCTAAAAATTTCTCCAAAAGCTTTGAAAGACTTAATAAAGGCAAGTCACTATGTAACCCTGTTGTTGAAATAGACAAAGAGAAATATAAAAAACTTATGAAAATCATAAAATACAGAACAATGGCTCTCAAACTTTAGCCTGGAGGCCTTATAAAAACAGACTGCAGAGCCCCACCCTCTTAGTTTCTGATTCAGTGAGTCTGGGGTGAAAACAAAGAATTTGCATGCTAGAAAGTTCCATGTGATGCCAATGCTGTTGTCTGGAAACCACACTTCGAAAACTATTGCTTTCAATTCTCTAAAGTTGTAATCTACACTACAGAAATAAAGTATAAACTGAAAATGATTTGCTATAGATGTAATAGATTCAAGAAAGACGCATTGTTCCAGTCAGCAAACCCATTCAAACGAAAGGCCTTGGCCCTAATCCAAAGACATTTATGTTTTGAGTTAAGACATTAGTGGAATGTATACATCATTTTTTATGAGCTGTACTGACTTTTTCAATTAATGGATAAACTATGAGAAACAAACTCATCAGAAGAGATCTCCTGTCAGATACAAGTGATAAAATTATTACCAGAGCCTAAAAATCCCTTCCCAGGTAGCTCAGTGGTAAAGAATCTGCCTGCCAATTAGACGCAGGTTCAATCCCCGGGGCGGGTAGATCCCCTGGAGTAGGACATGGCGAGCCACTCCAGTATGCTTGCTTGGGAAATCCCATGGACAGTGGAACCTGGTGGGCTACAGTCCATGGGGTTGCAAAGAGTCAGACATGATTTGGCGACTAAAAAACAACAAAAATCCCTTCATTTCACTATCTGTAAAAGGAGAATTCTAATGTGTAGAATTGGTTTAAAAATTTGCTAAAATCTCAAGCTTACAGTATCAGTGAAGCCTTTAAAATAAAAATTTATGTATCATTATCTAAACTTACTATGAGATTTCTGTATTGGAGGATTAGAAATATACATTGTCAGCCAAGTGGCAGAGTCAATAGAGATCTGTCCTCATATTCAAAGTGGCTTTTTCTCCAACCTCACAACATGGCAGTATGATCTTTGGAAGAGTTCAAGACAAATTAGAAACAACATTTGGCTCCAAATCAATCTACATGTCTGCAAAATAGAAAATGCCAAAATTCATTCAGCTATTTAAAACTAGATGGACTATAAGCATTATATCTGTGTTTTGAATAAGACTGTAAGCATACCCAAAGACATACTTACTATTAAATGGCTAGTTTATTGAATATAGGCCATTATAAGAGAGCTGGTCTACCCACACTGAAGCAAAGTTTTTGGCAACACAACCCTGTTTAGGCAAGAAATCTGTGGAGAACAGATGATAGAAAAATTCACAGATGGATGCAGTAGGCTAAGTGAAATGGAGAACACCATGTTCAGAGAGCATCAAAGAAGCAGCCTAGGTATATGCTGAAGTAATGCATCTGAAGATGTGGCATTTATGGACTGCTTGGAAACAAGATAAACTACTCAGTGACAGCAATCACCATTATGATCATGCAAGCTTACCGTTTTAGAAATTAGAGGTACAGACAAAAGCATTATCTTTGCCTAAGAAGGTGCTAATATGTAATGCAGTATCATATGAATTCCAAAAGTAAAGAGGACCATATTTGATAAAGTATAAAGGAATTCAAATGGCCAGTTTTACACACTCAATCCAGTATGTTTAGAACACTAGCCCCAATGAGTATTTGAGGTCAGGAAACAGTTTGTGAAGATTTGCAATAACTCTTCTGTTTCTTTAGAAAGTGATTCAGAAGTAAATAAAGGCCTAACATCATGTTAGCAGTAAGCTATAGACCTAGAAATGGTTAGGGTGGTCACTATAAGACAAAACAAAACCAAAAACATAAAACAACAAGTGTTGGTGAGGATGCAGAGAAACTAGAACCCTTGTGTACTGTTGGTGGAAATGTAAAATGGTGCAGTTGCTATGAAAAACTGTATGAAGTTACTCAAAAAATTAAAAATATAACTGTCAAATGATCCAGTAATCCTACCTGTGTATATACCCAAAAGAACTGAAATCAAGATCTTGAAGAGATATTTATACACCCATGTTCTCTACAGCATTATTCACAATAGCCAAGAAGTGGAAGCAACCTAAATGCCCATTAATAAATAAATGGATAGGATGGGTTGGGAGTTTTGGATTAGTAGATGCAAATTATTATATATGAAATGAATAAACAAGGTCCTACTATATAGCACAGGGAAGTATATTCAATATCCTGTAATAAACGACAATGGAAAGGAATGTGAAAAAGAATATATACATGTGTAAACTGAATTACTTTGCTGTGCAGCAGAAATTAACACAGTATAAGTCAAATATACTTCAATTTAAAAAACCACCGAAGAAAAAACTATTACTTCAGTAAAATAAATTTTAAAAAATAAATGCATAAATAGTATACACATAAAGGCATACCTGGAAGCCATTGCAGGTTTGGTTCCAGACCACCGCAATAAACTGAATATCACCAACAAAGTGAGTCATGTGATTTTTTTGGTTTTCCAATGTATATAAAAGCTACGCTGACACTAAACTACAGTCTATTATATGTGCAACACCATTGCGTCTAAAAGATACTTTATTGCTAAAAAATATTAACCATCTGAGCCTTTACTGGGTCATAACTTTTTGCAATAGGAATATCAAGACACCAAATATAATAATAATGAAAAAGCTTGAATTATTGGGAGAATTATCAAAATGTGACACAAAGACAAGAAACGAGCACATACTGTTGGAAAAAGTGGCATCAACAGATTTGTTGGGTGCAGGGTTGTCATTAACCTTCAATTTGTTAAAAAAAAAAGTGCACTACCTGAGATGCACAATAAAACGAAGTGCAATAAAATGAGGTATGCCTGTACAATGGAACAGTATTTAGATTTTAAAGAGAAGGCAATCCTGTCATATTCTACAACATCTTGATGACACTACAGTATGTGAAATAAGACACTCACAAAATCACAAATACTGAATGATCATATGTATATGAGATGTTTAAAATAGTAAAATTCTTAGAAAGTGGAATTGTCATTACCAGAGGCTAAGGGGACGGAAGAAAGGAGAATTATTCTCCAAGGGTGTAAAGTTTCAGTTCTGCAAGCTGAAGAAGTTCTAGAGGTCTGTTGTACAACAATGAGCGTACATTTCATGTACTGTACTTGAAAATGGTTAGTCTGGTGAGAGAAAAGCCATAGAAATAAAAACATCTTGAAAACTCTGGTACATTCACAGAAAAAGTACTGAAAAGGTTCACTCTAACTTGCTTAAGAAATAATATAATCTCACAAGAGTAGACTGAATATGAATCATTATAATCTCTCAGTAACACTAATTTCTATAAAATTCTAGGAACCTATGACTTAAATTTGTTACTTCTAATGGAAAGAGATATGGCATATCAGAATTACTTGGAGGGCTTTTAAAATATTTCTTACTCTCAGCCAGAGAGATGCTCCCACTAGAGTGAGCCATCATTACTGAGGCAACTGTGCTATATTCTTCAACTGTGCTGGGACTGAAAACAGATTGAGAATTATGTTTTTATTTAAATGATAGTTTAAATCAGTAATAAAAATATTCAATTTAATCACTTTTCCTATAATAAGAAAATTACACACAGTGTTTGATATAATTAAACTTTCTTCACACTATGAAGCTAAATGTGTTCTATTTTCTGAATGCATACATAAGACATTGTAAATGTGGCTGCTTGAACAATGAACAATCTTTGTTATGAGGCCACATATTCATTTGGGCTTGGCACCGATAGAGAACAGGATCAACAATATCTGGAAAACGCAGGCAGAAATACCTCTCAAGACTTCTGAAATATTGTGTCCATAACATTATGCTTTTTGACAGCCCTTTCCTATGTGCATTTATCTCAAGATGCCTTTTTGCCATGATCTCCTCTCTTCCTCAAAGCACTTTTCTCACTGTTTCTTTTCCATATTTAGAGGAAGGTGAAGAACTAAATTTTCTACACCCAAACTTTCAGAAACAAAATAAACAGTATCTCTCATTTCCATACACTGCTGCTTCATTTCCAAGCAAACAAAGCTACATTTTAAGAGCCCAGGGTTAATTGAATCTTTTCACACTAACTTCACTTCAGTGCATTTTTCTTATACCATATTTTTAAAATCTATAGATAAGTATCCAATAGTACCGTAAAATTAAGCATTGACCTATATTCTCTATTGGTAACATTTTCTTAAAGATTATATAAATATGCTATTTTACATGGAAATTATACATTAATAACTTCAATTCTATAAGGGTATATTTCAGCTCTACAGTATCTTTTTATAATTTCCTGCCTCCTTTTGTGTTAAATAGATATTGTCTAGTGTACTTTTTTCATTCCTTGGTTGTTTCTTTCACTACAATGTTTTTGAGTTATTTTCTTAGTGGTTGCTCTGGAAATTACAATTATCATTTTAATTTAAAACATTCTGGTCAGAAATGGTACGGACCTAAGAAGCAGAAGATATTAAGAAGAGGTGGCAAGAATACACAGAAGAACTATACAAAAAAGATCTTCATGACCCAGATAATCACGATGGTGTGATCACTCACCTAGAGCCAGACATCCTGGAATTATGAAGTCAGTGGGCCTTAGGAAGCATCACTACAAGCATAGCTAGTGGAGGTGATAGAATTCCAGGTGACCTATTTCAAATGCTAAAAGATGATGCTGTGAAAGTGCTGCACTCAACATGCCAGCAAATTTGGAAAACTCAGCAGTGGCCACAGGACTGGAAAAGATCAGTTTTCATTACAATCCCAAAGAAAGGCAATGCCAAAGAATGCTCAAATTACCACACAACTGCACTCATCTCACACGCTAGCAAAGCAATGCTCAAAATTCTCCAAGCCAGCAATATATGAACCCTGAAATTCCAGATGTTCAAGCTGGATTTAGAAAAGGCAGAGGAACCAGAGATCAAATTGCCAACATCCATTGGATCATAGAAAAAGCAAGAGAGTTCCAGAAAAACATCTATTTCTGCTTTATTGACTATGCCAAAGCCTTTGACTATGTGGATCACAACAAACTATGGAAATTTCTTCAAGAGGTGGGAATACCAGACCACCTGACCTCCCTCTTGAGAAATTTGTATGCAGCTCAAGAAGCAACAGTTAGAACTGACATGAAACAAAAGACTGGTTTGAAATCAGGAAAGGAGTTACGTCAAGGCTGTACATTGTCACCCTGCTTGTTTGACTTATATGCAGAGTACATCATGAGAAATGTTGGACTGGATGAAACACAAGCTTAATAGATTGCCGGGAGAAATATCCATAACCTCAGATATGCAGATGACACCACACTTATGGCAGAAAGTGAAGAAGAACTAAAGAGCCTCTTGATGAAAGTGAAAGAGCAGAGTGAAAAAGTTGGCTTAAAACTCAACATTCAGAAAACTAAGATCATGGCACCTGGTCCCATCACTTCATGGCAAACAGATGGGGAAACAATGGAAACAGTGACAAACTTTACTTTGGGGGGCTCCAAAATCACTGCAGATGGTGACTGCAGCCATGAAATTAAAAGATGCTTGCTCCTTGGAAGAAAAGCTATGACCAACCTAGACAGCATATTAAAAAGCAGAGATGTTACTTTGCCAACAAATGTCCATCTAGTCAAAGCTATGGTTTTTCCAGTAGTCATGTATGGATGTGAGAACTAGACTATAAAGAAAGCTGAGCACCACAGAATTGATGTTTTTGAACTGTAGTGTTGGAGAAGACTCTTAAGAGTCCCTTGGACGGCAAGGAGATCCAACCAGTCCATTCTAAAGGAAATCAGTCCTGAAGGACTGATGCTGAAGCTGAAACTCCAATACTTTGGCCACCTGATGTGAACAACTGACTCACTGGAAAAGACCCTGATGCTGGGAAAGATTGAAAGTGGGAGGAGAAGGGGACTACAGATGGTTGGATGATATCACAACAATGAACATGAGCTTGAGTAAACTCTCGGAGTTGGTGATGGACAGGGAGGCCTGGCATGCTGCAGCCCATGGGGTCGTGCAGAGTTGGACACAACTGAGCGACTGACCTGAACTGAGTCTGGATTAACACTGAAATTTTATAATAATTTAACACTTGCCTCCAATATGCCTGTTTCCTTGCCTTTCTTTTTATTATTATTGTAAAACTACTTCTCTATATGTTACAATCTCATCAATTTACCATTGCTCTTTATTTCATGTTTACTGTCTAGTATCCTTTTGTTTCAACCTGAAATATTCCCTATAATGTTTCCTGTAGGGCAAGTTTGCTAGTGACAAACTCAGCTTTTGCTTATTTGTAAATGTCTTAATTTCTCCATCATTGAAAGAGATTTTAGCAAGATGTAGAATTCCCAGTTAACAGTCTTTTTTTCCCTTCAACACTTTGAAAATGTCTCCTAGTGTCCATGGTTTCTGATAAGTCAGCTATCAATATTTTTCTTTTGTTGCTTTTAAGATTTCTCTTTCACTTTCATAAATTTGACTATGATGTCTAAATTAGATTTTGATGTCTATGATTTATCTATATTTGGGTTTAATCTACTTGGAGTATACTAAGTTTCTTTAATGCATAAATTAATATTTTTTCAGCAAGTTTGTGATGTTTTCTGTCATTATTTCTTTTAATATTCTTTTTGCCTTTGTTTTTTCTTTTCTGCTCTTCTCCTTCTAAGACTCCCATTATGTGTATGTTGATACACTTGCAATGTCCCATAGGTCTCCTGAAGTTGTGTTCACTTTCTATTTCCTTTCTACTCCTCACACTGGATAATCTCTATTGAGCTACATTCAAGTTGACTAATACTTTCTTCTACCAACTCATATCAGTTATTTGAGCCCCTTTAGTAAATTTTTCATTTTTGTTATCATACTTTTAAACTTCAAAATTTCTATATGGTTCTTTTAAACTAACTTCTATGCTTGTTCATATTCTCTTTGGTAAGATAACAATTTCACACTTTGCTTTAGTTCTTTAGACATGGTTTCACTGAGTTCCTTAAACATATTTACAATAGCTGACTTAAAGTCTTTATCTTTTAAGTCCAAATCTAGACTTTTCTGTTGGGTAGTTTTTCACTTTTTCCCATGTATGTAGCACTTTTCTATTTCTTAAAGATCTCATAATTTTTGTGTTGAAAGCTAGCCATTTTAAATAATACATTTTAACAATTCTGGTATCAGAATCTTCCACAGTGCCCCGCTAAGACTTTTTAATCACTAGCTCTGTTCTTTTTCCTGGTGCTGCTGATTTGTTTAGTACTTTCATGAACTAATTATATATCCCCTGTATTATGTGGCTACTGAGTATTTCAGGCTTAGGCCTGGCTTCCTAGATCAGTATAATTTAGTGGTCAACCAATAACTGGTCAGAAGATTTCTTTAACTGCCTGTGTATCTTCCACCCTTTGCCAGAGAAACGTCTGTGAGAAGTCACACCTCTTAACTTCAGGTAGCTTTTAAGATGGCCACAGCTTTCACTTCCTTCTTGCACATAGCCTCAAAATCAGCCAGAGGTGGATCCTCTCCTTTCCCAGGTCTTTCCTGGGCATATGCAAAGCCTTGCACATCCTATAGTCTTTTAGATACCTTAGAAATACTTGGAGCTTTTCAAAGTTCCCTATGGTTGGCTAATCCTCAAGGATTTCCTTTTAAATTCCCGCCCAAGCTCTTGTTTGCCCCACCAGAAATCACAGCCTTAAATGGTGGAGATGTTGCCAAGAGTGGCTACTGTTTCAGGTAAGTCCAGCGGGTAGGCCTTTCTTCCCCCAACTGAGCTGAGCTCTGAGTCAAATTAACAGCCAATCTCTCTCTGAGAACTGGGTTTTCCCAGGGAGCTGCAAGTTCGAGCAAAACATTAACTGTGCTCTAGATATGGTGCTTTTCATGGCCCTCCAAAAGAGGTCAGATCTCTCCATTGTCAACAATGTTGCCAGCTTTTGCTATAGGACAAGCTGGGGAAGGAGGGAAAATGGGAGTGGACACAAATCAGATGCCACTGTCATCATCCATAGTTCAGTAGTTCTCTCTCCGACAGACAATTTTTAGTTCATCCTCTGGCTCTGATCAACAGCCATAATTCTGAAATGGTTGATTTTAGTTGTGTGGCCCATGTTTTTGTTGTGTTATACAGAGAGGGAGTATACTGAGGCCCTCACTCCAGCAATCTAGAAGCCAATCAAGCTCTGTAACATTATAAATCTATCTTCATGTGTTTTTTAAAAACAAAAAACATTTTAACAAAATTGTTTTTAAAATTATACTTATAAGCATTTAGATCACTGGTTCTCATCTCTAGTAGAAACTTATAAAACATTTTGCAATTTTTTATTTTTATAATTTTTAAATTATAATTGTAGAATAAAATATGCAATATTTATAGTTAAATAGGAAGAAACTGATCTGTGAGAGGAAAAAGATAAACTGCACAAGTAATGTCTCACAGTAGTATCTTTCCTGTTAAGTAATATGTGAATGATCAGATATAAAGGTGAGTGCATGTCATAGTTTTACTCTCAACCCAAAAGGCCTCCCACGTCTTTTTGGACAAGTTCAAGAGAGGGAGAAAGACTATACCATCTTGTTCTTAACTGGCTAACCTAGGCCAAATCCAATTCAACTCTGATAGGGATAAAAAGAGCCACAAAAGACAGAGTGTGAAACTCAACAAAGAAGAATCTGACATCTGAACCTAGGAAGCAACCCTAGCTCCTGAGACTTCTCTGAAGAGACAGCACAGAAATAGGGTTTACCTCAGGTTTATCAAAATATCCTGCCAAACCTATGCATTTAAGAGCTTCTGGAAAGGGAAGTTACTCATTACTCTCATCTCTCTTCAACACTCTTGGATATTAGCAAACCACAAAAAGACCAAAACTGTTAAAATGGGCTAAGAAAGGGAGACACCTTTGAGCAAGATTTTTATTTTCAAGTACACCTCAAGCTTCTCAGGCTTTTCTACTGTTGTGCAACAAGCCACTCCAAAACTCACTGCTCAAAAAAAAATTTTATTTGCTCATAATTCTGCAATGTGGGTTCAAAACTTACTGCTCAAAAAGAAAAAAACAAAACCACCTATTTTATTTGCTCATAATTCTGCAAACTAGGCTAGGCTCAGCTAGGCAGTTCTTCTGCTCATCCTGCTGATGATCACTCACACAATTGCTTTGAGCTGGAAGATAGGAACTGGGCTTAACTAGAATACTAGGATTAGGGTGGCTGGGCTTCTGTCTCTATGTAATTCCAGAGCCTCTCTGATACTCCTTCCCTTTCCTCCTTGGCACCTTCCTCCCCTCCCCACCCCCTTCCTCCCTCTCTCTCCATGTGGCCTCAGTTCAACACGATTCCTCTAGGAAGATAGCCAGATTTCTGACATAATGGTTTAGGTCTCCCAAAAACATAAAAGTTACCTAGTTTTATTAAGGCTTATGCTCCAACTTCAAACAGCTCTAACTCTGTTGCATTCTGTTTGTTAAAAAAGAAAGTGAAAGTGAAAGTCGCTCAGTCGTGTCCAACTCTTTGAGACCCCATGGACTATACAGTCCACGGAATTCTCCAGGCCAGAACACTGAAGTGGGCAGCCATCCCCTTCTCCAGGGATCTTCCCAATCCAGGGATCAAACCCAGGTCTCCCGCATTGTAGGCAGATTCTTTACCAGCTGAGCCACAAGTAAGGCCCAGTCCAAACTGAAAGAAAAAAGAGTGCACAAGGGTGTGAATATCCCAGATGTGGTTCATTGTAACTACCATCAACATAATAGACTATTAAAACATTAAAGCCAATGTTCAGATGACTAGAATGGGAACAACCACAAGAAACTATAAATGGCTAGAGTTAAATGAAGACTTGGCAATTATAGTCAAATTTTATTCTGTTCCTTTCCATACTGAAGGTCAATCTAGGTTTGGTAAGAATCTTAATTATAGGCAGAAGGAAATGAACCTGAAAACCGCTTATAAGCCATATGACCTTGGACAAGTCTTTCATCCTCTACAAGCCTGTTCCTCAACTATAAAATGTAAAATCATACAATCCTTGCTTATGTTATAGGAAGATTGTACAGAGCAAATAAAACAAGAAATGAGAAAGGGCTCTGAAAACAAAAATGCTATACAAATAAAAGGAAGTAATATTTATCTGACAGGATCCTAGATATAGTAAATCTAGTTAGGCACCATTCTCTCTTAATAAAATTATAATAATCATAGTTAATTATCTGATATGCTAAATTATAATACTACCACAGCAATATTATTGTATATAGTAATGGGCTAAAATTATTTATCACTAATATAAAGAACAAAAACACTAAAACTATGATTTATTGTTGTCTGATTATATGTCAGGTGCTGCTAAATACTCCAAGTAAACTATAACTAATCCTTACAATAACTCAACAAAGTAGTTATTATCTCCCTTTTTCAAGTAAATAAACTGAGTCAAGAAACTGACAACTTAGAGTAACGTGACAACAGTCACACAGCTAATAAGTGGAAAATCCAATTTTCAATGTTTAATGTATAATACACGCTTGATAAATGCTTCTCATCTAAATTAAGGAGAAGTAAACAAACCTAGGAGTATCTGGCTTTAAAGTAACTACAACTAACTCCATCAAAATCTCTCTCACACACAATTCTTTTTTATTTGCAGTTGAAACTGGAATTACAGCAAACATATCTAACTAATATGAACAATTCACCACCTTTCTCATATGCAAAATGGTTTCCAATCAGAAAACTACCACCATTTTTTAAAATATCTAATCTTTAACCCATGTACTGAATCATGACTTATAATGGTCTTATTATAATTTAGGAGTATCAATTGAAAAAAAAAGATACATTTACATTCTAAAATATTTCTAAAAGATCAAACCAAAAAGAGTAAAATAGCAAATATTTTTAAATGGCAAAATATGTAGAGTACTAATTACAAATAAAAGTTTATGTCCCTCTATTATGAAGAAATCTTGAAATTTAAAAGAAGGAAGGAGGAGGAAAAGAAGACATTGTCCAACAGGAAAGGGTACTAATGATATAAGTGGACAATCACCAAAAGAAATAAAATGACTAATATGCTTTTTAAAAAATTTGCCATTACTTACCAAAGAAATGCAAATACAAGTGAGATTTTTTTTTCCAACTATCTGACTGGCATAAATACAAAAAAAATTACAAAAATTGATCACACCTAGCATCAGAAAGCATGCAAAGTAATGAAACATTAAAATGTTACTGTTCCAAGTATGAAATGGCATGATCCATCTAGAGAGCAATTTGGTAGTTGATAAAAACACTGAACTGTACACAGCCTTCTACTTAAGCAATTACATTCCTAAGAACTCATTTAAAGAAAATTATTGGGTGAAGCACAAAGATGTATGTACAGTAATTAACCATAAACCCAAAATACAGAATATAACCTAAATGTCTAGCTAGAGAGCTGCTTAAGTAGATATGCCAAAAAGAATGCATATGATATTATTATCATGAAAGGATATGAGTGTTAAAAGTTAAAAAACAAATCACATGACAACTTTTAAGAGAATATGCACATATTTCTGTGTTTATAAGGGAAAGGAAACATGCACATGTGTGGTGAAAAGCATACCCAAGAATGCCATACAAACTCACTAGGGAAATTCTGAGATGTGACAGCAATCTTGTGAGCAGATGGGTAGTAAGCTTTGAGGAGAATGATTTTTTTTTACTCCCTTTGTGTGTGTCTAGTCAATCAGTCGTGTCTGATTCTTTGCAACCCCATGGACTGTAGCCTACCAGGCTCCTCTGTCCATGGGATTCTGTAGGCAAGAGTATTGGAGCGGGTTGCCATTCCCTTCTCCAGAGGATCTTCCTGACCCAGGGACCGACCCCAGGTCTCCCACATTGCTGGCAGATTCTTTACCATCTGAGCCACCAGGGAAGCCTTTCTGTATTTTCTGAATGTTTTATATTAAGCATATATAACTTTTGAAATAATAACAAAATAAAATAACTTTCATTTAAAATAACGCCAAATGTCATAATCCTGAGGCTCTGTAAACTTTCAAATGTTATTACCTTTAATTTAAAATATTGATTAAAAAGCAGTTAATATGTCCACTGAATTAAAGTTTAATTTCATTCCTCTTTCAAATGACAGCTTCAAATCATAAATCCTTCACAGCTGTTTCTTATTACAAACCATTGAACATTTTAATTTTGCTAGATTTCTCTTAAAAATAAAAGCAAAGCAGAAATATTTAAGTGCTTCAAACTATACTTAGTATAAATGTGCTATGTCTTTAAGAAATACTTTGCATATATAAGGGGTATACATTATTTTTCTTAGACATAATGCTACTGCACACTTAACAGACTACAGAACAGTGTAAACACAACTTTTATATGCAAACTGGTAAACAAAAAAACTTGTGTGACTCATTTATTACAATGTTTCCTTTACTGAGATGCTCTGGAACTGAATACGCAATATCTCTAAGGCATGACTGTATCATTTAGTAACCACTATGCTGTACCAAGCACTGAATTATGTACTTCATATAGATCCTTCATTTAATTTTCATAAGGATGCAAGGCCAAAGTCATTATCCTCGTACTACATAGCCATACAGAGAAGGACAAGTACTGTGCAATGTCCCTTATGTGTAGAATCTAAAAAATAAAACTACCAGTAAATACAACAAAAAGAAACAGACTCACAGATATAGAGAACTAACTAGTGATTACCAGTAGGGAGAGGAAAGGAGGGTGGGACAAGATGGGGCTAGGGCATTAAAAAGTACAAACTATTATGTAAAAAACGAATAAGCTCCAAGGATATACTGTACAACATAGCCAATATTTTATAACAACTATAAATGGAGTATAACCTTTAAAATTGTGAATCATAATGCTGTACACTTACTTATATAATACTGTACATCAACTATATCTCAATCAAAAAATTTAAAAAAGGTAAAAAACTGTTGACACATTAAATGTGTAGAACACTATGATATGAGTCTAAACAATTACTCTTATCTTGAATATGTGGTAAACTTTTCAGTTCAGTTCAGTTGCTCAGTCGTGTCCCACTCTGCAACCCCATGGACTGCAGCACGCCAGGCCTCCCTGTCCATCACCAACTCCTGGAGTTTATACAAGCTCATGTCCATTGTGTCGGCGATGCCATCCAACCATCTCACCCTCTGTCGTCCCCTTCTCCTCCCACCTTCAATCCTTCCCAGCATCAGGGTCTTTCAAATGAGTCAGTTCTCTGCATCAGGTGGCCAAAATATTGGAGTTTCAGCTTCAGCATCAGTCCTTCCAATGAATATTCAGGACTGATTTCCTTTAGGATGGACTGGTTTGATCTCCTTGCCATCCAAGGGACTATCAAGAGTCTTCTCCAACACCACAATTCAAAAGCATTAATTCTTCAGTGCTCAGCTTTCTTTATAGCCCAACTCTAACATCCATCATGACTACTGGAAAAACCATAGCCTTAACTAGATGGACCTTTGTTGGCAGAGCAATGTCTCTGCTTTTTAATATGCTGTCTAGGTTGGTCATAGCTTTTCTTCCAAGGAGCAAGCTTCTTTTAATTTCATGGCTGCAGTCACCATCTGCAGTGATTTTGGAGCCCAAGAAAATAAAGTCTGTCACTGTTTCCCCTTTTTTCCTATCTATTTGCCATGAAAGGATGGGGCCAGATACGATGATCTTAGTTTTCTGAATGAGTTTTAAGCCAACTTTTTCACTCTCCTCTTTCACCTTCATCAAGAGGCTCTTTAGTTTTCCTTCGCTTTCTGCCAACCATCATTAAATTTCATGATGTTTTTGTTGAATCAGTGATGAAATTTATTTTCTATTTGCAGATATGTAATTTCATAGATTGTTACAATAAGGCTTGGGTAAGGTGAATACATATTCTGGAATCCATTATTATCAAAGACTCTATAGAGTTCTGTAATGTGATGAAGGAAGCATTCCATGACACTATTAGCATTACTCATAAATGCTACTGAAATCTAGAATTTTCAAGGCTCTATACATAGACAGTAGCTGATGAAACAACTTTTAAGAATGGATATGCTTAACTGTGGCTTCCCTGGTGGCTCAGATGGTAAAGAAGCTGCCTGCAAATGCAGGAGATCCTGGTTCAATCCCTGGAAGATCGCGTGGAGTAAGGAATAGCTACCTACTCCAGTAATCTTGCCTGAAGAACTCCATGGACAGAGGAGTCTGAAGGGCTACCCTGGGGTCACAGAGTTGAATACACTGAGCGACTAACACACGCTTAACCACCAGGCTTGGGATTATTAAGTACAATCAATATTTTAAATTATATAAAAATGATAATGCCTTTAAATGTCACTTCAACCAAGATTTGATATATTTAATATGAACAGTTTCTATTTTAATTTTTATTAAAAAACTATATTACTACTTTCAAGCCAATTGTCATTGGCCCTCATAAAAAGGCAGCAATTCATGTATCCTGTGGACTGTGTTCAGTCCCTATTCAGTGAGTACTTAGTTGACAAGGAACAGAAGTAAGCAAAGGGCTGGTAGTCTGATTTTTATTTCTAGATCCACAATGTCAGTATGAAAAGAGGTAGATAGCCTTGTTTGTCACTTAGAGGGATAAGTTTGCTTTTCTACGGTCCTTGCACAAAGAAAAGCAGTATAGAGCAGTGGCTCTAAATAAGCCTACCCCTAGTGAAATACTTCCCAGAGCCTCCAAAGAAAAGGAGACAAAAATGGACCTGCTCTGCAGCCACCAACATTCCCCAAGGCAGCTCCTGTAGAACTTGACTGGAAAATACAATTTGAAAATTACTAATACAGTGGACAGGAACACTGGAGATCACAAGATCACAAGATCTGGGACTTTCCGCTACCTGCTGTGTAACGGTGTTCAAAGGTGCATCTTAACCTCTCTTGGACTTGGGTTTTCACATACATAATATGGTCCCATATAACTAGTTAGTGGGAAAACTGAGTGAGACACTGTCCACACAGAAGAACTTTAGAGTTTCTGAAGTGTGATCTACGATGTAAATGTAAAGTATATTGTAATTTACATCCCATATGCTATGCAAAAAGGAGAAGTATTTTTCCTTCCCTATTCCTCCCCCTCCCAAGACAATTTACTTATTTCACATATAACAAAGAAGTTTAAGACTATCAAAATGAAACAAAGTCCAAAAGTCAAATTAAAAGGAAAAAGTGGGAGGAGAGCACGTAGAAACTTATTCTCTATGGCTTCTCAGGATGATTCAAGTTACCTTTCATAAATGTTATTTGCAAGCACTTAACTGAAGTATATTATGGAAACCCTTTTCTCTAGGCCCACACAAGCTTTCACAATTATTAGATATGATATCAATGTCTATATCAGATGCCCTCAATCATGAAAAATGAATGATAAGGAATAAATATCAGGCTCATTCATTAGAAGACAATTCAAATGGTTTAAGAAATATGATAAAGCTGCAAAATTTCCTAGGAAAACTATTTGAAAGAGTCGGCACTGAGTCTCTTTAAACATACTATCAGTGATGAAGATTATAACTCTTAAATCATAACTCCTACACATGAATGCATAGTTTTTGTTAGAAGTCATATTACAAAGATCTTAGACATACAACTATTTACTTTATCTTTCTTGCAACCTCATATTGATAAAGAATTTTGAAAAACACATAGGGAAATTTTCGGTGCATCCTGTTGTGGACTTTTACAAAACCACAGGTCTGAAATGGAGGAAATAGCTCCAGCTTATTTCTCAGTCTTAGTTAAGTCTCTTAAGCAGCAGACTGTGTGGTTATCTTCCCACAGAAGCTGAAGACTAAAGAAATGTCAAAAGAGCAATGTTTTACCACCTTGAATGGGCTGCATCTTAGCTGCATTCCAACTATGTGGGAAGGTAAAAATGTAATTCGGGAACAAACACAGTCTCAAAGCCCAATAATGATGAACAGCGTACATGTACTCAGACTCAACGCCCATCCCTCTTATGCCCCTCCCACCACCCCCTCCACCACCACCTCTGCACTTTTCACCTTTCTGAATGCCAATGGAAAGCCTCTCTTTAAAGTACTGCTGTAGTGGAAGCAGAAGTTCACACAAACTGCTGCACCTTCTTACATAACCAACACATTACTGAGTAGGGGAATTATGACATCAGCAATAGGTTAGCCTATTATTTTACCACATAATTAATATCTACTGATTTTCACACTACCATGCCATTGGCTGGATTTCATAAGGATAGCTGCTGTATTTTACTATCTTTAATTTGAATTAATTCTGATACAGGCTTGAAGCTTGGTAATCTATGAAACAACTATGGAAATGAATGTAGCATATGCACTTAGCTGAGTGCCGTTTCAGGGTTAACCACACACAGGCACATGCAAGGCGACACAAGGATACTAAAGAAACAGGAAAAGACTAACCTGTCAGGCTCACAATGCTTTCACTAGACCACCCTCTAAATGCCTAGAAAGTTCACGGTATAGGAACCTCGACGCACTTTCTCTCTACTTCCCCCACAGACTGTATGCGCTAGCTGTTAGTATTTCACAGTGTAGCATGCCTCTAATTCTACTTAAAGGGGCAAGGGGAGGAGGATAGGAAGGAGGCACGCTCTTGTGGTTTCTATAGCCCCAGAGAGCTAAGCTATCTGAAGCATTTAAAAATATTAATTGTAACCATATAATGTGAAGAAAAGTTCTAATATTGTTTTGTCTTAAATATATAAAGTAGTAATGAAAATAAAGTTCCTTACCATATTAGCTACTGTTAACCATTAAGAAATGAAAAACCTATCTCAAAATCTCATATTTAAAAAGTTATTGAAAAAATTCAGACATGAGATCCCATATTTGACATATTAAAGTACTCTATGTTTTGTGTACATTTACTTCATAATTTATAGAGAACATGGATCAATTACCTCATATTCTTTCCATGAGCCAAACTCAATGTATTCTCTACCATAAAATGCCAGAATGACCAAGTGGCCTAAAATATTAAAAGCAAGAAGAATTAGGTTAACATTAAAAATGAATTCTTTGATATCTAGAAACTATATGATTACTTTAAATTATTGGATCTAGATAAATACTAATTACCATATGAATGAATTATTTTATTGTATTTCTTTGTATATTTTTAAAGCTTCCAATGTAGCCAAAAAAATATTGTTTTGATTTTGCACAAAAAAGAGAGATTTTTCAAAGAATTCGAATGCAAGTAAACATTATGAACATAATAATTAGGAAAAAATATAAGTGAGGGAAAATAATGAAGAGAAGAATACTTTGAAAAAAATCTACACTTTTAAATTGTGAAGATGACAGACCAACCTATTCTGACAGCAGCCTGATACAGAGAAGCAAAAGTGAGAATGGATTAACAGCTAATATATATTTACTCATTCCTTAAAAATAAGAAGATTTATTTCTTCAAAATAAAAAAAACAGAAATAATATACAAACAGGTCACAAACTGGAGAACTAAGTATATATGATTATTCAGTTTTATGGAAATTTTAAAAAGAAATACTTGGTTTAGAGAAGAATGGGCAAGATTACTTTAAGACTAATGATTTTTATTGGCTAATAAATTTAGGGTAACACTGATATACAAAAATGTAATTAAGTATTATTTATATATGTTCACATTTTTTGCCCTAAATTTGGCCCATGATATCAGATATAAATTAGGTATAGAGTATTCTATCATTTAGTCAACTGTAAACAGCATCATAGCTGCCTGGCATGCTTTAGTTCTGCTTGTTTTCTTTTTTTCTTTAAAGGTAAAGGTGACATTAAGTGACAGTTGCCATAAATTTTTATGTCGGTCCATTAAACTCTGAAAAATAACAAAGCAAACAGGCACAGCTGAGTATATATGAACAGGGAACAGTCTAAATACACATTTTCGGGGTTACTTAAACAAGACAAGACAAGGATCACTAAAATAATCACAGGTGTTTGCTGTGTATTTAGGTGATTACAAGTCAGTTACAGCAAAAATGCAATAATCAACACTAATTAACACATCAGAGTTCTCAAAAATAACTTGGAAATTTTTAACCCTATTATCAGATTTTCCTGTTACTTTATTATCATCATGAAATATATTTTCTGACATGAGGTATTACTGTACATATTTATTATAAACTAAATGACTAAATGGGGCTTCCCAGGTAACACAAGTGGTAAAGAACCACCTGTCAGTGCTGGAGACATAGAGAGACACAGTTTCTATCCCTAAGTGGGGAAGATCTCCTGAAGGATGGCATGGCAACCCATTCCAGTATTTTTGCCTGGAGAATCCCATGGGGAGAGGAGACGGGCAGGCTACACTCTACAGGGTTGCAAAGAGTCAGATACGACTGAAGCAACTTAGCAAGCACACACACAAGTGACTAAATCCTTCATAATAACTTTAAGCAAAATGACTATGAGTTATACATCCTACAATTAGATTTTTCTAAGATAATTCTACCAGTTCCTTTAGCTCTAATTCTTTTCTTCAACCACATTCACCTGTACCTAACTTGAATGCTGCTGCTACTAAGTCACTTCAGTCGTGTCTGATTCCATGTGATCCCATAGACGGCAGCCCACCAGGCTCCCCCATCCCTGGGATTCTCCAGGCAAGAACATTGGAGTGGGTTGCCATTTCCTTCTCCAATGTGTGAAAGTGAAACGTGAAAGTGAAGTTGCTCAGTCGTGTCCGACTCTTAGCGACCCCATGGACCACAGCCTACCAGGCTCCCCCATCCATGGGATTTTCCAGGCAAGAGTACTGGAGTGGGGTGCCATTGCCTTCTCTGCCTAACTTGAATATCAAGTAAGAAAAGTCAAGATAATCTACAGTTATCTGTGTCTTCTACTCCTCTCCAGACAAGTTACAAGTAACATTTCCTCTTTGAAGACATATTCCACCACCTCATTCTGATACTAACACAATTGTTCAGGATCTCTTCATGTCTTGAATTATTACAAGTTTCTCAGCCTCCATATCAGTTCACTGGTAATACAAATCTTTGTCACTTATGATTTTAACTTTAAAATCCAATTCATTTCTTAGAGCCTGTTCTCATATAACATTATTCAATTACTCATTTAAGAAAGAACTGCAACTCTTAGGTGCCACACATACAAATATTTAATATACATGATCCACACACACAAGCAGCTCACTCACCATGACAATCACAGCAAGATGCTCCCTCCTTCAAAACTCCACACTGGCCCCACAAGAACTTATTTTCCTTCTATACTCTACAAAGACTTTCTTCTCATCTCTGGCCCAGATAATCCCAGTATCTTCATCTTGCCCTTTAACACTGAGTCACTACTATGTGCTTAGCAATATGCTAGAAGTTGATTAGGTACTCAATGCCAAACAAAACACAGTATTTTTTTTGTATTCAGGTCCGACCCCATTTGCTCCTACATACTATGCTAACTTTCTCAGTGTCTTTATAATTGCCCTTTATGTTATATTAGATGCTCATTCATGTCAGACTCTTTGTGACCCATGGACTGTAGACCGCCAGGTTTGCCTGTCCAGGGAATTCTCTAGGCAAGAATAGTGGAGTGGGTAGCCATTCCCTCTCCAGGGGATCTTCCCAACCCAGCGACTGAATCTGGGTCTCCTGCATTGCAGGCAGATTCTTTAACATCGGATTCTCCTGGTATTCACTTTTTCACTCTCATTTTCTCATACTCCACAACTAATAGTAAACAAACTCTGACTTGCCACTCATGTCAGATGGTCCCTTCCAGTATCATCCTGAGACCAGTGGGCCTTACACTTTAGAGAACCCATTCTTGACCTCTGTCCAGGTACTTCATGAAGTAAAAAACCTGCAAAGTCCAAGGAATGCTTTCTGACTTCTCTGGACTGTAAGACAGCAGATTCCCAAGATTCTGAATTGCCAGGCCGAGAGAGTATCATCCCCAGGACAGACTGAGACATAGGCATACCCACCTCTAGCCCAAGGGGTAGTCAAAAGATAGTCTGCAAGGGATGGGGCAAGGTCGCTTTGGGAGTGGGCATGTGGACATGTTGTAGCAAAGAACCTAGAAGACAGGGAAAAGGAGGGAGAGTACAGGATAAAAGTAAGGTGACAGAGGCCAATTCTCCCTTGGCCACTGTGTTCCGGAACAGAACACTTAAAAAATCCTAAAATTCTAAAACCTCATTATAAAGCTGTATCAGTCAAATTAGAACCCTAATTTGAGAGTTTATTTATTTAACAGTTAACTGATTTGTAGCATTTAAATATTCAGGCACATGATGAGTGAACTTCCATGTGTATTCTTGCATCCGTTAGTGTTAAGGGTGGGCCTGGTTTCTACACCCTGTTTCCACTGATGGTTCACCAGTTTTAATCTTCATTATAATCCATCAAGTGTTACAAATGTACTGACAGCTGCTGCTGCTGCGGCTAAGTCGCTTCAGTTGTGTCCGACTCTGTGCGACCCCACAGACGGCAGCCCACCAGGCTCCCCAGTCCCTGGGATTCTCCAGGCAAGAACACTGGAGTGGGTTGCCATTTCCTTCTCCAGTGCATTAAAGTGAGAGTGAAAGTGAAGTCACTCAGGCGTGTCCAACTCTTAGCGACCCCGCCTACCAGGCTCCTCCATCCAGGGGATTTTCCAGGCAAGAGTGCTGGAGTGGGGTGCCTTCTCCAGTAGTGGCAGCAGTAGCAGCAAAATAGCACTGATAATACCACTCACCGAGTCCTAGCATAGTACCAAGCATTTAATCTTTACTAAACTCTTTCACACCCTTTGTGTTACTTAAAACCCAACCATCTTATTATCTTCGTCTTATCCATGAGTTGAAAGTAAGTGTGTCAAAAGAAGGATTCTAATCAAGGTCTTTCTAAATTAACAGCTCAGGTTCTTCACACTATACTTCCTTTCAGATGATTAAGAGATTTGCCTGGCTTCAAACTGCTCCCTGCTAACCTGCACAGATCTGCCAGATTAATCTCCCTTAAAGATCTCTTTTACCTTAACATTTGATCCAGTTTTTAAAATATACACTGTTGGTTATGCTCTACGCAGTTAAGTTTCAAGTCCTTAGCCTGATTTTTCTTTCAACTCCATCTGCTTCATCATTTCCTAAAATACTCTTCAATTTCTTCACACCAGAATCATACCTTGCCTTTGGTTCCCATGTAAGTCCTTCCCCATATACCTAGACAACACACCTCCCTAAAAACATTTAAGATCCATATCATCATACTTTGCCTCCTTCCTAAAGACTTCTCTGACTACTCAAGGCCAGAATCTTTTCTCATCCCCAATGTTGTATATCCCTGTAATACTAAGAGTCTCTGATCACTCAACAAGTAATTAGCTATGAACTTAGCAGGGTGTCAACTTCAAAGCATATGATGTATCTTCATGTCACTTTATGAAGTTAATTTTTTTGGAAGGCACTATAGGGGAAATTGGTAAAGTGGCTCTAAAGACAAAACCCCCGGCTGATAATCTGCCTTGATCATATATTAGCACAGACTTTGGAAGTGAATTTGTAAAGTAATTCATTTATGATTAGCAGACTTTTTGGTCCCAGAGCCCGTCTCGATCTTAAATTTTTCGAGAATACCGAAGAATTTTTGTTTATGTGTATTATACCTAGTTGTGCAGTGGTATATAATTTATCAGCCAACTTTCCTCCCTTCACCCTCAAAAATGCCAAATTTCTGGTTTCAATCATTTCATAATGTAAATATTCCCAATATAGCTAGTTTCAAGTTAGCAATGTGACAACTGAGTAAAGATTTAAGAAGATATGAATAACATTGGCTCTCTCCAGCTATTAAGAGGAGCTTCAGTTCACTACTGGTTATGTCTGTTCATTTATCATATTAGAAAATAAAATGGAAGGAGAAAGTTCAAGACAGTGGCATAGGAAGATCCTACACTCCTCCCATGGATAAACCAAACCTACAGCTACATATGGAATAATTCCCTCTGGGAAAAAAAATAAAAACTAAAAATTCTGCCAGCAAACAGTAAAAGGGCAAACAGTAAAAAAGGCCAGATCACAACAGGGAGCAGAGACAGCCTCACCAAGAACCTCATCCCAGCATGGCAACCTGCAACTGGGAGGGATTTCACAAATCCAGAGCTTTTCCCTCAGTAGGAAGAGGTGCATGCCCCATATCAGGCACCCCAACCCTTAGGACATGAAACAAAGAGACAAGCCTCCAAAACATCTGGCTATGAAAACAATGGGGCTCACATCCAAGAGACCCAGAGGACTGTAGGCAGCTGGGATACTTTAAAGGGCTTGAGCTCAGACTCACTCTCTCTGGACACCAGCACAAAAACAGCAGTTTGAAAACTCCTAGACTGGATGTGAATTAAAGCATCTACCAGAAGGACAGAGACCTGATTGGACTCTATGGGGACAGAAAGAGAAAGTTGCTCAGTCGTGTCCAACTCTTTGCAACCCCATGCACTACAGCCTGCCAGGTTCCTCTATTGATGGAATTCTCCAGGTAAGAATGCTGACGTGGGTAGCCATTCCTTTCTCCAGAGGATCTTCCAGACCCAGGGACTGAACCTGGGTCTCCTGCATTGCAGGCAGATTCCTTACTGTCTGAGCCACTGGGAGCTGGTCATTTTTCTGCTCCCTTCTGCCATGAAGGTGCTAGCAGGTCAGGTACGCCCTGACCCTGTACCCTCTCAAGGCCCTGCCAAAAGCAGTGGGCTCACCCAAGTCCTGAGCTCTCCTGCTGTCTCAATGAAGTTGGCAGGCATGGGCAATACACACAGGGAATACTCCTTGCTCACCTATCTGGCTATGGTGGCCAGGGGGCTGGCATTCTTGGGTCCCACAGGACTATTAACAATTGGAAAGATAGTTGTGGCAGGCATCATCCTCAAGGCACCAGAGAGTCAGCAGAATGAAACATATCCTAGATCTGTCAGTGAAACAGGAGAATTTATTTAGCTTGAGGGGCTATAACTTTAGCTTGAGGGGCAGACTAGGGCTTGCCAAACATATCTAGAGACTACAAAGCTGCCCAGTGAAAACAGGCTGGGAAACACCATCTTTGTGCTATCCCTTGACCTTGCAACAGTTCTCTTCTATCTCCCAGAAAACAGGTTATACACATGACTGAAACCTCGATTTTTGCAAGTGATGCTCAAGACACCTCCAGATTACCAGCAGTGTTTATGATTGCAATCCCACAGGACTGTATATATTTGCATTCTTAAAAAGCTGTCTGAAGGTCTAGCTTCTCGTCAGCTTGAAGATAGCTGCTGACTGAGCTACTTCCCTTTGGAACACTGATAGGTTATGGGCACAGCCTCAACAACTGGGAACTATCAGGAATAACTCAGGCTGCTTGGACAACCACAAGGGTTCAACAGACAACCAAGACCTACGGTGAGGCTGAAAGATACTGTTCATCTCCAAACACAATGCCATTCCTTCAAGATTGGGAAGGCAGTTGTTTCACCTAATATATAGAAACAAACAGAGTCAAGCAAAATGAAGACAGAGAAGAACAAGTCCGAAAAGGAAGAAAAACAAAAAACTTAACAACAACAAAAAGCTCAGTGAAACAGAGATAGTAATTTGTTTGAAAAAGCATAAAAGTTAAATGTAAATAAGCTAACTGCTCCAATCAAAAGATATGGCGTGGCTGAACGGATACATAAACAAAACACATCTATATACTACCTACAAGAGACTCACTTCAGATACAAAAAAACACACATAAAGAAAGTCAAGGGATGGAAAAAGATATAGAATGCCAACAGAAACCAAAAGAAAGCTAGGGCATCCAACTTCTATCAGAAAAGAAAAGAAAATAGGCTGTAAAACATCTACTACAATAAAAGAAGGGCATTACATAATGATACAGGATCCCTGATGGCTCAGACAGTAAAGAACTTGCCTGCAATGTAGGAGACAAACATATGATCCCTGGATCAGAAAGATTCCCTGGAGAGGGAATGGTAACCCGCTCCAGTATTCCTGCCTGGGAAATCCCATGGACAGAGGAGTCCGGTGGGCTACAGTCCATGGGATCACAAAGAGTTGGACAAGACTGAGCAACTAACACACACACACATATATAATGATAAAGGGGTCAATCTAAAGAGAAGACAATAGTATTTGTAAATATACATGCACCCAACATAAGAGCACCACAGATATTAACACACCTAAAGGGAGAAAGTGATAGAAATACAATAATATTGCAGAACTTTAATAACCCACTTACATAAATGAATAGCTCATCTACATGTTACGAGAAAACTGAAAAACTCATAAATGTGTGAAGATTAAACAATATGCAATTAAACAACTAATGGGTTGTTTAATCAACAACCCATTGAGATCAAAAGAAAAATAAAAAAATACTGATACACAATGTACCAAAATATATGGATGCAGCAAAAGCAGTTCTAAGAGGAATGTATAGTCATACAAGTCTACCTCAAGAAAAAAGAAAATCCTCAACCTATCTAACTTTATACCTAAAAGAACTAGGCTTCACTGGTGGCTCATATGGTAAAAGAATCTGCCTGCAATGCAGGAGACCCAGGTTCCACCCTGCATTGGGAAGTTCCCCTGGAGAAGGGAATGGCAACCCACTCCAGTATTCTTGCCTAGAGAATTCCATGGACATACGAGCCTGGCGGGCTACAGTCCATGGCGCAAAGCATCGGACATAACTAAGTAACTAACACTTTTCACTTTTCAAAGGAACTAGAAAAGAAGAACAAAGCCCAAAGTAAGTTGAAAGAAGGTAATAAAAATGACCAGAGCAGAAAAAGAGACTAAAATGGCAACAGAAGAGGTCAATGAACCTAAAAACCCATTCTTTGACAAAATAACCAAAACTGACAAACTGTTAGCTGAATTCACCACTCTCACCACTTTTATTTAACGTAGTATTAGAAGTCCTAGTGAGAGCAATTAAGCAAGAAAAAAAGTAAACAAAAGGCATCCAAACTGAAAAGGAACAAGTAAAACTGTCACTATTTGAGGACAGAGTGTATATGTAAGTCAGACAGAGAAAGAGACATACTGTACGATCTTATATATGGAATCTAAAAAACAACACAAATGAACAAGCCAAATTCATAAAAAAAAAAAAAAACAGCACAGACAGCTGCCAAAGTAGGGGGGGGATTGGAGTGGGCAAATGGGTGACCTGCTAAAGAGGCACTAACTTGCAAATAAAAAATGTTAAGGGAATGTAATATACAAATGGTGACTATAGTCTATAATAATACTGTAGTGTATATTTGAAAGTTGCCGAGGGAGTAAATCTTAAAAGTGCTCATCACAAGAAAAAGAAATGTTGTAATTTTGTATGGGATGGTTGGTAACCAGACTTCCTGTCATGATCATTTTTTAAAGTGTATAAAAATAACAAATTATTATGTTGGACACCTAAAAATACATGAATAAAAAAAGAGTAATAGTAAAACCATTGCATCTTATAAGTCACAATTTTATGAAATAAATGTAATTTTCTGAGGAAAAAAACAATTTTATGAGAAGAGTAGCACTGTTTTTTGTATTGTTCAGTCCCTAAGTCATGTCCAACTCTGCAACCCCATGAACTGCAGCACATCAGGCTTCCCTGTCCTTCATTATCTCCCAGAGATTGCTCATACTCATGTCCATTGAGTTGGTGATGCCATTCAACCAGCTCATCCGCTGTCGCCCCTTTCTCCTCTTGCTCTCAATCTTTCCTATTATCAGGGTCTTTTCCAATGAGTTGGCTCTTTGTTATCAGGCGGCCAAAGTACTCCAGCTTCAGCTTCAGCATGTCCTTCCAATGAATATTCAGGACTGATTTCCTTTAGGATTGACTGGTTTGATCTTCTTGCTGACCAAGGTACTCTCAAGAGTCTTCTCCAGCACCACAGTTTGAAAGCATCAATTCTTCAGCACTCAGCCTTCTTTATGGTCTAACTCTCACATCTATACATGACTACTGGAAAAACCACAGCTTTGACTATATCTACATTTGTCAGCAAAGTGATGTCTCTGCTTTTTAACACGCTTTCTAGTTTTGTCATAGCTTTTCTTCCAAGGATCAAGCATCTTTTAATTTTGTGGCTGCAATCACTGTCCACCGTGATTTTGGAGCCCAAGAAAATAAAATCTGTCACTGTTTCCACTTTTCTCCCATCTATTTCCCATGAAGTGTTGGGACCAGACGCCATGATCTTTGTTTTTTGAATGTTGAGTTTTAAGCCAGCCTTTTCCCTCTCCTCTTTTACCTTCGTCAAGAGGCTCTTTAGAGACAGATAAATGTTGCATACTAACACATATGTACAGAATCTAGAAAGATGGTATAGATGAAATTACTCGCAGGGCAGCAATGGACACACAGACATAGAAAACAGACTTATGGAAAAACACTTATGGTTGGGGAGACGGGAGGAAAGAGAGGGTGAGATGTATGGAGAAAGTAACATGGAAACTTACATTACCATATGTAAAATAGATAGCCAATGGGAATCTGCTGTATGGCTCAGGGAACTCAAACAGGCGCTCTCTAACAACCTAGAGGGGTGGGGTGGGGAGAGAGATGGGAGGGAGGTTCAAGAGGGAGGGGGCATATGTATCCCTACGGCTGATTCATGTTGATGTTTGGCAGAAACCAACATAATTCTGTAAAGCGATTATCCGTCAATTTAAAAATAAATAAATTTTAAAAATAAAAAATTAAGAGTTTACAAAAAAAAAAAAAAAAGGCTCTTTTAGTTCCTTTTTGCTTTCTGCCATTAAAGTGGTATCATCTGCCTATCTGAGGTTGTTGATATTTCTCCTGGCAATCTTGATTCCGGCTTGCGAGTCATGCAGCCTGCCATTTCGCATGCTGTACTCTGCATTAAAGTTAAATAAGCAGGGTGACAGTATTCAGCTTTGACATACTCCTTTCCCAATTTTGAACTAGTCCATTGTTCTATGCCCGGTTCTGTTACTTCTTGCCCTGCATACGACCTTCTCAGGAGACAGGTTGATAGGCATCATTTTACAGTTTCATAAACTTCTTTAATATATTAATAGAAAACAACTGGCTTCTCAGGTCTACTTTTACACACAACTTGATGTTTTGATTGAAATATATAAAATACACGCAGCCTCACATAGATATTTAGTTGAAAAGGAAAGACCTCCTGGGGCTGGTCTGCAGCCTCCCACCCCCGCCCCCGGGTCCTCCATTCATACTTTGAGCAGCATTCACATGCAGTATACATTTTATATAGAAGACTCTGGTGTGAAAAGACCTCACCAATAGTGAGAGTTTGGACTAGTTTAGTAGTTAAAAGTTTTTCTCACTTAGCAATTATTTAAATATGAAAAACTCTAAGTTTAGTCTGCACTGAGAAGAAAGTTTATGCTATTTCCTGTGTATATTTACATATATATATATATACACACAAGGAAGTTCCCTGGTAGCTCAGACAGTAAAGCGTCTGCCTACAATGTGGGAGACCTGGGTTCGATCCCTGGGTCAGGAAGATCCTCTGAAGAAGGAAATGGCAACCCACTCCAGTACTCTTGCCTGGAAAATCCTATGGACGGAGGAGCCTGGTGGGCTACAGTCCATGGGGTCGCAAAGAGTCGGACATGACTGACTGACTTCACGTACATACACACATATATGCAAATATACTTCCCAATTCAACAACTCAAAGTACAAAGAATATCAAGGAAGATATAACTATAAAGTAAAAACTTCATTTTCAAGAGAAAAAAAATTTACACAGAGAATATTTATGAAGCTCACAAATGAATCTTCACTGAGTTGGCCATAATCTTCAGTTAAGCATAAAAGGTACAATTATCCTCTACGTTTTCACAAGTGATCAATGGCACCATATGTACAAAATGACAAATCAGAGTTACATATTCATTGATGTAAAAAAATAGCTTGAGAACATAATTATATTTTGGTTAACTTAAATTTTATATTTCCCAATTTAATGTTTTAAGGAATATTTACTTCTTCAAAATGATACTGTTAAACGTTTAACAGTATGGGCACATAAATCATTGCTGCTGTTTAGTTGCTAAGTCCCGTTTGACTCTTTGGCAAGTCCATGGACTGTAGCCCGCCAGGTTCCTCCATCCACGGGATTTCCCAGGCAAGAATACTGGAATGGGCAGCCACTTCCTTCTCCACACCTTCCCGACCCAAGGGCAGAAGCCAGGCATCCTGTACTTGCAGGTGTACTCTCTACCACTGAGACGCCTGGGAAGCTCATCCATAAGGCATACTCAACCTAAAATTTACAGAACTACAGGCAATAGCCAGTAGTTTTATCTGAAAAACTGTATATTCTTAACAGTAAGTGCTATTTTCCCTTGGCTCTAAGTATCACTGTAGCCTGGTATTTCTTTCCCTTTTACAATATCAAGGCAAAGTTAGGTATGTTCCTTACCTCCTCCTCTACTTAAGCTTTGGCTAGAATTACCCGCTTCAAAGAAATAGGAGAGTTATTGCCTAAACCAGTTTAATCCCACTAGCTACTTCAAACTGCTACATTTCAAACCACTTCTATTCTTTTGCAAATATTATCTATTCATTAAATTAAATGCCTTTATGATCCCTTCAGCAACAACAGTATATATTAAAATTTAAACTATATTTTGTAAATCAAGTGTAAGTATATTGAACATTTTTTCAAGGGTAGGCCAAAAAGTACCACAGGTAATCAGATTTTTATGGGACTCTACTGTTGCTTTATTTCTTAGCAGAAGTTACTGATAACTCATTTTCAGTTTTCCTTTATCATTAGTATTAGGTGCTAACACAAGGCTGGGCAGTTTACTTACTTCTGCTCCTACTTTTTACATGGGAGAAAAAATGGAGAGAAGTCAAACGTTTAAATAATATAAGAATCACCATACATACTTACTAAAATAAACTTGCTTTATTCTTTAAATTCTACCCTATGTTAGAGTAATTAGTATTTTATCTGACCAGTGTATATTTTTCTTATCAATTACTGTCCTATAATCTTTAAAGATCCTATCCCAATATTTGAATCTGTGAACAAGAGGGATTACTATAAACTGTTTATTCTAACAAATTCCTAATACTGAAAATGACATAAAATATACATACATAATATTCCTCTTGGAAAACCATTATTTTCTGATTATATGTTTCACGTTACTACCTGTTTTCAGCTGCCACCCTCTCTAGCAAAACCCTCTTCAAATCCTACCACAAGGAGTCAGCTAGAAAGATAATGACCATACTTATGGTCATGTAATGTCATAGTCATAGTAATGACCATACTCAAGACCATACCAGTCTGAGTGCCAATACAGACTCTCACGCTAACTTTTCTATAGACACATCTTGCTTTATCATTCACCTTATGTTCACGTTATAATGCAACTGTATATGCAAAATCTTCATGTTTACATTAAAAATCTGGGCTTAAAATAGCTGAAGAATTTAAAAATAATTAGTCATCAAATGATAAGCCAGGAATTGAACTCAGGTCTATTTTACTTTTCAAAAGGCTAGGACTCACATCTTCCTCTAACAATTTTGCAAGCTGACAAAGCTCATGTAACATGCATCAGATATTTTTATTTTCTTCAGCTAAAGACATAAGTAGCCATGGATATTTGTGTAAGTGAAATTCACGTGAGTGTCTCACATAGCATACTTTGGGTCTCTGTGGAAACTTTACAGATCCATGCAAGTACTCCAACAGACTTCTATTAATATTGGGACAATCCCAACAAAAATCTATATTCAAGATTAGTTGAAGGAGGTAATCATTCCAGAAGTCTGCTTCATACTAATCATGTTTGTGTCTTCAAGAGTGAGCTGTGATTTCATACTCATAGGTTGAACTACAGTTCATACCCATGCCTCATGATGTGGAAGAGGACAAAGTCGTTAACTATTAGAATGTGCGGCAGGTCAGCCTACCGAACAGCTCAACTACAATTCAGAATAAGGCATGACTTCTATATAGTGGTATGCAGTCACTACGTAAAATAAAGACAGTAACACTTCAGAAATATCACTGACTGTAAAAAAGAGCCACATAATAAATTTATTCCCTAGAAAAGCAGACAACTCAATGTTGTACAGTGATGCCTATATTCAAGTACTAAACTTACTGTGGCTCTAGTGGATTGCTAATATTTCAGATATTGATACTCTAGTGGTAAAACTTCCAAACAACCTAGTTCTGCTTGGTAAAGGTAGTATTTACATTGAATTTGAATTAGGATACTAATTCACCAGAGAGCAGAAAAAGTTTCTTTGGTGATGCCATGCTGATCCCTGGGTCTATGACACCTCTTAATATCATTCTCTACTAGGAAGCTAGTATAATATTAGATGGGTGTATTAAGATACCTCAATGGGAAAATGCCACTGTGGGTAAGCTATTATTATAGAAATGCACACACAAAAAAAAAACATGGCACTTAATCACTGATAAAAATTTCTATCTAAAGAAAGTTGTTAAAAAATAGTTTATACTATTTACCATTTACTCAGTCTATGCCATGAGTTTAAGAGGTTGATTTTACCTTTAGCTAAAGCTGTGTATTTTCTAATCTGTTTAGGGCAGCTGTCATGTAATCAGAATAAGCAGTGCCATTTTAAAAAGGAAGTCTTTTAATGAAATATAATAGGTCACAAATACCTAATTTCTGCTCTTTACTGTAATTGCCAGTATGTACTAAAACTGTCACTTTAACAATCTCTTCCAAATGCTGACACAAAAGATGAACAAATCAGGGTATTAGTATGTATGTATATTTACAGCTTATTGCTGTCAAAGGCTATAGGGTTCCACTCCAACTTCAGCAGCTATATGAGGATCGACTTTTTTTGATGGAGGCATCCTGTTTCAGGTTGTGAATGTATCTGAATTAATCTCTTTTTCATGGCTAGGTAAGCAAATATAGACTAAAAAACACCCAGGAGAAATGTTAACAAAGTTGTAGCACAGTATTACACCTTTAGGAATATCACAGACACTTTTACTCTCACTGTGGAATATGGTACATTTTACTACTTTATTCTTTTTTCTTCAATAGATTCTCTGCTCCATTGGTTGTTGGTTCATAATTACAAAAAACACTGTTTATATGTAGTTCAAATAGTGTGGTTTCTTTGATAATTTTAAAGTTTATCATAAGCATCAGCTTTATATGCTCATCATTTAAATTGCATACATAATATTACAAAGAGTTGCTGAAAAATTAAAACAGAGGATCCCCAAAAGAGAGCACAAATATTGCGATTTTTATTTTTTAACAAGCATTCAATATAACTGTCTTGCTACAGTTTGGTTTTATAAGTCTTTTTAAAAAACACCTCCCTAGAAACTCCTTTACATAATATTCCTTTTACTTTTTTATTTTGAGCATACATTTTTTAAATCAGTAGCTCTTTAAATTTGGTATTATTATTGCTATTTTAATACCAGAAGTACTATGTACAAATAGTAGTAGTTTTATAAGAAGTTTACCCATTTTTTAAAGGCTAAGCTTCCCCAAAATCAAACTAGCCTACTGTGAAAAGAAAACCATGACAACTGTTTGTACCTCTTGCTTTATTATTACATCCGGCCTGGTCACTCTTAGAAATTCAATCTATTATGGTTGCTAGGAGTCTGTTGCTGTGCAACCTAGAAGGGTATGCTGTGCTTTCAGGCTAAGGAGTGCTAATAAACCTGTAGGCTTCCCTCTATGGGTCTGACCAGTGTGTTTAAAGAGCTTAATACTTTTCAAGAGTGATTGGACCACAATTCAAGACACATCCTATTAAAAATAAGTCACACTGAGAGATTTCTAACAAAGGAACAAAATGCTAAACATACACAAATATTCAAAATGAATCCTTAGAATCCCTAACTAATTTGGTAAAACAAATAAAGAACAGATTATGATCTACATTTCAATTATACCACCTAGCATTTCCAAGTTTTTATTTCCACATAGTCTCCTAAAAGGTTATAATGGATACAGATGAACTGAGAAAGTTTCAAGGAAAAAAAAAAAGGCAGTATTAAGCATCTTCAACTTTGATTTTTAAAAATGGCATTAGGTAGAATCCAATAGCAGAAAAGTAAATTAAACCTAGGAACCCAGAAGTCATGAAGTCATGAACTAAAAGCAGTCCCCCACCACACACACACACACACACACACACACACAAAATCACTGAAAAACTAAAGAAATTCTAAGTTTCATTTTATTATAAAACCAGATTTTTGTTTTTCTTGTCACCCCTTTTGGTAATAATTTTATATTAATTCCAAAATCTATTCTATCCTATCAGATACATATTCTATAACTTTAAAGATTAACACTCAACAAGTTATTGACATAAATTAATTACAACTAGTACTACTTCAATACAAATGCAAACAAAAGAGAAAAAACAGTAGTCTATCAATAAAATACTGCTAAACAAATTATGTGAAACAGAAGTTGAAACGTGGGCGGGGACTTCCACCTTCTTTAAAAGAAGAAACTGTATTGAGGTTTATTTAGTTATGTATGATAGGCATTCTTTCATAAAGTATTTAAAGACAAAAGTAGATGCTGGCCTACTATAAAATACCAAAGACCATCAGGGAAATAAAAACAATACATGATTTTACAATAATCATCTAATCCAAACTTCCCAGGTATATTTTGGCTATGCTAATGTTGCCTGTAATTCCTGAAAGTTAAAAATAAAACTAAAAAAATAAAAACAACATTCATTTTTTACATTCACAGCAACATTTAGCCCTTCTATCTGCTCCAAACTGGGAGCATTGTTTAAAATAATCTGTCAACTGCATCACCTTATTCTTTTTTAAAGAGCCAACAGCACCTGTCCTTCCACTGCTGTTTTTTATTTCTTCTTCTCATTATGTACCATAGGAAGCAGAATAAAGGAAATTAGCTATTTCTCTAAAAGTACCAAGAAACAATAAACAGAGGAATGCAGAACAATTATTCCAAAAACAAAGAATTCAATAACAAGAGAGCCAAAGCAGGCTAAGAGGTGCAAAGGCGGCATTTGAGCAACAAACCAAGGTTGAGGCAGGATGGGTTGGCTGAGAAGATTCAGGGCTGAAAAAGCCTGTAAGGAAAGCCAAGCAGAGTAGAACCAAGCAAAAGGGGAAAATGGGACAGAAAGGATATGAGAGACAAGAATGCAGAAAGAGAACTGAAAGAAAATTTGCAGAAACAAGAGGATTCATTTTATAGCTGAGGAAAAAAAGGGAAAAAACACAAAGATGAAAAATTTTACATTCAATAATTGTATTTCCCTTGACTCACTCTTACTTCTTCTTAAGTCAAGGAACAACACAGAAAAGAAAAGGTCCTTAAAAGATGCAGTGATCATCAGTAACAACTATAATGCCAAAAAAAAAAAAAAGCGATTTTTTAGCTTGAAGATTCAACGTAATTTTACAGTTCAGAACTTTGAAAACTTTCCAGTTCTCATTTAGGATTAGAAAAACTTAATTCTAAAACTAAGAACCTATTAATAATATATGAAAACCTTTCTCAAGTAATGAAAATTGATTTTTTCCAACAAGAACAAAACATTAGAATATACACACTACACACACAGACACACAGCAGTCAATAAAGTCATTAAAGTCAGATTCTACTTAGGAGTATACCAGTCACAGGGCCTGTGGCAGGCAAATGCATTTATTTTAAAGCAATTATTTAATAGTTGGTTAATCACTAGTATATATGACATAACTCTAGAAGAATCTGCTCTGAAAGAATCCAAGTTCTAAACTGTCTTCATTAATATTTAGGACCCTGTCAGGTACTACTGGGCTTCCCTAAGTGGCTCAGATAGTAAAGAATCTGCCTGCAATGCAGGAGACCCGGGTTCAATCCCTGGGGTCAGGAAGATTCCCTGGAGAAGGGAATGGCTACCCACTCCAGTATTCTTGCCTGGAGAATTCCATGGAGAGAGGAGCCTGGAAGGCTACAGACCACAGGGTCGAAAAGAGTTTGACACAACTGAGAGACTTAACACTATAATTTTTCACTTTTCACAGGCAGTGTTAACTAAAAGGCAATGGATAAAATAAAGAATAATAAATTGTTAAATGAGAATGGATATCTTACAGTAGAAGTGTTGTTGAAAAAGAGCTTTCTGGTGTCCATTGAGGTCTTCTGTCTTTCAAGTTATGAAGCCACAAAAAATCATGAAGTGTGGCTTCATTACAAGAAACCAGCTACAGAAATGCAGCTACAGAGAATCACATATTTATCTATGGAATTTGGCCTGTCTTTTGCACATTCAAGTTTGATTGGATTTGCAACACCCTGTCACACTTCATTTCTACATACCAATCCCTCTCTCCCCAAAACCAAAGATCCTCAACAAAAGTTGCTGAATAAACTGAATTCTGAATTTTTAAAAATTTCTTAAGCATTTGTCAAGAATTATAGGCTTTTTAATAAATCACATAACTAGGGTTGGTAGCCAATGACTTAGAGGTTAGAATTCTTTTTAGTTATCATCTTATTAATTATAAAGAGAAAAAAAATCATTATGCGAGCCCCAAATATATGGCCCTTCTTGCTTCTACCAGCTCCTATCTACTGACAGAATACTTCCCAAAATATGTTTTTTCAAAAGTTTTCTGTAATTTATTTAGCCAAGGTCAAAAGGATATTGATGGACAAAGGAAGAGTTTTTAATATTAAGATTTATTAAAGGATTGTGATACAACATCTGATTGGAAGAGTGCTTATCAGTTAAAAACTTGTTTTAAAACCTCAAAAAACTTCTACATTTTAATTACTACTAACCACTTTTATCATTTAAAAACTTGAAAAAATATTGAATTAATGGGAAAAAGGGAACTGGATCAATTGATTTTTGAAATGTATAACAGGATACTGAAAAAAGCATCTTTAAGTACATTCTATAAATCTGAGGGCCAATTTCAGTTGTACCACATTATAAATGCCAAAAATCTCAAAGATACATTTTTCACAATTTTTTCTGTGAAAGCAAATACACAGAAAATCTTTAGAAGAAATAAAAAGGAACCATCTTTGTAAAGAGAAAAATGTTACTTTCTCACAGAGCACTAACGAACTGACTTTGTGGAGTCTAAACTTAATTTGGAAGATAATATTTAATTCCAACTCAAAATCTGAGACAAGAAATATGAAAGTCCACAATTCAAAATCTTAAATGATACTTGTTTGGAAACTAACCTCTATTCTTTTTATGATTTTTTTTCCATCCATCCCTCTATTTCCAGGGGGTGGGGAGATGATGCATCATGGCAAAGCAGAGTAAAGGGTAGTGTGAGCACTGAGCCTGGCTCAGCTGTGCTGGATCTCTTTTCATAGGTAAAAAGTGAGGCCAACAACAATGGGGTCTGTGGGGAGTGAGGAGGAAGGGCTGGAGTAAGATTAACCACAACTTAATAATTAAAGCAGAGAGATGGATACATAGGAATTCATTTCATTATTTCATCATATTTTCTATTTTTGTGTATCTTAACATTTTTCATTAATGAAAAGCTAGGTAGGGGAGAATATGAGGGCAGACTTGCTTTCCAAAGTCTTTCATACAGCTTACATATTTTTTCATAAACATGGTGATGGTACAAACAAGCGGTGATACTAAATTTGACTTTATTTATTTATATTTTTAATGGCAAAAACAGCAAGTACTCAAGTTCAATAAACTTTGAACTACAGGCTGCTAAAATGTGGGAATATATGACTCACTTCAGACACAAATGCCTGGCCGTATCTTCTAGTATAACCACTTTACCAACCTTCAAGGAGAAAACCAGGATTAGAAATAAACATTACATACAAAGTCACATAAATTCAAACAGAGAAATGTAGTTTATGTGATTAAAACTCCACGACAATTTCCTTAACTTAGATACAACTTCCTTAACTTAAATACATTAAAAACTATGCTTTTATATTATACATTTTGTACCATTTTTGAGTATTCCAATACAGTACAATACCCTCAAATACTGTCAAACTGTATGTACATTTCATAATGGATGACAGGCACAGTGTTGAATATCTGACACTGAATTTGAAATGGAAAATACAATTTTGACATTAGTACACTGAAAATTTTATTCTAAAAATATCAGTATGACAACCTATTTGTCAAAATAACAGAATTCAAGACAATTTCCCCCCATTAGTAACTTTTAACTTTTATTTGTCTAAATAATCTCATTTATCTCTTATAGCATATACAAAATTTTACAAATAAATTCAATTCATAAACCTATGAGAAGTCACAATTAGCATGACTGGATAATGACAGATATCTAACCTATATAAACAAAGACTTTTCATTTTCATATCTAACACACTGACCATAGAAACCATCATATGCAAAGAGTCTTGGTTCTGTTTAAATTAGCCATATAAGTAAACTGAGAGCATAATCAACAAATAAGCAGTTTGGCTAGAGTAATTTCTATTTATCTATTAACTGTGATTTTTAACTTTTAATACTTCATGCATCAATTCTTTCCATTTTTTAAAATATATATTTTAGTGACAGTTACAGGTGTTTCAGAAGAACCTCTAACCTGTAAGCAGGTAGGGTGAACTTGAAAATCTCCTCTCTCCTCCAAAAAAAAAAATAAAAGTTTTTGAGAGAGATTTTTAATCTTCCCAATCTCTTATAGAAACCAGTTTTTAGTCAACAGTTTTAGTCAATACAACTACAAAAGAATATATAAATGAAAAGGGTGTATATTCAGAGAAAAGCATATAAAATGGATAAAAGGCAGCAAAGAGAAAGGAAGAAAGAAAAGTACTATGTAAGAACAGATGTAAACAGATAGGGCTCTTTATTTACAGAAGAAAATACAGCTCTGTAGCTCCTCCTTTACAGAAGGAAGACTAGCATCAATCAAGGCATCAATACATAAAGCCACATTTGAAGAAATAAACAATACTTACCTCTGTAACACTTTGTCACCTTCTCTTTAAGTTTTTCCTAATTTCCCTATTTAAAATTTTCTTCACTCTCATCACCTACCCTCTCTATTCTCCTTTATTTTTTCCCTATAGCATTTATAACCATTTATTATAATATTCATTTATTTTCTCTCTCTCGTTGCCAATTGTTCAACTTTAAACTCTTTGAGAGCATAGACCTGATCAATTTTGTTCACTGTTGTATCCTCCACAGAATTCCTCTGCTTGGCCTATATAGTAGGTGCCAATATTTACTCAATAAATAACTGAAAAAAGTAAAAATGAACTTGTACACCTAAACTGATTCTAGAAATTGAAGGAAACCCCTTAAGTCTGAAGACAGGTCAAGATGACTTCATAACTGGTAGGAAATTTACCAAACAAAATCTCAAAAGATGATACAGAATGAACATATATGGTTAAAAAAAGAACTGGATGGATTTATGGATGATAGTTTCATAAAAAATAAACATTCTTCAGGGTAAAGTCTCCATAGTAGACATCAAAGCCAACTGTAACATCCCATAGTGCAACTGTAGTGGAACATCACAAGTGCAACCACAGATCTGACTACTGTAATAATCCACTCTGACACCAAGAGCATTGGTAAAACCTTGGAACTCAAGCCCTAATTTTGCACTTTGTGGACATCTCAGCAGAACAGTGAAGATAGGCAGCAAAAGAAGAAACTAAAGCGTTTGAGAGTATTCAAAGTAGCCACCCCAAAAAAATTGTCCCCCAGGTCTCGCCTATGGTAAGCAGCATTAGAAATTTGCACAGTCTGCAACAATGAGAAAATGGGAAGAAGGTACTGGATTCTACAAGGCACTCTTCAAATTCTGAAACTAAGAAACTAGTCTTGTTAGACACAGGAAATTCCAAGCAAGTCTGAAATTTTATACACACAGACACATGCAAACACACACACACACACACACACAATGCATATACAGATACAGAGTTAGGTAACAAAATGTCACTTGAAAACATAAGAGGAAAAGACCTTGGTTAAGTCAGCTCAAATCTACTCCCTAATGATGCTAATTTGAAGAAATAACAAAAAACTTATGAAATCATTTCATTCCACTAAATCAATTTAAAAAAAAAAAGGAACTTTAAAAAATCCATTTGGAATACTGTAACTGCATTGCTCAAATGGTCACTATAAAATCAGGGCTAGACAAAATTAGTTCAGTTTCGTTGCTCAGTCGTGTCCAACTCTTTGTGACCCTGTGGACTGCAGCACACCAGGCCTCCCTGTTCATCACCAACTTCCAGAGTTTATTCAAACTCACATCCATTGAGTTGGTGATGCCATCCAACCATCTCAACCTCTGTCGTCCCCTTCTCCTCCCACCTTCAATCTTTCCCAGCATCAGGGTCTTTTCAAATGAGTCAGTTCTTCACATCAGGTGGCCAAAATACTGGAGTTTCAACTTCAACATCAGTCCTTCCAATGAATATTCAGGACTGATTTCCTTCAGAATGGACTGGTTGGATCTCCTTGCAGTCCAAAGGACTCTCAAGAGTCTTCTCCAACACTACAGTGCAAAAGAATCAATTCTGTGGTGCTCAACTTTCTTTAAAGTCCAACTCTCACATCCATACCTGACTACTGGAAAAACCATAGCCTTGACTAGATGGACCTTTGTTGGCAAAGTAATGTCTCTGCTTTTTAATATGCTGTCTAGGTTGGTCCTAACTTTTCTTCCAAGGAGCAAGTGTCTTTTAATTTCAAGGCTGCAGTCACCATCTGCTATGATTTTGGAGCCCCAGAAAATAAAGTCTGACACTGTTTTAGCATCTACTTGCCATGAAGTTACGGGACCAGATGCCATGATCTTAGTTTTCTGAATGTTGAACTTTAGGCCAACTTTTTCATTCTCCTCTTTCACTTTCATCAAGAGGCTCTTTAGTTCTTCTTCGCCTTCTGCCGTAAGTGTGGTGTCATCTATGTACCTGAGATTATTGATAATTCTCCCAGCAATCTTGATTTCAGCTTGAGCTTCATCCAGCCCAGCATTTCTCATGATGTACTCTGCATATAAGTTAAATAAGCAAGGTGACAATATACAGCCTTGACATACTCCTCTCCCTATTTGGAACCAGTCTGTTGTTCCGTGTCCAGTTCTGACTGCTGCTTCCTGACCTGCATACAGGTTTCTCAAGAGGCAGGTCAGGTGGTCTGGTATTCCCATCTTTTGAAGAATTTTCCACAGTTTGTTGGGATCCACACAGTCAAAGGTTTTTGCATAGTCAATAAAGCAGAAGTAGATGTTTTTTCTGGAACTCTCTTGCTTTTTCTATGAGCCAACGGATGTTAGCAATTTGATCTCTGGTTCCACTGCCTTTTCTAAGTCCAGCCTGAACATCTGGAAGTTCACAGTTCACGTACTGTTGAAGCCTGGCTTGGAGAATTTTGAGCATTACTTTACTAGCATGTGAGATGAGTGCAATTGTGGGGTAGTTTGAGTATTCTTTGGCATTGCCTCTCTTTGGGATTGGAATGAAAACTGACCTTTTCCAGTCCTGTGGCCACTGCTCAGTTTTCAAAATTTGCTGGCATTTTGAGTGCAGCACCTTCATAGCATCATCTTTCAGGATTTGAAATAGGTCAACTGGAATTCTATCACCTCCACTAGCTTTGTTCGCAGTGATGCTTTCTAAGGCCCACTTGACTTCACATTCCAGGATATCTGGCTCTAGGTAAGTGATAACACCATCGTGATTATCTTGGTCATGAAGATCTTTTCCATACAGTTCTTCTGTGTATTCTTGCCACCTCTTCTTAATATCTTCTGCTTCTGTTAGGTCCATACCATTTCTGTCCTTTATTGTGCCCATCTTTGCATGAAATGTTCCCCTGATATCTCTTTCTTGAAGAGATCTCTAGTCTTTCCCATTCTATTGTTTTCCTCTATTTCTTTGCACTGATCACTGAGGAAGGCTTTCTTATCTCTCCTTGCTATTCTTTGGAACTCTGCATTCAAATGGGAATATCTTTCCTTTTCTCCTTTTCTTTTCGCTTCTCTTTTCACAGCTATTAGTAAGGCCTCCTCAGACAGTTATTTTGCTTTTTTACATTTCTTTTTCTTGGGGGTGGTCTCGATCCCTGCCTCCTGTACAATGTCACAAACCTCCATCCATAGTTCTTCAGGCACTCTGTCTATCAGATCTAATCCCTTGAATCTATTTCTCACTTCCATTGTATAATCATAAGGGATTTGATTTGGGTCATACCTGAATGGTCTAGAGGTTTTCCCTACTTTCTTCAATTTAAGTCTGAGTTTGGCAATAAGGAGTTCATGATCTGAGCCATAGTCAGCTCCCAGTCTTGTTTTTGCTGACTGTATAGAGCTTCTCCATCTTTGGTTGCAAAGAATATAATCAATCTGATTTCGGTATTGACCATCTGGTGATGTCCATGTGTAGAGTCTTCTCTGGTGTTATTGGAAGAGAGTATTTGTTATGACCATTGCATTTTCTTGGCAAACTCTATCAGCCTTTGCCCTGCTTCATTCTGTACTCCGAGACCATATTTTCCTGTTACTCTAGGTGTTTCTTGACTTATATAATGGCTAAAAGTGATTTCTATAATTGATAAAGATAAGCAATCTGAGATTTAATAATTTTTCATTAATTGCTTCTATTAGGAAAAGATACTGGGTTTTGTGTTGAGTTCAAAAACCTATTCTGTAGTCATTTACCCTCTGGAATCTTAGGAACAATTTGAAAGATCAAACATTTATAGACATAAATCTAAATCACAATTCCCTATCAATAGCTGCATTAATAAGAAATTCATTAAAAGTAAACTCATGAAGTTAGGGACCACTCTAAGTTTAGGAGAGATGAATCTGGAGAGACTGGAGAACACAGTTTACGTAGAATAAATGATGAGAACCAAGTAACAGAAAAAAAGGATAAGTCAGAGTTCCGGTACAGACCGTACAGAGTAGTAACAGCACCTGCCATTCACTAAGCACTTAGATGTCAGACACAGTGCCATTTGCCTAAGTCATCTAATGTAATTTTTTGAAACAACAGTTTAAAGTAATCTGCCTAAGGTTAAACTACTAATCAGCAGCAGGCAGAGCTAGAATTCAAACCTAGGGTTGTCCATTCTGAAGTTCATGCTCTTAATCAGCTATATAACATCATAAACCAGGCAGGCCAGAAAAAAGCAGTTTACAGAGCAGAATGATGAAATCTAAGTTTGAAAATTTAAACTAAACTGTGAGCTTCCTAAAAACACAACCTATGGCAGATTTGTGGCACTCAATAAACAGTTCTTAAAGAATTCTGACAAATAGGCAATGAAAGATGCCAACACCAACAAAAAAACTCTGGGCTATATGAGAACATCCAAAATACCTCCTTTTTAGAAGATTCTATTAGTTCATATTTAGAAACAGTTTTAATTTAAAAAATTAACCAGATTATAAATTCATAAGCTATTAAGACCACACTCCATGTTTCAGATTCTTCCCCTTTATTATCCAACAAATCCAGCGTCTAATATTTAGTAACTGGTAACTCTATATTCAAACCTCAATGAGACTTCCAAGTAATTAGCATTCTTTTAAATCTGAATAATTTGTATTTTCTGTTCCATTTTGTGGGCCAGTAGGTATATGCTGGCAAATCAGGAATATAGTTAAGTCTAAAAGTAAATGATTGAGACACCCCCCCCATCACTCAAAAACAAAACCCCTATTCTTCAGTTAACACAAAGTCGATTTAATGCACTGTATCCTGATTCTTAATTCTCATTAAATTAAAAAAATAAAACCATAAAGATTAAGAATGAGTAACTTCTAGGCAAAAATGCAAGAGCTAACTACTATTTCATCATATCTTTGTTTATCATAGCTCTTTTTTTATTGAAGGAGAAAAGAAATCCAAGGGGAACAGTTTTACAAGAAACGTTTGTCCATAGAGATTTACCTTGTTAAGAGCAAATGACAAATGGTTTTCCCCCATAGGAAACCTACTCCTGTTTTATATAAATGCATCCTTTAAGATTTGGTGCCACAAATAAAGCTGGTAAGAGCATCAGGTTACTGCTAGAAAGTTCAGTTTTTTTGTCAATTTCTCAGTCTCTCTTAGGTGGATTGTTTCAAATAATCAACAGGGTTAGTGCTCAAATTGTTCATCTTTATCACAAAACAGGATACCAAAACTAAATTCAAGTCTAACCTCATAGGTTTACTTCCAAATCTAACACACACACACACAAACACAGAAAAATAAGACAAAATCTTGGTAATTACTTATTCCTGCCACAGTCTCAAACTATTAATCAGTAAACAACAGATCCTTCCAAAAACTCAGATTAAGAAAATAAGAAGTCATATAACAGCATGACTGCATGTACTGATTCTCGTTGCTATGGAACACAGGGCAGTCCCTTCACACTCTCATTTGTTGGTTCTTTGACTTAAGAGTGCTGCAGCACCTTTAAATCCCAGCTAGGCAAGTTGCAGCTTGTATAGCCAATAGCAGCTGCCAGTAATTTTACTTTTCCCCAAAAAAGTGACCTAGAGGAACAAATATTTCAATTTCTGTAATTAACAATTCATTAAATTTTTACAACCACCTTTAGAATGATTAGAATCACCTTTACCTCATCAAGTAAGTAAACAGGTGTATGCCAAGTATGAGGATAATGAACACTAATACAGTTATTATGACATACATCACTAACACCCAAGAAAGGGGAAGTACAAATGATAGAGATTACAAATCTGCTCTTTTTCTTTATAAAAAAAAAAAACAAGCAAATATGGTACTTCCCCTTAGAATACAGCCTATTTAAGAGCTTGGAAAATATTTTAAATTGCATTTCTATGTCATTTTTAAATAAAACAATTAAATAATGACCTATATACCAAAAATTATAGTTGACAATGACAAAAACTGGGCTTCCCTGGTGGCTCAGTGGTAAAGAATCCACCTGCAATGCGGGTTTGATCTCTGGGTAGGGAGGATCCCCTGCTGAAGGGAATCACAACCCATCCCAGTATTCTTGCCTGGGAAATTCCATGGACAGAGGAGCCTGGCGGGTTCCAGTCCATGAGGTCGCAAAAGATACAACTTAGCAACTAAATGACAATAACATGATAAATTAAGATATATATTCAAAATTGAATACAGAATTACAAAACTTTACTTTTTCTAGGAAAAATATGGAGCTCAGACTTGTAGATAAAATAAGCAAGTACTGTGAATATCTAAGGCAGCACATTTGAGTTGCCGGCTTTTAATGAAAGTAAGTATACAGCATAAGAAGTATACACCATGAGAACACTGGTCAAGGAGTGAGGAATCTGGAGCTCAAGAGCCCCAGCACTGAAAAATGTTATACTTCCAAGTCACTTAACCTCCATTTTCTTTCAAATAAATGGGGGATGGAGGGTTGAAAGAGATAACCTCCAGTCTGTTCCAACTTAAAAATTCTGTTTCTAAAATGAAACATCCTAATTATGTCTCTGCTGGACTCTATTTGTGCCATCTCTAAGCATGTGTAAATCTAGCAACAGAACTTTTCACCTCTTTAATCTCTACGCTAGCATCCTGGCTACCCCTTTTGGTCAGCTGTGCTGACCAGACATAGTGAAGAGGCAGAAGAATATAGAGTAGTTAAGTAGAAACAGGGAGAAAGGCTGAAGTTGGGTCTCTGAAAAAGGAAGACATTCTTTCTAGGCGATCTGAAGCTCTAGCTTCAGACTCAAAAGCTTAGCTGTTATGCAGACAGGTTCAAGTTCTAAAACAGAAGTTAATTATTTGACAAAGATTTTCTTCTCATGGTGTTCTCCCAAATCAGAACATTGTTTGCTACTGGGGAATTACTCCAATAGAGAGTAAGTAGAGCAACATGATTTTCTCACATTCGGAACTGCTTAGTTTCTAAATTACATTAAAATATAAAGATAGTTGATTCTCTTCCCTTATCAACATACAAAATGACATTAATCATTATTTGTTACACATATTATTCTGCTCATTACAGAATAATTTTCAACATGAATAATGGATTTGGCGTGGGGAATAGACTCCAGCATTGGAAAATAAGCTTCTTTTATACTGCCTGACTTCAGTCACGGGCTTCCTTAGTGGCTCACTTGTAAAGAATTCACCTGCCAAATGCAGGAGATGCAAGTTCGATCCCTCAGTTGTGAAGACCCCCTGGAGAAGGAAATGGCAACCCACTCCAGAATTCTTGCCTGGGAAATCCCATGGAGAGGGGCCTGGTGGGCTACATTCCATGGGGTCACAAAGAGTCAGACACGACTTAGCAACTAAACAACAAGACTTCAGTCAAATAATAAAACTAAGGGACTCTCCTCATTCTCTGAAGACAATAAAAAAACATTAAATTGCTTTGAATGATGTCGTAAGTTTTCAGTACATTAACTCTTACCAATGGATGTCTCTTCCTTTATGTTCTATTATACCCAAGTAACTGAGTAGCTAACTCTGAAGGGAATATTCCAGAAGATACATGGTTCTCTTCCCTGTCACCTTACAAAATGGCTCTTAACAGTTCATTCAAATCTACCCTAAAACAAGTTAAAAGAATGATGTGCAAAACAGTAATCTCTTTCACCTCTAGCAGGTGTATATAAAGACAGTTGTTTTCCTGTGCCCTGCAAACAAGGACTGCAGCTGTGCGCTGTTCCCTTTAGTAATGACAGGCAGATTCCAAGCAGGAGAGGCTGCAATTAATAAACAGAGAACCTGACCAACAAATGAGAACAAACCTCCTGATGTACAAATGCTTTGCTGAGAAGAAACAACAAGAAGATCAAACACTCTTAAATATTTTGTCTTAAATTAATGAAAGCATGGTTTCCATGGTTTCAAGGCTATACTGAATCTGCTTAACATTTGACTTAAACTTCTTCAGAGCAATGTAAAACAAAGTGGGATTCAAGTTCATTTCAATAAACAAGTGTTATTTTGTTTATATTTTATAAACAATATTTTGTATTATACAGTTTTAAGAACAACCCGAATGTAATAATCGTTAGGTCTGAGTGACAGACCCATGAGGATTCACTACGCTATTCTATATTCTCCACTATTAGTTTTTAAAGTTTCCAAATAAAGTTTTGTACCAAATACAATTATGGTACACAGTTTTTCACTATACACTGGCTTCCCAAATGTTAACTGCTTTGGATATCATATACACTAATCAGATATTCTAATGGAATATATTAATTCTTTATACTAACATTTAACTGTTACAAAAAAAGAACTACAAGAAAACTCTGATGTAATTTCTCAGTTTAATTCTTTTCCTATATACAACATTAATAGTGAAGTCCCATACAATAACAGTCAAAGGTCCCAGATCTTATTGTAAATATTTCAGACAAAAAAACAAATGTGGTGCTCATAAGAAACTTAAGTATACTTTGTTTCTCAGCTTCCTCTATTTGGTTTTTTTTTTTTCATTTATTTTTATTAGCTGGAGGCTAATTACTTTACAATATTGTAGTGGTTTTTGCCATACATTGACATGAATCAGCCATGGATTTACATGTGTTCCCCATCCCGATCCCCCCTCCCCCTCTATTTGTTAAAATCATAGTAAGGCCAAGAAGTGATCATTCATCTAACAAATTATTATACCATTCATATTTTGATTTATCCATTTCAACTTATTTTTAACCTTTATTTCAAGGTTTCATCTAATTTCATTTTCAATGTCTCCTCCAATCCTTTGTTTTTAATCCCTCCTGATGTCTAACTATCATCTTGATCATTTCTGCCTTCTAAAATTTCAGATCTTAAAAAATATGTCCACCTAGCCAAGAATATCTAATTTTGTATCAAATACCTAATTTTTCTCTTTTCTTTCAAAGTACTCCTTAAAACCCAATAGAAAGCCAAGCCATTTCAGGATTCCTAAATTAACCAAAATCGTACTGGCACTAAATACACACTGATATAAATCCTTAATTTCTCATTCAAAAATAAAGCTAAAGAACAAAGATATAAAACTACAAGCTTATAGACTAACATATAAAAGTTTTCTTATGTCTCTGCTAGAATATTTTAGAATAGAATATTAGAAATAATGTTATTAATGATAGCAGTAATATTACTAAATATGCTTAATCTGGCCAAGTGAATTTCCTATGTAGCCCCTAATATCACCCTTCTTATCCTCTATACTGTATTAGTCATTATTCCTAGTCTAAGTTTTCCAAGAATATGATTGGAAATTACGAAATTACCCTCATCTTATCCCATTCCTTCAGATTAAGGTGTTGTTCTAGGCATGCCTAGTCATCAATTATCATTCTTTCTAAGATTTATAAACCAAAACATACGCTGGAGCTTCCAAAGCTCATGGACAATGCATCACACAAGACTGTGGTAGGGTTTGGGAAACTCCAGGCAGCCATGTAAATTAACAAAAACACAATATCAAAGGCTAATATTACCCAAAAGAGATGTCTTCACTTTAAAGTTTATCAAGGACAGCATGAAGGAAGGTTGAGCGACATGTCAGGATCACTACAATGACCTCCTCCCACAAATGTCTCTGATCGTCTTCATTCCATGGTCACTGGCATTTCTATCAAGACCAGTAAGTACTCAAGTAAATCTAATCCAATCAAAAAATATTAAAATACATCACCTCCAAATTTCAGAGATAAAATCCCACCTGACTTCCAAACCATCTACCTCTCAAACCTTTGCTGAAATATAAATCCACATCTATTATACAGCTCTACTCATTCAACATTATTTAAAAGGCTTCAAATTTCAGAACTAGGCAGATTTCTGAAAATAAAAGATCAAATGTTGATCCAGCAGCACATTATCTTAACCTACTATAATCAGAATTACAATTTTTGCCTTTAACAATTCAATTCAATTTCAGCATTCATAGCCTTTGTTAAGTAAAGGTAGCCTTTAAATATCACTGTATAATGTGAGGCACTATTAAAAATTGCTCCCCAATTCACAGAAAGGTCATTCAAAGAACTTAAGCCACAAAGTCCCCTAATTTTCTCTGCTTCAAGAAAATAACACTAATATTGTTCCAAGATATGCAAAATACAAAAACCAGTGGGCAAAAACAGTGTTGACCGAAGTTCTGAAGTACCAATTAAAATGATTTTCTAAAGGTCTATACACAAACATATACATACACAAAACACTACATATAAGCTAAAATCCAGTTTTCTTTATGAAAGTACACCCTAGAAATATGACTTGTTAAACAAAATATCATGTTTTAAAATGTCCTTTAAAAGCATATAATGTGATCATGTTACATGATCAAAACAAATAATCTCACTTTATCTGGTGTCTGTGTATTAATATTTCATGTTGGGTTTTCATCACAGCACATCAAAATATGCATATTGTATATTTAAGATGTAAAAGTGATTTTAAGATCACTAATATAATATCTTTTCATGTGTTTTTTTTAATGACTCTTATGCTGACACTTCATTAAAACTCATCTCCAAGATTGTTATCAGATATAATCAGATGCCAATCAGTGAAAGTCTGATGTGACAGACTACACTCTTTGGTTCTTTTAAAATGTAAGCCTCAGTAGGAATAGAGGAAAAATCTAGACTTTATTGCAAAAAAATATATCCACAAAACAATCTATCAAAGAAAAATGTAGAGAGGTGATTATAAGGAATCATTTCTGTTATCTGCACAGAAACTACATTTCCTCACTGCTTACTCCTACCTTTCTAAATCTGTGCATGACTAAACCACAATACAGACTCTTTAAAAGAGAAGGATATTACTGCATACCAATATACAAAGGGTGTTGTATATACTACATACATAAAAAGATACAGTCAAGTATTTTAGGAGAAAAGGAATCACACAAATATGAAATAATAAAATGCCTATCCTCCAAAAGTGTACATACCCTCATTAGTACTATAACACAGGAAAGGAAACAGATCTGAAAGAAATACTGGGTCACCTAAGTCATTTCTGTTCCCCACCCCACCCCACATGCCTTGCAATCCCCACACAAATCTTTATTTACACCAAAACTTCACAGTCCAGAAAACCAACTGGATAGAGTATGCAAAGCACTAATATTCAATCATGGAAACAGGATATAATTTCTACATGTATCTCTTTCTTCCTGCCCTGCTCCAGCAGCCTCCCTCACCACCCCCACAACTAAAGCATGGAAGAAACAAATTTAACCGAGAAGCAAAGGGTTTCTAATTGCATGTTAAGATAAACTATGCTGATTGAGACTGAGAGGGCCAGATGCATTTTTAAGGATGATAGTTTTATACTGAAATGTTTGAAGCCATCAAGCATGCAGATCTGTAATTCAGAAACTTGAATACATTTCTATTAATCAATAAAAAATAGCATTCAAGTATTAAAAGTAATGATTAAAATCTGTTAATCTTTCATATACCCCTTATTAAACTGGTAGGAGAGGTAAGATAAAGCAGAACGTAAGACTTATATTAATGAACAAATGAAAAATCGTCTAAAATCTTGTTAAGTGCACTTGCCAAATAAAGTACTGAGTGAAGTAAATCAGAAAGAGAAAGACAAATATCGTATTTGGTATCTAAAAAGTAGTATAAATTAACTTATTTACAAAGCAGAAACAGAGTCACTGATGTAGAAAACAAAACTTATGGTTACCAAGAGGGAAAGGGGAAGAAAGGGATAAACTGGGAGATTGGGGCTGACATATACACACTACTATATATAAAACAGATAACTAATAAGGGCCTACCGTATGGCACAGGGAACTCTACTCAATACCCTGTAATGACCTCTATGAAAAAGAATCTAAGAAAGAGTGGATATACATATGGGTATAACTAACCAATCTTGCTATACTCTTGGAACTAACACTACATTGTAAGTCAACCATATTCCAATGAAGATTTTTTTTAAGTTATGAAAATGCATACTTCTTGACCAAAAGACATAATTTCTCTGCCAAAAAACCTGAATTTAAAAATGCATATCCAAGTATAAACAATATTCAGAAAGCAAAAAGCAACAATGATTGCCAATGCATCCCACAGCACAGCCCCAAAGCAGTCAAGAGGCCCTGGGAACTTACTCAGACTCCTTGACAGGATTTTAGCTCTTCTCAAAAGTAGCTGAATAGTATGAAGGGAAGAAAAAAGTCAAGGCTTTAGGAACTGGGGAAGAAATGTTGAAAAATGAGACCAACAGAAACTAAATTAATTTTTACCGCTTCTAATAAGAGTGAACAAAGCTTGCAGAGAGAGCTTATCTTCCATGCCCCCACTTTCCCTGTCAATTTGCCTATCCACAGAGTTGGGAGATCATGTCCTGTTTTAAACATCTCATTGGTGAGCAACAGGCAGGAGCCCCAACTGTCAGACACTTGTCTGGCACACAGACATAAAGGAGCTGGTTCGGCAGGAGCTCAAGCTGCAAGACTCGGCTTATTCCTGCGTGGGTGAGGATATCAGGGCACTTGGTCACAGCTCCCCTCAGGAGCCACTGAAAAAGTGGAAGCTTCTGAGACTGTGCCATAGACATGGCCATTATGGTAGACCCAGGCTCTGGGTTTTCTTTGCTGTTCTTATCAGAAGAAACAACGGGCAAGCAAAATGCCATCAGTAAAGGAAACACTGATTCCAGGCTCCATGTTATTGGCATGTTTCCCTTTTCCCCACACCAATCTCACCATGAAATCATAGATGATTAGCGCTGGAAAGGGCTTTAGAGATCACACAGCACTGCTGTTTCAGTTTAGAAATGGAGAAACTGAGACCTAGCAGGTTTAAGTGACTAGCTGAAGGTTTTTCACTTAGTGGCAGGCTGCATATCAGAACAGAAGCTTCTTTTCCTCCTCTTTACTGTTCTTTGGCTGGTGCTTGAAGACCTTTATTTCTCAGCCTAGTTCCCCTATCTTCTTCTTGCACATCACCTGTCAGTGTATCTGTCTCCTCTCTCCAACCAATGTACTTTCATTTTCATGCAAGCTGCCTCACTCTTAGCTCCTATTACCCCTTGACCATTTCTGCCTAAACAGGAAGACCTCTCATAATCTCAATCAGGTACTGTGAAGTCAAGGCAAGCAATACTGACTGGGTATTACAGCTTCTGACCGACTTCCCTGGTGGCTCAGCAGTAAAGAAATCCACCTGCAATGCAGGAGATACAGGTTCGATCTCTGGGTCAGAAAGATCCCTTGGAGAAGGAAATAGCAATCCATTCCAGTATTCTTGCCTGGGAAATCCCATGGACACAGGAGCCTGGCAGGCTACAGTTCATGAAGTCACAAAAGAGTCAGACAAGATTTAGTGACTAAACAACAACAAATTACAGCTTCTAATGAAAGCAGAGAAAGAAGAATACAGGAGTTAAAAGTCAGCAATGGGCAGGCACATGTGACTATGCAAAGAAGGTATTTTGGGACTAGACTAGAGATTCAACCAGGAGTGCTTAGCCAGAGGCCAGTACATAGCCGGGACTAGGAAGAAATACTTGTGGAGCATAATTATGCTCAGGCTACATCATTAGTGGAACAAAGATATGAATTTGTTCAAGAGGACAAAGTTTACAAAGATAATAGATGAATGAAACTGGTAAGAAAGATATATTATCTTGCCATCTAAGTCACATTTCCCAGCCTTTTTCCAAAAGTTCCCTTGAAAATGTATTAGATTCACTGGTGAAAGGAAGCAGAGACAGCTGAGCTGAGAGTCTACCTACTTTATAAGTTGGCATTAATTATCTATAAAAATAATGTAAAAGAGTCATATACTTAATTGAATACTTAACTGAACACTGAACAGGAGTGGAAGGATGGAAGTACGTAAGATGAGGGTGACAGGCAAAAAGCCTGTACAGTACATGATACTTGAGCAAAAATGATGACACACAGTATCAGGTAAATTTTCAAATGTAATGGACAAATCATATTTCCAATTTGAGAAAGATCAGGGCTATTTAGATCACTCCAAAATGAGAAAAACATTTCATTCTTAGTCAAAGTGCTTAGAAAAATAGAAACATAGCAAACTTAACTGAATAGTAACTTTAGATATAGCAGTCAACTAAAATGATTCTTTCAACATCTTTAATGCCCTAACAAAGGAAACCAAAGGTGTTATTTTTCCTCTATAATTTCATATTATATGTTTTACCAAATAACACTCTCGAGGTTACTTTATACCGCAACATTGAGGTTGGCAAACTCTTCTAAAATTACTTATTGTAAAGGTATATAAATGGTGACCTCACACACTTTTCTACTGTTGTTACAATAACAATTCTAAGCAGTGCATTATAAATGGGAATAACCCCTTGATGAACTCATCCTTATACAACTATCGTCATTATTATATACTAATGACTGCATTTTATATAAGTAGGGCTCAAAATGCTCTCAAATGAATTCACGTATAATAGATGTGAAAAGGAAAATATAAATTGGACAATGGGAAGTGTAAGAGTTTATGAAGTGTTACACCATTAATTCTCAGTCTGAAATCTCTAGACCAGAAAAGGTATCCAACATCAAAAGAATCCATTATAATAAGGCTGTAGAAAACTAAAACTAAAAGATAACTTTGGGCTAGCACTCTATTGTGTGTGCTCAGTCACTCACTCGGGTCTGACTCTTTGTAACCCCATGGACTTTAGCCCACCAGGCTCCTCTGTCCATGGTATTTTACAGGCAAGAATACTGGGATGGGTTGCCCTTTCCTCCTTCAAGGGGTATTCCCAACCCAGGGATCGAACCTGAGTCTCCAGCATCTCCGGCACTGGCAGGAAGACTCCTTACCACTGCATCAGCTGGGAAGCCCCAGCACCCTATTAATTCAGTGTAACAACAAGACTGGTTATTAAATGCTGATCCAAGCCTACGGTTGATCGCTTCGGTCTCTTTATTTTTAAAAGGAGGGAAAGGGAATAATTATTTAATATGTAGATCAGTGAGCAAAATCTTTCAAAACTTAGGACCCAATAGCATATTCAAAGAATTCTTAGATAGCAGAAATTTTAGACTGGGTATTTTCTCAGCATTCCATAAGAGCCAACATGTACTGAACATGTGTGTGCATGGATGCCTGCATGCTCAGTTGCCAAATCGTGTCCAACTCTTTGCATCCCCATGGACTGCAGCCCAACAGGATTCTCTGTCCATGGGATTTCCCAGGCAAGAATACTGGAGTGGGGTGCCATTTCCTCCTCCAGGGGATCCTCCTGACCCAGGGATCGAACCCACATCTCCTGTGTCTCCTGCACTGGCAGACAGGTTCTTTACCACCGAGCCCCTGGGCATATATTCTGTGTCTAGTACTGAGCAAAGCACATTACATGAATTAGCTCCTTTACTCGTCACAAAACTCTGTAAGGCAGGCTAAGACTGATCCATTTTTGAGATGAGAAAACTGAGGCCAAAGGAAAGGAAATAACCTGTCCAAGGTTCCATAGCTGATAAGATTATCTGAAATCTGCATCCAAAGCCTTGTGTTTTTAACCAATATATTTATCCTCAATCTATTTAAAAAACAAAACATACACCTATTTGATACTCTAACTACATTCCAACTTTTTAACTGATTTTTCATGAAATACGTCTTATAGTTTGATATGAAATATAAATCAAATATAAAGGTTCTGAAACAATGTCATAATACTTTAAATTTTCAGCAGCAAAAATTGGTTATGCCAATTTAATAATTTATTCATTAACCAATTCTGTTAATGAATTAGTAGGACCATATTTTTAAGGAGAAATTCCTAACCTATTTTAACAAGACTAATACTTTAAAATATTGTTATTCTCTATTGATGTTTTGGAGTCTCTGGCATTCCAACACATGAAATACTATGTCTTATAAAGGTACTTTAAAAAAAAATCACATTTTGCTGATTGTAATAAATGTGGAACTACAGTACACATAAATCCATCATCTGGAGAAAAGCTGACTTGATATAACCGTGCCTCTCTAAGCTTACTTGAGGAAAACACTGACAACTACTGCTTCAGTATTTACCTTACATGTATATGTACTACGGAAGAAGTAAAGTCAATGATGCAAGAACCCCAAAGACTGGATTCAAGTGTTCTCCTAAAAAACCTTGCTGAACAAATATTCAGATACATAAAGTAATACATGGTCGCTTCCAGTTTAGAAGCATAAGGCACAGAGTAAAGCAGAGAATCTAAAACTTTTCAGATAATAAAGCCAAGTTAAATATTCAAATCAGACTATTCTAACAACATGAAGTAGGGACCAAATTCTCCAGACAATTTCTATTCTTATTGCTGTTGACTTAGTTAGCCTGATAACTATTATTACAATTTATACTTTTGAAATGGCTTTTTTTTAGATTATATGATAAAAAGCACACCACTAATAATGCCATATATAAATGTTATAAAGACATACAGTATATTGATAGGTGCAACGATAACCAATTTACAGAGTACAAAGCTACACTGCCAAAATAGTATGATTCTCAAGTTAGCTAATTTTTTTAGATACAAATTAAAATATCTTCATAAGAAGATGATAAATGTATGTGCATATAGGACAAATGATGACATTCAGATGATACCAAAGATATCAATCTTGATACTGTTTTATGCTATGCTAATATATATTAGTTCAGAGAGGCAGGCTTTGATAAAAAAACTGCCAATTAAGACAGTATATTAAATTTAAACTCCAAAGAAATAAGGCTATTATATGCTTGAATGCATATGTAATTAAATTTTTTCTTTAAATAAAAGTTCTAATCAGATCACATTCTTTGTGATAATAATCTCTTGTTGCAAACAGCATAGCACCCTCTGGTGCATCTGTTGTAAGATGTATAAAATTTCCACCAAAAAAAGGATAGAATTCAAGTAAAAATGAACTTTAAGAATCAATAGGTTGATACTCTTTTATTTATTTCAGTACATATTTTTAAACATTAATGCTTAAAAACAATTTTCACTTAAAAAAGAGCACTAAAATCTTTATAGTAACAATCAAAGTAGGTCAGGAAAATGTTTTCACTTGATAATATTTAAAATAACCAACAAAACAACACCAGTTCTCAACACTTAATATTTAAATTAAAATAATGCTGCCAAAAAAACATTCAAGTATGGGACAGCAAAAGTTAACTTTGTTACCTAATTTCACTTTATTCAAATCTGCCCTGGCTTTTTGCTTCAGATAAACTGACTGTGTGAAGTGCTCCTGAGTATTTTTTCTGGATTCAAATGGAATTTATCACTGTTTAAAAGAATTTGAAGTGTTTTCTGAAAGGACCTGCAGCTTACACAGCTCAAAATCAGAATAATACTCAAAAATAAAAGTTATGTTAGTTAAATTAGGAATCTTAATTTGAAAAGTTCAAAACCTTACTTTAAAAAGAAAAATAACTCTTCCTAGGAAAATAATTAACTCCAAAAGTATATTTTACTAAGAACAAAAGCAAAGGATGCCACCTGCTTTAGACAGCTCGTTTGTGAACCACTGGAAGTCCCAACACAATGCACTAGAAATGAAAGTGACACCTGTTTAAAAGAGCCATCTGTCCCTAACAAAGCTAGATTTAGTTAAATCCATTTAATCTTAGATTTCCAAAATATGGGAACACTATGCACCTGTGAACAGAGAGGAATTTAAAATCTGTTTTCCAACAGCCACTGGGATTCTATACCAAAGAGTAAAGACAAATATTTCCATTAGGGAAACTAAGTTGTTTATTTTTAAAGTAACTAGATGTAGAGGATTTTCAGGCTAATGCTCAGCATAAAAACAAAGCAAGCAAGCAAAAAAAAAAACAAAAAAACAAAAAACCTAGCACATTTTCCTAATGTAAAGGTTTATGTCTTTGAAGACTGTAATTTGAAGAGCTTTGTTTGGTATTCTCATTTCTTGTAACATACTCACTAGAGGTACCAAAAAAAAAAAAAAAAGTAACATTCTTACTACACCTTTCAGAAAAGTTTTTTTAAACTCTTCCTACATATCTGATACTCTATCTTCTCTTTTAAATACACACACACATACTTACTAAAAACTCTGAGATGTAAAATCAAACTCCACCCACTGATTTCTTCAGTTGACAGTTTAGAGAGTACATAAAACATCAACCTTCTGAAGGACAATGAAACATGTTATCAAACTGTAACATGTATCACTTAAATAAAAGATTAAATCTTTGATTCAAAATTCATGTTTTAATTCCTATTTTTTAATAGCAATACCTTTAACCATTAAATGCTTCTATAAAAAATATTGTTTAGGGTTAACATATATTAAATTCATAAACTCTAAGTTTTTTGCATATCCTAAACTTATTAACTATAAACCTCTTGAGTACAAGAGTATTTGAATATGGAGGAATAATATACTATTTTTAAAATTAGCATAATCATCCCATATAATGAAAACACTGTAGAATGATGCATTTGAGAAGTGTAGTTTAGTTTACTGTTATACACTTAAATATATTACAGAAATATGCCTATACCATTTAATGCAATAGGCACAATAATATAAAAAGGCTGAGACAGACATTATGACATATAATGAATCACAAATATTCAGCTATTCAAAATAAGTTACAAGTAACTCCTATTTAATAATTTTAGCTTTAAAGTTTGGACACTTCAGTGTTTTTTTTTTAGTCTAATAGAAACACAAAAGAATACCAACACATAATATAGTCTCTCCTAGGAAAAACATCACAGGAAAAAAAAATTTAAGTGTTACCACTATTTATCGGTATGTTAAATTTAAAAATTTATCCTTTGTTAGTATTTCTGGCTATTATTTACTTGATCCATATGAATAACGTTGACACACCTGAGTTCAAGGCATCTCTAGCAGCAACTTTTATATCACATATGTGCTTTTAATAACGGATAAGTAATAGAATTCAAATTAAGTTCTGCTCTCAAAACACCTCATGAATGAAAATCTAACTTAGAGAAAACCTGAGATAGTCGTAATGAGTGAAATACCTCAAAAAAGTTCTTGGACACTGCTAATAAAAACATTAAACTATAAAATTATAGCATATAATCTACTCGACTGAAAATGTATTATGTAAATGGCATAAAGTCTGAAACTGTCTCAAGACAGTAAAACTCCTATTAACTTCAGTTTATAAGGACCCAGGAACTTCACCATCCAAAAGTGTTCAGGCATTTGACACTCACCTGAACAGAAAAAAAATACAGGTTAGTATTAGAAATTTGCATGAAACCTAGGTTGGGGAGGGGGCGACAAATATAAAGAAATTTGAGTGCTCTGAGAAAGTCTTCGTTCAGAACCAACATCATCTTCATTTAAAATACCAACCACAAGGAAATTAATTTTAAAAAAGAAAAGTTTTTAAACCTTAACTCTTATTTTACAAAGTATTAGCCTTAAATTGCATTACAATTACCCAACCTGCTCATGGACAATCTCAAGAATAATTAATACTGTCACATTATCCATGGTCTGTTCTGCCGGGCAAATCAATATATGGTTTGCTGTTAGAAAAAAAGACTAAGTAAGTATTTAAAAATTCCAATTTGGAAACTTCAGTATGTGCAAATAAAATAGTACATTACATTTGTTTTAGCACACACTATCAAACTCTTTACTCATGATCTAATAATTAAACATTGCGCTGAAAAATGAACAAATTTACAGGATCTCTGAAACTGGGTTACCTGTATCTAAGAGCCTATAACTTGAGGACTGACAAATATTCAAATGTACGGAGAAAAATAGAATTTTGAAGGAAAGACCTAAAAAAGAAAAAGTTCTCTCTCTTCAGCAGGTTTAAGTCACTGTCCAAAGAAAACCAAAAAACTAATATTAAAAAGACTGTTAAGTACACACATGCCTAGATCTTAACAACCACAAAGAAAGTGAAATATACACACGTTTCAAGTTGAGAAGCTTCATACATTCTTTATGAACAACTTGACTTCAATTTCAACTCTCAAAGGAAAACGAACAGAGAAGATGAAGGAAAAAAAGAAAAAGAAACTCTTTAGAAGTACCATAACTGTCGCAAATAACACTGTAAACAGTTCTCACAAAGCTTCCTTCTGTCCTTTCCCTGTGTGTAACACACACAGTCTCATAACCACAATGAAAATCGTTAACACTCCACTGTGGGGACGGAGGTTCATCAAAGTGAAATGGAACCTCACTAGTACCCCTCCCATCTCCACATGAAGGGATAAAGCACTGTCAATAACTACTAACCAAGTATCACAGATGCCCTGCATCCGGTTTAAATCTCACACTCACACACACACACACACCAAGAGAGAAAGAGAGAGGAGAGAGACTTTAAAAAAAAAAAGATCTTCCCAGTGCAGCAAAGAACCCAGCCAAGAAGCCCCTGGCTCCAGTGTGTGTGCAAGGGGTGTGGGGGTAAAAGAAAGGGGGTAGGGAAGAGTGCTGAAAGGATATAAAGACTGTTTGCAGCACAAAGAAAACACAGTTTTAAAAGAAAAAAGAAAACCGTGCAGCTGATGATGATGGTAAAAGAGCAGCTCATTTAGCACAAGGCAAAGAGGGGCAAAAATGAAGGGAATAGGCGGTGAGAAAAGTTCACCGTTGTATAAGGATAAAAACAACAAAACCCGTAACAAGGCCCCACAAGTGAACAACAACAACAAAACACCACCTCTTGGGTCCCCCCTTGCACACTGTTGTCTATTTCGGTTTTGGAAGAAGCAGGAACCAAGCAGCTTTGTAAAACAAGAAAATTAAAGAAAGAAAGGGGGGTGGGGGGGAATCCTTCTCTCTTCACCTGGCCCTCCTCCTCAGCCCCAGACCTAGGGGAGAGCTCCACCGTCCGCAGCGCAGAACTGTGGCTCCCTCTCCCGCTCCGCTCGCAGCCCCCCGAGCTCCCGCTCCATCCCTGAAGCGCGGCCGCGGAGGGCCAGGGCCGGCGGGCGGGCGGCGCGGCGCCCACACCCCCGACCCAGCCGCGGCGCGCACGGTCCATTGTAAACAAGCCCGGGGGACCGAGCCCCTCGGCAGCGGCGCCGCAGCTGCAGCCCCGGTGTCAGAAGTGAGACCCCCGCACAGCCACACTCGGCTCGCACACGCACGGACACACACACGCACGGACACAAGCGTTCACACGCATCCACACGCTCCCACACACATGTAGAGACCGAAGAATATTCACCTTGGCTGTGGATTATTGTGGTGTTGTTGGTGGGTGATGGAGATGGTGGTGGTGGGGAGGAGGAAGAGGAGGAGGAGGAGGAGGAGGAGGAGAGGAGTAGTTGTTGTTGATGGGTAACAGTCGCCAGGACTACGGTGACTATGGCGCTTGATTCACAAGGCAACGGTTGCTATAACTCACAAAAGAGAGAGAGAGGGAGAAGAGAGAGGGAGCGAGAGGGAGAGGGAGACACTCGCACGGGGAGGGGTGGGGGAGGGAAGAGAGGAGGAGGCGGGCCGGCAAGCAGCCGGAAGGGGCGGGCTCAGTTCCGTGACGGACAACCCCCGAACCGAGTTATCGGGGGGGAGTGAGGGCAGGTTTCCGAGCAAGAATTCCAAAGAGATGCGCTAGGTTTGGCAGGGGCTGAAGTTACCCCCAGAGTCTCCTCGGAGGTACGGTACTACACGCCCTGGCAAGGCTGGAGGACGAATTTAGGGCCGTGGCGCGAGGGATATTTTCTGTGAAACGAGAGCTACCAGTCGCAGCAGCCTGCATTGTGCCAAGAAGCCTCAGAGCGGGAAACGGTAACGGCTAACCCAGGAGAGGGGCTGTTGAGGACGATTCCAGACACCTTGTGAGACAACCAGCTACAGCTGGGGAAGAATCCTCTTTGGAGAGAGAGACCCCGCCCCCATGTAAACATCATTTCCGGGGCGGGGCGGGCGTAGACTCCCGGATGTGCCGCTGCTCGCTCGCTCTCTTTTTTTCCCCTCACTTTTTCGTTAGCCACCCCTCCCGTTTCTGAGGCGCCGACTGTATTCCCGGTAGCCAGGCGCCTGCTGACTTCTAGCATACCGGGGCGGTGGGGAACGCGCTGGATTGGAGGGTCCACGCCGCCCTCGCTCTCCTGCTTTCCGCATTCCGGCCCGCTCCCTCCTCCCGAGGCCACGACTCGGAGGAGCGCGGGCGGCGGGGTGTGAGCTAGCTGCCTCCGCCGCCATTTTAGAGCGGGCGAACGCGGGGCGCGCGTGGGCTGCGCGCCGGCCTCCCGCCTTCCAGCCGCGGCGTGGCGCGCACCGGGAAGGTCCAAGCTCTTCCGGCCCTCAGGAGCGAAGAGGCGAGGTCTTGACTCCCTCCCTACCTACAGGGCGGGGAGTAAGCGCTACTGAGGAACAAGAAATCGGTTTCTCCCGGAACGCGAAAACGCATGGCGGCCCCCCTCCGGGAAAGGCGTTGGGAGGTGGGGTAACCTAGTCTGTTCCTAGAGCCCCGTTATCTTCAGCCCTCTTAAGTGCTCGTCCCTCTTTGAAGCTGACCAAACCAGGATTTGAGCTCAACCCCGTGTCTTACTACTTGCCTCGTCCCGCTCGCCGGTTCCCTAACAACCTGCTGTACTGAGGGTCTTGCTCCTTCCGGGTGTTTTGAGATAGACGAATGGCTTCCCTTGGTGATGGATATTGTTAGCACACAACTGTCTCGAACCCCCATTGGTATCGAATTAGCCTCTAACGCCACAGGGTTCAAACATATTCCCCCAATTCCCAGCAGACAAGAATCCTGCAGAAATATGCCTTCAGGCCCTGCCAATACACACCAAACTAACACAGGCAGCTAAGCTGCTTATCCAGGACAATAACTTGGATATTAGAGCATTAGGAAGTCAGTTCTAGAGGCTTAATTTTTGCACCTGCAGGATGAGGGTTTGGCGCTTGCTAAAATAACAGCTACCGTTTCCGAAGTTTTATTCTGCTCCAGACGTTGTGCTTAGTGTTTTACATGCATTATCTCATTTAATCCTCACAACACCACTATCAGGTACATAATACTCACTTTGGAGAAGGTACAGTCTTAACTGAAAGTCAGTGGTTTTATTTAACAGTTTTGCACCATGGATAAGCGTATTTTACGAATCAGCTGAACAATAGATTCAAGAAAGTAATGTTGCCTTTGGTAATCTCATAATGAGTTACAGAGTTTCTTATAATGTGTTACAATGTAATAGTGAACAGGGTTGAGCACAGTGCTAAAACGGAAAGGTTCATGACCCACTGTGGTAGGAGGCCCTTCCAATCTGAGACATGACACGGTGACCAACAGCAGTTAAACTCTTCAGATTTAGAATAATAGTTTCGACGTACACGTAGGAAATAAAGTATGCATTCCAGCTATATGAAAACTGTAGTCATTATGAATATTCATTTCATTACATTTACAGCTAAAGTCTCTCTATTTCTGTAATTGTGAGCGTGGCTGTTTGCTCACACTACACAGCTCTGAATAGCTTTTTTAGTTCTATTATAGTTTGCCCATCCCTTCCCTCACTGTCAGCTGTTGCTTCTTACTGCTGTTAGCATAATTTCATTATCCTCCCCACTCTATTAATTTACTGATTATAATCTGCAGACAAGAAAACCACATAATAAAGCAAACTATCTCAAGAGTACTTTGAGGAACACTGCTGACCTTTGTGTGAGGACTTTGCAACATCAGTTTTAAGCTGCTTAAGAGTTTTTTTGTTTGTTTGTTTGTTTTTACCTACATCCTCATTTGGCCTTTTCCTGAGTTACAGATAAATATTTTAAGTGAGTTCTTTTAAAGTTAGGATTTAGAATATTTCTCCCTGTTTTAGAATAATTGATAGTATTAGTTCTAATCATAGTGAGATTACTATAGTATGAATTTTTCAATGTTACCACCAGACAACCAATTCAAGCTATAGATTTGGAAACATGCTGGATTATAAATGCATGTTTTGTATTGTAACAGTTATGAAAGGTCAGAAATCCCTTTGCCTATATTCATTTCTCTGTTGTGGTCACTTATAAGCTTATATAGCTACATGTTTCGGAGAAGGCAATGGCACCCCACTCGAGTACTCTTGCCTGGAAAATCCCACGGACGGAGGAACCTGGAAGGCTGCAGTCCATCCCGTGGCTAAGAGTCGGACACAACTGAGCACCTTCACTTTCACTTCTCACTTTCATGCATTGGAGAAGGAAATGGCAACCCACTCCAGAGTTCTTGCCTGGAGAATCCCAGGGACGGGGGAGCCTGGAGGGCTGCCGTCTGTGGGGTCGCACAGAGTCGGACATGACTGAAGTGACTTAGCAGCAGCAGCTACATCTTTACATATGTTACACATATATAAAATAATAACACATAAAATAATTTGTTACACCACAGAAAATACCCAGCCATGTGTCTAACTTTTATCACCTGTTACATACACACTGGGCTGAAAAAGTACCTAACCAAAAAATACTTTACATTCTTTGACAAATTCAATAAACTGCCAATGTAGTAGTTATTTGTTGAGTATCAAAAATGGACTAGATATGATTCTTGTCTGTAAAATGTGCAAAGTCAATATCAGTGAATTTAAAATGCTGTGTCCTTAGATCTTGGATTGTTTTTGCTCTCAGCTTGGAGTGAATGGCAGAGACATCAATGAAACACATTTGTATCTGAACCTCTTGAAAAATAGGAAGCCCTGATTATGTGTGGATTATATACTTTATAAATTACTTTAGTACATTCTCAAGGGTAAATTTCCTCTTCAATATTATCTGTTAGGTTATTTCCTACTATTGATATCTACTGCATAGTCAAGAACTAATAAGTTACTTCAACATTAATGCTTATAAAAGGAAAAACTGCATACAAAAGACAAAATACTGATAATATGATAGATTTACTCCCCAAAAATTGTATATATGAGAGTTTTAAAAATTAATGGATTGGTCTGTGGCAGCTTACCAGTGAATCTGTGGTGAATCCTTTCATAAAGCAGAAATCACACCTGTTTAAAATGTTTTCACTTTATTATAATATCTGATTTTCTTCAATTGAGAGACACTTATAGTCTTAGTTCTCTTAGGGAACTAAGGGAAATGAATGGTTTCATTTCAACCAGTTATTTATTGAGTATTTATGATATGCGTATGGACTTCCCTGGTGGCTCAGGCCGTAAAGCGTCTGCCTACAATGTGAGAGACCTGGGTTCGATCCCTGGGTCAGGAAGAGCCCCTGGAGAAGGAAATGGCAACCCACTCCAGTATTCTTGCCTGGAAAATCCCATGGACAGAGGAGCCCGGTAGGCTAAAGGCCATGCAGTCGCAAAGAGTCAGACTCAACTTCACTTTCACTTTCTTATGATATGCATAACACTGAGAATTAAACTACTGGATTACTAGTTGCCTTTACTAGATCTTAAGTTCTGTGGATATATAATAATAATCAATAATGATATCAGGTGATAGAGGCCAAAACTAGAGTAGATAGAGTAATTCAAAAGTATATAATTTGTCATTTTTCTCTGGAGCACTCCTAACTCTACCCGTTTCCACCCAAAGTATATTTTGGTTTTGAAAATACTGCATTAATTTTTTCTGGTAGATTTGTCGTTCTAACTGTATTTTTAGGTCATACAAACCAACTGTTAACTCAGCAGTCCTGAGATATGTCTGTTCTTATATATAATCTGGAATTAAATTTTCAGCCAAGTAAAGATGTGTAAAGATGTAAAGACATGGGTTCAGTCCCTGGGTTAGGAAGATCCCCTGTAGGAGGGCATGGCAACCCATTCCAGTATCATTGCCTGGAGAATCCCATGGACATTATTGCCTGGAGAACCCCATGGACAGAGGAGCCTGGCTGGTTACAGTCTATAGGGTTGCCAAGAGTCAGACAAGACTGAAGCAACTTAGCGCGCGTACACACACACACACATTCATTTGTTAAAAAAAAAAAAAATTACCTGAGCAACAGAAGATAATAGAATTTCATAAGTTGATTGTCTTTTTCAAGATCAAAGTGTCTTTTGATATACACATGTAGCTTTTTTCACTTTAATTAATGCAGAATCTTATGTAGTATTTGCAGCATTAAAACCAAATAATTGGAAACAACCTAAATAGCATTCAGTAGGAAGATGGGAAAACAAATTGTGATACATTTATGCAATGGAATACTACTGGGCAATTAAAAGGAACTGACTACTGATACACATGGGTACATCTCAAACATGTTTAAGGAAAGAAGCCAGGTACAAAGAGTATATACTGTATGAAACCATTTAGGTAAAGTCCAAAAACAGGATAAATTAGATATTTAGTGTTTCCCTATGATGCCAGTAAAAGGAGGAATTACTGGAAAGGAGTTTCAGGGAACTATCTTGTGTGATGGAAATGTTCAGCGCTGTCCAACATGTAGCCACTAGCTAAAAATTAAAATCTAATTGTAAACAAAAATGAAATGAAACTTAAAATCAGTTCTGTAGTTACAGTAGCTATATTTTAAGTGCTCCTTAGCCACATAGGGCTAGTGGCTACCAAATGGGACAGTACAAATACAGACCATTCCTATTGTTGCAGATGTTCTAATAGAAAGTGCTGTTCTAGGTCTTGTTTTAGGTAGTAAAGCATTTTACAATTGTCAAAATTGTAATACAATGCATATTATATCATATATGCAGAATGTCAATAATACTTGCTCCCAGAAAACACTAACAGAAATATTTATTGCTGTATTACATACCTAATTAACCACTTTTCCCTTAATATTTTTATTCAACACTACCTAAATAACAGCTAGTAAAATTACCCTTGACAAATTTGCAAAACTGTTTAAGTGTAGCTCAACAGTAGATGATGTTGGTTTGCTAAAGAAGTAAGTTATGCCACTTTATAATCTTGCATACAACTAGAAACCAAACAAATTGCTTTTGAAGGCTTAAAGTCAAGTCTAAGTGATTAAGGAGGATTTTTTTCTTTCTATTTTCCCTATTGGAATCACAATAGCTTAAACATGGTGGAGATCATATAACCTTCTTCTGAGGTAACACAGAAGTACTTCAGAGATTTTGGTACTAACTTTATGACCCGGTAGAGAAAATGATGTAAACTCTCTAGGTGACAATAAAGACTCAGGGCCTTTGGAGGTAGAAGGAAATGTTTGTAAACAGATTAAAAGACTTGAATGATCTCAATTCTAAATTCTAAATTTCATGGATTTTCAGAAGTGGCACACCAGATGAATTGATTCAAAATGCTAAAAACATATGTACATGTAACACTTTTCTGAAATCAGGAGATAATTTTGGTGTAGTAAATACTATAAAGTTAACAGGTATTTTACTAGCACTTATTAAGAATATTGTGAACCCCAAGTAGATTTTTACAAGATACAGAGCTTGAACTGAATTAGAGATTAATTATTATAACTTATTCAGCAATTAATGTCTGTAGTATATGATGAAAAGTATTTTTAATGATTATTATCAATTATTATCAAAAACCATTTATCAGAAATGATTTTATTGATTCAAAGTCTTTAACTGCTAAAGACATTCTTAAGTTGGCTCTTTCCTGTTACTTACCCCAACCCCCCACACCCTTTAATGTAATTGTAGCTGCTGGTGCTGCTAAGTCGCTTCAGTCGTGTTCGACTCTGTGCGACCCCATAGACGGCAGCCCACTAGGCTCCCCCATCCCTGGGATTCTCCAAGCAAGAACATTGGAGTGGGTTGCCATTTCCTTCTCCAATGCATGAAAGTGAAAAGTGAAAGTGAAGTCACTCAGTCGTGTCCGACTCTTAGCGACCCCATGGACTGCAGCCTACCAGGCTCCTCCGTCCATGGGATTTTCCAGGCAAGAGTAGTGGAGTGGGTTGCCATTGCCTTCTCTGAATGTAATGTAGAATGTGGGGGAAAAAAACTCCCGTTTCTGTAGGGCCATTATTCCTATGTTAAGTGCACTAAAAGTATCTTCCCACTGGTATATGTCATACATCTCACCCTCCTCACCCCCAATATTACAATTCATTATAAGGCCTACCTTTAACTTGTTTTTGAATACTTACATCAACTGTTAAAACATATGACTGAACTTTTTTTCACTCATTTTTTACCAACTTGCCTCAGCCACTAATAAGAAAGAAAAATCACTGAATCAAATTACATGATTTGTCTCTTGATACCTTTTTGTTTGTTTTGAAAAGAGGGAATTTATGTGTGTGGAATATTTTCCAAAATTTTTGCTTTGTTTACTAATATTTTTCTTTTGAGGGACAAGGAATGTAAAAAATACATATTGTAGTGTGAAACATTTAAAACACGTTCCTCCAAACACTGTTTGAAACTTTACCTATGACTTTCTTTCAGAAAAAGAGATTAAGGTCATTTTTAAGACTTTCATAGATCTGGTTTAATGTGAAAGTACTGATTATAGCCTAGTTTTGAAGTTCTTCAGTCCCACATCTTAAAATATACCATATATTACATAAAATAAATAAAAATAAAAATTGAGTTTATAGTTAGCATATTGTTAGGTTTTATAGACACCTAATTAAGTATTTGTTCATTTTGATTTGCGGCTTTCTTTTCATATTTCAACTTTTTTTTTCAGATCCCTAACATTTTCAGAGAACTTACAGAAATATATAAAGTCCTGAACAGAGTACTCAATGAATAAAAGGCCCTAAACTATAGCAGGAAAACTGAATTTAATAAAATTTGACTTTGTTCTTCTTCTTATGGGGGTGGGGATGTTAATTAACTAGAAAAACATAAAAATATGCTAAGATAACAAAATTACAGTGAACCATGGAGACTGGTTTCACAAAGATCTAAAAAAACTAATATAATCAAGAAATTGAAAAATTATTTTCTGAGATGATGACTTATATGTACTTGAACTCAGTACCCTAATTTGGCACTACAATCTTTACCTCATTACAAAATTACACATTATAAAAGAGATAATAAAGACAATTGGATTTACATTACAGGGATACCCTAATTGTAGCTTCAAATGTGTGACACATTAATTACAGAGTTCTTGTTAAATGTGATACCATTCTTCACCCAGAAGAAATAACCCTTAAAAAAGAATACTAATTCATCTTGAAAATTGATGAAAGACAAGAAATGTTAATGTGAATAATTTTAAAGATATATAAAAGTCTTTGACAAGGAATTTTTCATAGGTTTAAATGCATATTTTTGAAAGTGAGTATTTTTTTAAGATTAAATCCTTGCTCAAATCAAATCAAAAAGATAAAAAGTAAAATCACATAAATAACCATGTCATTTTCTTTCAAGTAAGTACTGATTCAGTGACCCAACAATGTAATACAAAGCACTATGTTACTGGAAAAGCCAGAAAATAAATCAGCTTCTAAAGGAACCAGCTACAGAGATGGCAGAGCTGAATGATGTGTAAATAAGTAAGTCTAAAATGGAGATTTATCTCAATAATCATTGTCACTGCTAAGAGTAAACTAAGGAAGTATCCAATATAAGTAAAAGTAATTCTTAGAAGAATATTTTTGTTAACATAGCTGTCTAATCAAATCATTACAAATTATTAGCATCTCTTGAAAAAGCCACATTGCTATCTTTGGGAGTCATTTTCAGAAAAGAAATATCCTAAAAGTTTATTGTAGGCTTCAAAAGGTATAATGCTTACCTGTCAGAAACAGGTAAGGTAGGCTGGAAGTTGTAACACTTTGGGAAAGTAAGTTGACAGGAACCTTTCTTAAATGTTCACAGTCTTAATCTGATGTCAACTACAATGAAGCAGTATAAAGGTGACGTCTGAATGCAGAGTTCCAAAGAATAGCAAGCAGAGATAAGAAAGCCTTCCTAAGTGATCAATGCAAAGAAATAGAGGAAAACAGTAGAATGGGAAAGACTAGAAATCACTTCAAGAAAATTAGAGAAACCAAAGGAACATTTCATGCAAATATGGGCACAATAAGGACAGAAACAGTATGGACCTTACAGAAGCAGAAGATATTAAGAAGAGGTGGCAAATATATACAGAAGAACTGTATGAAAAAGATCTTCATGACCCAGATTATCACGATGGTGTGATCACTCACCTAGAGCCAGACATCCTAGAATGTGAAGTCAATTGGGCCTTAGGAAGCATCGCTACAAACAAAGCTAGTGGAGGCGATGGAATTCCAGTTGAGCTATTTCAATCCTAAAAGATGATGCTGTGAAAGTGCTTCACTCAATATGCCAGCAAAGTTGGATAACTCAGCAGTGGCCATAGGACTAGAAAAGGTCAGTTTTCATTCCAATCCCAAAGAAAGGCAATGCCAAAGAATGTTCAGACTACTGCACAATTGCACTCACCTCACACACTAGGAAAGTAATGCTCAAAATTCTCCAAGCTAGGCTTCAACAGTACGTGAACTGAGAACTTCCAGATGCTTAAGCTGGATTTAGAAAAGGCAGAGGAAAAAAAAAAAATGGCAGAGGAAACAAAGATCAAATTGCCAACATTCGTTGGAACAAAGAAAAAGCAAGAGAATTCCATAAAAACATCTGCTTTATTGACTATCCCAAAGCCTTTGACTGTGTGGATCACAACAAACTGGAAAATTCTTAAAGACACAGGAATACCAGACCACCTGACCTGCCTCCTGAGAAATCTGTATGCAGGTCAAGAAGCAACAGTTAGAATCAGACATGAAACAACAGACTAGTTCCAAATTGGGAAAGGAGTATATCAAGGCTGTATATTGTCACCCTGCTTATTTAATTTATATGCAGAGTATATCATGTGAAATGTCAGGCTGGATGACTCACAAGCTGGAATCAAGATTGCCAGGAGAAATATCAACAACTCAGATAATACCACCCTAATGGCAGAAAGTGAAGAGGAACTAAAGAGTCTTTTGATGGTGAAAGAGAAGAGTGGAAAACACTGGTTTAAAACACAACATTCAAAAAACGAAGCATCCAGTCCCATCACTTCATGGCAAATAGATGGGGACAAAATGGAAACAGTGATAGACTTTATTTTCTTGGGCTCCAAAATCACTATGGATGGTGACTACAGCCACAAAATTAAAAGATGCTTGCTCCTTGGAAGAAAAGCTACAACAAACCAACCCAGCATATTAAAGAGCAGACACATCACCTTACCAACAAGGGTCCATGCAATCAAAGCTAAGTTTTTTTCCAGTAGTTATGTACAAATGTGAGAACTGAACCATAAAGAAGGCTGAGCAATGAATAATTGATGCTTTTGAACTGTGGTGGTAGAGAAGACTCTTGAGAGTCCTTGGACAGCAAGGAGATCAAATCATTCATCCTAAAGGACATTAGTCGTGAATATTCATTGGAGGGACTGATGCTGAAACTGAAGCTTCAATACTTTGGGCCACCTGCTGGGAAGAGTCGATTGTATTTGTACACTTTAAGGAGGTAACTTAGTTAAAACTGGTTCATTGGGGTTGGACCTAATCCAGTATGACTGGTGTCCTCTTAAAAAGACAAGATTAGGACATAAACACTTGGAAAAGGCCCTGATGCTGGGAAAGAATAAAGACAGAAGGAAAAGAGGATAACAGAGGATGAGACAGTTGGATGGCATCACTGACTCAATGGACATGGGTTTAAGCAAACTCTGGGGCTTGGTGAAGGACAGGGAAGCCTGGCATGCAAGTCTATGGGGTCAGTAAAAGTGGGACATGACTTAGTGACCAAGCAACAACAATAAAGGTTGGAGAAGGAGAAAATATAATCAAACCATTTAATCAATTGAGATATTGTTATACAACTAAGCATTGTTTTGTGGGTTGCTTTGCTTTGCTTGCTTTTTCATTTGCATAGAATTAACCAACTAAAAACCATGAGGAAAGTAGTAGTCTTAGATAAAATATAGTTAAGATTTGGATTAAGGCTATAACTACAAATAGTGAGAAGACATAGCCTAAAAACTAGTAGAAAGGAAATATTGACAATAGTTGTAAGTTACTGAGCATGTTTAATATTGTAAATCAACTATACCTTAATAAGAAAAAAATTAATGTTAAATCTGAAAACTTAAATTTCATTGACAACAAATAAATAGATAAAAGAGTTAAAAACATGAGAGCAGAAAGATAAAATAGAAAATAACTGGGGATGAAAAATAACCTCTTCCCAGAGAATTTTTGAGGATCTGCTATATATTTTCGAGGCACTTTTGTGGGGGTGGAAGAGGTAGCAAACAAGGAAAAGAGGAAAATACAGTCCCTCCCTGTGCTAGATATCCTCTATGTGTTTCTCCAGACTCACTCTCGACTCTTCTTCACTCTTCATGCTAGGTGGCTGACTTTCCCGGGCCACATGACTGCATTCCTATGCTCTCTGGGGGCTGGTTGGTTTCTGTCAGTGGTAGCACTGACAGGAGATTGAAGGCAGGGAGAAGAAGCATTGGGTCAGGACACTTATTACCATTTTCCCTTCCTCCAAAGTTGCTTCAAGATACACCTGCATCCCTTCACTGAATATTCTAATAAAGGCTCCTTCCTACCATAGGGTTTCCAGGTGGTAACAGCTTCACTCTTCTTTAGGTTAATGCACCATCCTTTTTGGTCCTCCAACACCCACATCACAGTAAATCGGCCTTTTGTACTTTAATTCTCCTTGAATTGCCTTCTTTTTAGTGTCATTTGTTTCCTTTTGGGACTTTGATGATGCCAGATAAGACAACAGACTATGTACTACTTTGCTAGGGCTGCCATAACAATGCCCCTCAGATTGGGTGGCTTAAATTATAGGAATTTAGATTCTTGAATTCCAGGCTAGAAGTTCAACATCAAGGCATTGATAGACCTGATTACTTCTGAGGTCTCTGCTTGGCTTGCAGATATGCATCTCCCCGTGTCTTCACAAGGTCTTTCCAACATGTGTGTTTATGTCCTAATCTTGTCTTTTTAAGAGGACACCAGTCATACTGGATTAGGTCCAACCCCAATGAACCAGTTTTAACTAAGTTACCTCCTTAAAGTGTCCAAATACAGTCACATCCTGAGGTAGTGGGAGTAAGAACTTCAACATATGAATTTGGGGGAGGGGGGACACAACCTAGTTTATAACAAACTAGTTGAGAAAGAAAAACATAGAATAAGTTAGGAAATATCTCCAGATTATGGCAACATATTTTTTTCGACTTATGGTGGGGTTAAACCCCGATAAAGCTATTGTAAATCGAAATGCATTTCAACCTACTGGACATCATATCTTAATCTAGCCTAAGGTAAACATGCTCAGAAAACAAAGCCTACATTTTGGCAAAATTATCTAACACCTATTTTATAATATGTTGGATATCTCTTTGTAAATCAAAATGCTTTTAATATATTCAACCTACTTAACATCATAGCTTGGTCTAGTGTAAGTTGAATATACTCAGAACACAAAGCCTACATTTTGGCAAAATCATTTAACACAAAATCATCTAACCCTTATTTCATAATGATGTGTTGGATATCTCATAATTAATTGAATACTATACTAAAAGTGGAAAACAGAATGGCTGTATGAATACAGGACAGTTGCAAGTACATTAGCTGTTTACTGATCCTGTGGGAGCTTCAATTTGCTGCCACTTCTCAGCATCACAAGAAACTATTAGTAGTATTGCTTATCAATAGCCTGGGGAAAAGATCAAAATTGGAAGTATGGTTGCTTTTGAATCCATATCACTTTTACCCCATCATAAAGTCAAAGCCATCCCAAGTTGGGGACAGTCTATATAGTATGAATATAAGACAATAGACAGTATTACACTTATCCTGAGCAGAATATTAGAAGGAGGCGATGAGAAGAAAATTTTAAATGAGCAGTTTTATAAAATCTCAGTGGCAGATTGAAGTGAAAAGGCGTGTACAAAAGAAATCACATGAGTTAGAACTATTAGGTCTGAGACTGAATTGGGAGTCCTTTCAGTAACCAAATAACAATAATAGCTAAAATCTATAGAGCACTCTGACAGAGATTAGTTGTTATGCTTATCTATGATAACATGATTACTCCTGTTTTTTGCCAGACCTTTTCCACAAACTGAACTTTTCAGACTTCCTTTTCTGGTCTCACTTAAAGCTAGATGGAGAACTGTGACTAAGCTCTGGTCAGTGAGTTATATTCATGTTCATGGGGCCACCTCTAAGAAATCTTCCTGAAGAGACACCTTACATGTGTCCTTGGTCCTTTTATTCTTTCATCCCCTTCTCTATCCCGCTGCTTAGAACAAGGATGCCACAAAGTGGGACCAAGACACATGGGGCAACAGACCTGGAGACTAGGTCCCTAGTGATTGTGAGGCTACTATCCTGCCCATCACGAGAAAAGAATCAGCCAGTATGTTTTGTCTCACAGCTGAAACAAATACTAATTAACACAATTATTTTCTATGTGCCAGGTACTCTTCACAGTTTTTTATCTGTAAGTACTTAATGCTGTAACAATTCTATATGTCAGTGCTATTATTATCTTCCATAAGCAAATAGGCACAGAGATATTAAATAATTTTCCCTAAACAACACACCATGTAGAGTGTAGGAATTAATCAGACTAAGAGAATCTGACTCCAGAGTCTGCCCTCTTAATCACTATGTCAAGTGGCCTCCTTCTAGTTTCTGGTCTGAGGCCAAATCATCCATTATATGGGGAGTGGGGTTGCTTTTGAAAGCTACAGCATAAAGAAGAAAATCTTACTTGAATTTGGAACAATGTTACACAGTCTATCAAGGGAGGGAAAGCAGATGAAATGGAAAAATTTTGGTTAAGATTTCTACATGACCATAATCTTATTTTCATTGCTTATTTTAGTCCTGAATTTACTACAGCTTTTGTTACAACATGTCTCTTTATAAACTTAATTTTTAAAAAGGTTTTTACTATTAGAGACTCTTGTGAAGCTCTGTGAATCTAAAATGATTTGCTTCCTAGTTATCCTGGCTGTGATCAGCCCCACAGGGCAAGAAGGTGTTTTAGATGTACGCCATAGAAGGGCTTCCTTTTGGCCATATTCGGCCAGAGTCCTTCTCAGAACGCCAGCTGGGTTAATCTTTGGTGCAATCGAGGGGCAACTTAATTGTCAGATTTCTCTTGAGAAAGACTCAGCTCTCAGTCAGGAGTCAGTCCTTATGGTCGCAGTCTCTGTTGTACTTCCTTTAGCAGCAGGAGAGCTTTAAGATGGTTACTGGGCTTTGTTAAGCCCTCTCTTAGGGAGACTGAAGAAAAAAGGATTTTAAGGGCATCTTGATTTTTTTTAAAGTTTGGAAAGAGGAAAAATTGGACCAGTGGATATTGTTCTATTCCCTTCCCATCTGGCTACATAAAAGGCTTCAGAAAGGCCAATGAATCTACTTAGAGGATATTAATGCACAATAATTCTGCAAAGAAATAAGGCATAAATAAGGGATCCATTTATCCACTTGGAAGTAAGAAGTTCTGAAGGCAGAAACACAGAAGGCAAAGGACCTCTAATCTCTCACACAATTTGCTTTCAGGCTATTAAAAGTACTGATCCTTAAGAACAGCTTTTTTGGGATGGGATTTCGAAATGCATCTACCCCTATACTTAGTGTTGTTTTTAGAGATTAAAGTTACTCCTTGTAACCAATTTTTCCAGCTGACAAAGACATTTGAAAAGTACTTTTATGATCAGCATTATGCCATCTTGGGGTAGAAATAAGTATATATTACCTTTTGAAAACAGCTTTACTGAGTTATAACTCACATAGAAAAAAAATTCACCCATATTAGGTATACAGTTAGAAAAGTTTAAGCAAAGTATCCAGTCATTTGATTATCACCACAGTCAAGTTACTGAACTCTTCTATCAGCATCAAAAATTTCTCTGTGGCTCTTTGCAGTCAAGTCCTCTCCTTGTAAACCATCCCCTCCTCTGACTCCGGGAAAACTGTTATATACCCTTACTATTGTGCTTCCCTTTACTAGAATGTCATTTAAATGGAAAATAAAATATCAAAAATCTGAGGAGGGGTGTCCAGCTTCTTTAACATGGCAGTATATTTTTGAGATTCATCCATACTAATGTATGTATCAGTTAATTCATTTATTTTTACTGCTGAGTAATTTTCCTTTGAATGGATATACCACAGTTTGTTTTCAATGTTTTGTTATTATAAATAATGCCACTATGAGCATTTGTATATAAGTGGTCTTGTGGACAGACATTTTCGTTTTACTTCAGTAGATAGCCACATATGTAATTTCTGTCACATGTTAAGAGTATGTTTTACTTTGTAAGAAACTGCTGAACTGCTTTCCTAAGTGGCTTTTTCACTGTGCATTACCATCAGAAACATGAGAGTTCTAGGTGCTACACATCTTCATCAACCTTTGTGGCATGGATTAAAATGTCCTTTTACTTTTAGTTATTCCAATGGATGTGTAGTAATATCTCATTGTAGTTTTAATTTGTTATTTCCCTAACAACTGGTAGCTCAGCTGGTAAAGAATCCACCTGCAATGTGGGAGACCTGGGTTCGATCCCTGGGTTGGGAAGAGCCCCTGGAGAAGGGAATGGCTACACACTCCAGTATTCTGGCCTGGAGAATTCCATGAACTGTATGGTCCATGGGGTCACAGAGTGTCAGATACGACCAAGCAACTTTCACTTCATTAACAACTAGTGATGGTGAGCATCTTTTCATAGGCTTGCTGTCCATTTCTATACCTTCTTTTGTGAAATGTCTGCTATATTTTGTCATATTTTGAGTTGTCTTCTCATTGAGTTGTAAGTTCTTAACATAGTTTGGATATAAGTCTTTTGTCATATACATATTTTGCAAATATTTCTCCCAATACATGGCTTCCTTTTCATTTCCTTAAAAGTGTCTTTCAAAGAGCAAAAGATTTTAATTTTGATGAAATCTATTAGGTTATCAATATTTTATTTTATGGTTTGTTCCTTTTCTGTTATATCTAAGAAATCTTTGCCTAACCCAAGGTCATTAGATTTTTCTCCTCTATATTCTTAACAAAGTTTTATTATTTTAGCTCTTAAAATTTTATTATTTTAGATCTTAAGTTTAGGTCTGTGAATCATTTTGAATTAAATTTTATGTAGGATGTGAGATAAAGACTGAAGTCCACAGCTAACTATACAGATATCCAATTATTATTATAGTACCATTTGTTAAAAAAACCAAATTGCCCATCTACCTTTGTCAAAAATCAGTTGTTCGTACATGTATGGGTCTATCTGGGGATTCTCTAATCTGTTCCATTTGTATGTCTATCTCTACCCCATACAACCTTATCTGTTTTCTGTAACTTTATACTAAAATTTTAAATTTATAAAAAAAAATCAGATAGCATTAACCCTCCATTTCTGCTGTTCTTTTTCAAAGTTGTTTTGGATATTCTAGGTCTTTTGCCTTTCCATATGAATTTTAGTAACATCTTGTCAATTTCTACAAAATAAGGCTTGTGGGGATTTGGATTGGTATTGTACTGAATCTATAAATCAGCCTGGTGAGGACTGACATCTTAATAGTAGACAGTCTTCTGATCCATGACAAAGATAAACCTCTACTTTTATTTAAGTCTTCTTTAATTTCTCTTAGTAATTTTTTTTTAGTATATATAGGTCTTTCACATTTTTTGTCAGATGTATCCCTAAATATATAATTTGGATGCTACTGTAAATAACATTGTTTTAAAATTACTTTTGTTCATTGCTAGGGTAGAGAAATGTAATGGATTTTTTATATTGATCTTATATCCTGATACCTTGTAAAAATCACGTATTAGTTCTAGTAGCTTTTTTATTGATTCCATCAGACTTTCTATGTAAACCACTATGTTGGCTGTGAATAAAGACAGCTTTACTTTTACCTTTTCCAAAAGTAAAGGGCTTTCTTTCCTAATGTCCTCCTGCCCACCAGGTCTAAGAGATAAGCTAACAATGTTTGGCTTTAGTTCCTCTGGTAATCACCTCATTTATGTGGAACTGTGGCTTGTATTTAAATAGTGTCTATAAACTGATATAGCCACTATGAAGAACAGTATGGAGATTCCTTTAAAAACTAGGAATGCAATAACCATCAGTTCAGTTCAGTTCAGTCGCTCAGTCGTGTCTGACTCTTTGCGACCCCATAAACCACAGCATTCCAGGCCTCCCTGTCCATCACCAATTCCCAGAGTCTACCCAAACCCATGCCCATCGAGTTGGTGATGCCATCCAGCCATCTCATCCTCTGTCGTCCCCTTCTCCTCCTGCCCTCAATCTTTCCCAGCATCAGGATCTTTTCCAATGAGTCAACTCTTCACATGAGGTGGCCAAAGTACGGGAGTTTCAGCTTCAGCATCAGTCCTTCCAATGAACACCCAGGACTGATCTCCTTTAGGATGGACTGGTTGGATCTCCTTGCAGTCCAAGGGACTCTCAAGAGTCTTCTCCAACACCACAGTTCAAAAGCATCAATTTTTCAGTGCTCAGCTTTCTTCACAGTCCAACTCTCACATCCATACATGACCACTGGAAAAACCATAGCCTTGACCAGACGGACCTTTGTTGGCAAAGTAATGTCCTGCTTTTAATATGCTATCTAGGTTGGTCATAACTTTCCTTGCAAGGAGAAAGTGGCTTTTAATTTCATGGCTGCAGTCACCATCTGCAATGATTTTGGAGCCCCAAAAAATAAAGTCTGACACTCTTTCCACTGTTTCCCCATCTATTTCCCATGAGTGATGGGACCAGATGCCATGATCTTAGTTTTCTGAATGTTAGCATTAAGCCAACTTTTTCACTCTCCTCTGTCACTTTCATCAAGAGGCTTTTTTAGTTCCTCTTCACTTTCTGCCATAAGGGTGGTATCATCTGCATATCTGAGGTTATTGATATTTCTCCCGGCAATCTTGATTCCAGCTTGTGCTTCATCCAGCCCAGCGTTTCTCATGATGTACTCTGCATATAAGTTAAATAAGCAGGGTGACAATATACAGCCTTGATGTACTCCTTTTCCTATTTGGAACCAGTCTGTTGTTCCATGTCCAGTTCTAACTGTTGCTTCCTGACCTGCATACAGGTTTCTCAAGAGGCAGGTCAGGTGGTCTGGTATTCCCATCTCTTTCAGAATTTTCCACAGTTTATTGTGATCCACACAGTCAAAGGCTTTGGCATAGTCAATAAAGCAGAAATAGATATTTTTCTGGAACTCTCTTGCTTTTTCGATGATCCAGCAGATGTTGGCAATTTGATCTCTGGTTCCTCTGCCTTTTCTAAAACCAGCTTGAACATCTGGAAGTTCACGGTTCACGTATTGCTGAGGCGTGGCTTGGAGAATTTTGAGCATTACTTTACTAGCGTGTGAGATGAGTGCAGTTGTGCGGTAGTTTGAGCATTCTTTGAGATTGCCTTTCTTAGGGATTGGAATGAAAACTGACCTTTTCCAGTCCTGTGGCCACTGCTGAGTTTTCCAAATTTGCTGGCATATTGAGTGAAGCACTTTCACAGCATCATCTTTCAGGATTTCAAATAGCTCAAGTGGAATTCCATCACATCCATTAGTTTTGTTCGTAGTGATGCTTTGCTAAGGCCCACTTGACTTCACATTCCAGGATGTCTGGCTCTAGGTGAGTGATCACACCATTGTGATTATCTGGGAGTATTACTCAGCCATAAAAAAGAATGGATTTGAGTCAGTTCTAGTGAAGTGAATGAACCCAGAGCCTATTATACAGAGTGAAGTAAAGCATAAAGAGAAAAACAAATATTGTGTCTTAGCACATACATGGAATCTAGAAAAATGTTAGGGCAGGAATAGAGATGAAGACATAGAGAACAGACTTATGGACACAGCAGGGGAAGCAGAGGGTGGGGCAAATTGAGAGAGTAGCATTGACACATATTCATTACCATATGTAAAATATATAGCTAATGGGAAGTTGTTGTATACACAGGGAGCTCAACTTGGTACTCAGTGACAACCTAGAGGGGTGTGGCTGGGTGGGGGTGGGAGGGAGTTCGAGAGGAAGGGGACGTATGTATACTTATGGCTGATTCACACTGTTGTATGGCAGAAACCAATGCAACATTGTAAAGCAATGATCCTCCAATTAAAAAATAAATTTAAAAAATAGTGTCTACTAACACTCTACAGTGAAAGATAAAAAAATGACTCTATTTTTCCTTCCCTCATCCTGTTTTTTTTCTCTGATTCCCATTTTCAAGTTAACATTATACTTTTACATTGCCTACATTTACAAAAATTATTTCCATTTCTGATCATATGGTGGGTTAGGTAAGCTGAATAAACCTTTAGCAAACACCAAAAAATTCTGAGTGAAGTATTTTAAAATAGCTTATTAAATCCACTGCTGAGCTAGCAAGAAAGTACAGGAAATTCACAAAGATCTAGAAAGGGATGAAAGTCCAAATAAAAAACAGTTAAAACAGTCCTGAAGAGAAAAAAATCTACCATTCCCTAGTAAACTAGAATTTCAATTTTAATGGTCTCTTGGAAACTGAACACAAAGACTTGGACCTCATGGGGTGAAAAGTTATAATCTGAAATCCCTTCACAAAGCCAAGACCTGAAAGCTGCACCTTCAGTGAAAGAAAATGTGAATTAGAAAAAAAAAAAGAAAATGTGAATTAGGTAGAAGGAAACAAGTAGTCATGTAAGAGAGAAGGCAAAGAAGATGTGGAAGATTATAACTCTTGAAAAAAGGAGTCCTGTACAAAATCCTTTCTGGCATCAATCAATGCCTCCTTAGCTTTTATTTATGTAATTATCATTTTCAATTACTATTGATGCATAGTTTCATTTTAGTATCCTCTGTACTTTTCCATTCATTTTAGACTCTGAATACTTTTTTTCCTATGGTTACTGGATAATGAAGAATTTAGGAACCAAGTGATGCAGAAGGAAATGGCAACCCACTCCAGTAATTTTGCCTGAAAAACCCCATGGACAGAGGAGCCTGAAGGGCTATAGTCCATGGGATCATAAATAGTCAGACATGACTGAGTGACTGAGCGCAATGAAGAGTAGCTCTCATTCTCAATGAGGACTCCACTCTGCTACCCTTCCAGGGCACTGATGGTTGTATAAATTGACAGGATACAATTTTTTCCCCAAGTACTTGAGTAGGCCAGCCTGAATTAATGATAAATCCAGACTTTTGGATAATTCTTGAAAAGAAACACCTATTAATACTGCAAAAGGTAAATAAAGCACATGACTGCTGAACTTCTTGGAATGGTTCAAAAAGTTAATCCAATGACAATCAGGCCCTTTAGGTTTCAATCATGCATTCAAAAATCACCAGACACTGACTTCTAGAACAGAAGAAACACTCATTTATAATAAAAGATATAAACCTAGTCTGAAAACAAGAGTCATCCTCATAAGGCACATCCCTTTCTGTATAAGCATTCAAAAATATGAATGTTCAAGAAGCCCAGACTTCTCTGTTGACGGGCATCTCTACTTAGAATACCACAAATGCCTTCAACAAAAAATATCCTAAATCTGACCTCACGATTTTTATTCTAACATTTAATTTTTCATCCTGGATCCCATTTCTGGATGAATGGCCTCACTACACTTCCAGTTGCCTGAGCTAAAAATGAAGTAGTCATTCTAGACTCCTCTCTCTTACTTACCTCCCACAGCCAGTGAGTCACCAAGTCCAGGACATTCGCTCTCCATTATGTCTTCACCAACCAACCAATCAATGTGTGTGTGCTCAGTCATGTCTGACTTTGCGATCCCATGGAGTGCAGCCCACCAGGCCCCTCTGTCCTTTGGATTCTCCAGGCAAGAATGCTGAATGAGTTGCCATTTCCTACTCCAGGATATCTTCCTGACCCAGAGATTGAATCCGAGCCTCTTGTGTCTCCTGCATTGGCAGGCAGGTTCGCTATCACTGTGACACCTGGAAAGACACTCACTGCTATCCCTTTGTTCCCACTACTGCTATTTACAGCAGGTTCCATTTTCCTGGGTTTACCTGCACAGACACTCCCAACGGGTTTTCCTATAGCTGATCTAGAAGTTGTTGCCAGAGTGATCTTAAAATAGAGATCTGATCATGTCTTTCCTCTATTTAAAGTTCTCTAGTGGTTCTTTGTAGCTTGTAGGAAAATGTTCAGATTCCTGAACACGTATAGCTCCTTATAACTTGGCACTGTCCTTTCTCTCTAGAAAATTGCCCAGGCATCCTCTGCATCTGGTGGTGTAGCATCAGAGGCAGGCCAGGTTGGGGAGTTTCCTGGAGAATGGCTGGAGTTCAGCAGTGAGGCATATTTATTTTACACTGTTAGGGTTCACAGAGACCAGGAGTTGTGACCTCTGAATTGCACAGTTCAGTCTGCAGTAAACAGTCCATATCCATGAGTTGTGTTAAAAGCAGAAACCAGAGAAGGGAGCCAAATTGAATTCACAAACTAGGCTAAGAAAGAGTGAGGAGTGTTGGTAGGAAGGTACATTTGAAGGAATTCTTGAGGTGAAATCAAACATTTGTAACAAACTTTTAATGTAATTTTCATGTCAATTCTGAGGACATGCTGGGTTGAATGGAGGTAAATTAAAGTAGAATAGGTGTACACTACTTGCGATGACCTAGAGATGCTATGCTGCTTCATGTCTCTGCATCTATCCCACCCGACTGCCTCCCTCTGAAGTGCTATCTCCCACTGCCCTGTCCTCTAACTCCTACTCATTCCACAGACCCATTTCAAGCATCGTCTCTTCTGTAAATACTACTAGCCAACATAAATTGAACATTTATAATCCATAGGCACTATGCAAGATGCTTCAGTACATAATATCATTTAAATCTCACTAGGAAAGGTGCCTCTGTTTTCTACATGGTACAGATTAAGGTACTGATGTCGAGAGAGTTGAATGAATTTGCACAGGTCCTACAACAATTGACTTCCCAGGTGGCACTACTGGTAAAAAAAAAAAAAACAAAAAAAAAAACCTGCCTGCCAATGCAGGAGACTTTAGAGACATGGGTTCAGTCCCTGGATGGGAGATCTCTTGGAGGAGGGCATCGCAACCTACTCCAATATTATTGCCTGGGGAGTTCCATGGACAGAGGAGCCTGGCAGGCTATAGTCCATGGGGTTGTACATGACTGAGGCAACTTAACTCTCAGTACTACAACAATTAAATGTGAAGAGGGGAATTAAATCCAGGCAGTCCAATGCTAAAGTTTGAGCTTGTCAACCACCACTGACCTTCACCAATGCCTCAAGCTGATTTGCTATGCCTCTTCACATGTAACCGTGTTTACATCATCATGGCTCCATCCTTCTCTAATATAATCTTTTATTTATTGGTTTCTCCCAGTAGTTAGGGAGCTCTGAAAAATCAATGGTCAAATATCTGCTACAAAACTAGAATTTTAATTAATTAAAGTAAATGTTTAATTAATTAATTACTACTGTCCATCAAGTTGCTAGGGAGCAATAATTAAGGATACTGGCTATTGAACTAAGGAAATTAGAGTCAACTTAACGTAGCCTGTTGTGTTGTTCTTTTGTCCTTACAGTATAATTTTTTAAAGTAAAATCTGGTATCAGTAAAGTAAAATCAGAATATTCTCTTACCTAGACTGTTTCTTTGTCTTTATACTTTATTAAACCATCTGTTTCTTCTGGTAGTCATGATCATACTATAGTCTCCAAGACAAGTACTTCCATTCAGTTCAGTTCAGTTCAGTCACTCAGTCGTGTCTGACTCTTTGCGACCCCATAAACCACAGCACACCAGGCCTCCCTGTCCATCACCAACTCCTGGAGTCCACCCAAACCCATGTCCATTGAGTCGGTGATGCCATCCAGCCTTCTCATCCTCTGTCGTCCCCTTCTCCTCCTGCCATCAATCTTTCCCAGCATCAGGGTCTTTTCAATTGAGTCAGCTTTTCTCATCTGGTGGCCAAAGTATTGGAGTTTCAGCTTCAACATCAGTCCCTCAAATGAACACCCAGGACTGATCTCCTTTAAGATGGACTGGTTGGATTTCCTTGCAGTCCAAGGGACTCTCAAGAGTCTTCTCCAACACCACAGTTCAAAAGAATCAATCCTTCGGCACTCAGCCTTCTTTATAGTCCAACTCTCACATCCATACATGACCACTGGAAAAACCATAGCCTTGACTAGACGGACCTTTGTTGGCAAAGTAATGTCTCTGCTTTTTAATATGCTGTCTATGTTGGTCATAACTTTCCTTCCAAGGAGCAAGCGTCTTTTAATTTCATGGCTGCAATCACTATCTGCAGTGATTTTGGAGCCCATTAAATATGGTATATTAAAGTAAAATGTTTGTCCTAACTCTGCCCTTCATAAACTATTATCTTAATTTTCCAACTTTTGTGTTTTGGGGTTTTAGTGGAATCTAAGAGAATGGTTGGCCCCTTGGACTTTACTCCTCAGTGACTGTATTAGATTCAAAATAACTGTGACTTAATCAAAGAGCTTTTCAACCAATTGTTTGAAATTGTAAGTTTTAGGGATTTATTTCAGCCCACCACTAAGTATCCCTCAAGTTTCCAAAGGAAGGAAAAACAGAGGAAATAAAAATACTATTGGGAAGGAGGCAGTTATCCAGTTCCAACTGGGCTCAAGAAAATTAGCTGTTAAACAGGTGCCTCTAGACCCAGAGGAATGAAGTGAGAAGCAGATCTACGTGCAATGAAAGCAGCTTGGAAACTCTCTCAGGCTCTGTGTTCTTCCATCCACAACCCTAGGGGCACCAAAGTGATTCTACTCTTGGTGGGAAGGAACACAGGGAAATTTTGACTCATTTGCTTCCAGATTGAATATTGCCCAACATCACTCAAGATTTTATTTCGAACAAGAACGGCCTAGACTGACAAAATGTTAATATGTACCCAGAACTTCACCTTTTGTGAGCTAATTACAGCACTTCTAATAGAAGGGAGAAAAAGACATCAGAAGCAATTCAGTCCAGACCACAGAATTCACTAGAACAGTTTGCTAGGTTTCAGAGGGGTGATGAGAATGTGGAGCAAACTTGCCTAAGATGGGATGGAGTAAGTCCCACCTCCAAATGTGGGATTTAGTTACCTGCAGAAATAGCAGGCAGCCTTGGAGCCCATGCCTCTGCCTCCAGGGCCACCATCACAGCAAGTGCTCCATGGCTCATAGATGCCCCCCAGCCCCTGACACACACAGGCAAGTGTCCACTACTCTTCGCCTGTCATAATGGAGCCAAGCACTGAGACCTTGGACGATGTGCCAAGAGGGCTGAGGCGCAAAGTGAAAAGTACCTTGGGAGAGCAAGAAATATGCATCTGATGTGTCAAACTCCTGAGCTGCTGGAGTTTATCTGACACAGCAATTACCCTGACCAGATTAGGGTCCCACACCTACAGGAAACACTGTATTTCCTGAGTCACATCACCTAGCTTTCACTTTTTCTTTTTTCCTCCAAAAAAAAGTTTTTTTTGAATGTCTCAGTCCTGCCTCTGTTTCCTAATTTTAAAGACAGAATCACAGGTCAGCTTTGGCTCAGATTCAGACTGTTAATGGAGGAGCTGCTCAACTCTGAGATTAGATGTTTGGTGGTAGCATTATCATTGGATTACTAGCGTGCCTAGTAACAAGGCATCAGTGGAAAGACAAACCTTGAGAAGCAGGACTGTGTTGTCAAGTTCTCTGTTTAAAGACTTTCCACTGAGTCCCAACCTGGAAACTCTAATATTTATGTATTTTTAATTTTTACTCTTACTTTTATTTTTATTTTTACAGATTTTGCTTTTACTATGAGGCTGTTTTGGAGAAGGCAATGGCACCCCACTCCAGTACTCTTGCCTGGAAAATCCCATGGACGGAGGAGCCTGGTAGGCTGCAGTCCTTGGGGTCGCTGAGAGTTGGACACGGCTGAAGCGACGCAGCAGCAGCAGCATGAGGCTGTTTGTTTTCTTTTTTATTATTACTTTTACTTTTATTTTAACAGATTTTACTTTTATTATGAGGCTGTTTATTTCCTTTAGCTTTTATTTTTAATTAAGAAAGATTGTATTTTGTGTGTGTGTGTGCTTCTCAGATGGCACTAGTGGTAAAGAATCCACCTGCCGATGCAGGAGAAGAAAGAGATGTGGCTTGATCCCTGGATCAAGAAGATCCCCTGGAGGAGGAAAGGGCAATCCACTACAGGATTCTTGCCTGGACAAGAATCCCATGGACAGAGGAATCTGGCAGGCTACAGTCCATGGGGTCACAAAGAGTCAAACACAACTAAAGTGACTTAGCAGCAGCAGTGTATTTTTTTACTACAATCTTACTAGGTAGGCCTTTATGCATATTTAAAAATATAAACGGCTATTAGTAATTTTACAGTGACAAAAAATGTTTCTTAAGTAGATTACATTTTCACTGAAATAATATTTACAATTTTGTGTACATAATTCAAAGTTAATATTCAGTGTAGCCTTTGGTCAAATCTGTCATGTACTGCAAGTTGGTGGGTTATGAATTGATATTTATATCAATTTGATCAATATATTATCTATATGATCGGCTGCTATCAAAATTTATCAATGTAAAATTTAAAAGTTTCATATGTTAGAATGGTCCCAAAACACAGTACATCAAAACCACATTGTTACAGAAGGGAAAAATAAAGCATACACACACACAGGTAGAATCACAGAGAAGTTACTCCCTTAACAGAACAGGAGATTCCTTAACAAACTCAAGTTGCTTAAGAATTAGAACAAGTTCCAGACTTTCTGAAGAATTTTGGGACTTTGGGTCCTGAAAGCTCCCAACAGCACTAGACACTGTCTCAAAATATTTCAGAAAAGTAAGCTCCTTGTCATGTCATCTGAAAATAAAATTCTTTTTTACTGCTGCTGACATCTACAATTTAAACAAGTGGAAAATATAAAACTGATATTCTCTGAGGCATTGGAGCAGTGGGAAAGGAAGTATTTTCTAATGAATTTTACAATGCACCTGAATGGAAATAGCTGATCATTTTAAAGCTTAAACCATATCCATATGGCTTTTTAAAAGATATTAGTAGCAGAACCAACCTAGAAAAGGAGAGACAATCATATCTACACAGATTTCTACTTGAATGGTAATTGTTCCTTTGTCTTTTATAAATCACTAAAAAAAATACTGTTAATTAATGGTGAATCATGCTCCAGCAATCTATTCCTATTCCCTGGCATGTTGCTCTGGAGGTGGTAAGCAGCAAAGTGTTGATAACTATATTGACTCAACTTGGAAAGAGATTAAGAATCTCAGTATGACAACAAATAAGTATTTTCTTATTATAGAAATATTTCACTCTTCTGTTCAAAATCAACAGTAACTTTCTTAGTCTTTTTGAATAGCAGCCAAACTTTTCTGCCTAACCTTTAAGGCCCATTGTCAATTCACACCTTGTACTCCTCAATTTACTTGCTCAGGCTCAACTCTATTTTTTTCTTTTCTTTGCACATGTCCCTTTTTGCATCATTAAAGCTGTTACATTCTCTCCTTCCATCCATGTTCTCTGTCCTCTAAATTTGACTGAAAAACCAACTGTAGTAATTACACGGGAGGAAGATGATAGCCAGTAGTAGAATGAACTTCTGTTTTACCTGGAAACCTTTTGTCATGTTTGTTGGAAGACAATGCTAGTTGCCTACACCAAATTCATTCCCCCTTCACTCTTGGTAGCACAGTTCCGATTTTGTTCAGGGTGGCGGTGTGTTTTTCTGCAAATATTTCTCCTGGATCCCTTTGCTGTTAGGGTAGCCTTCTGGTACAATTTTGGACAATGAGATGGAAATACGGGTTTCTTGGAAAGCTGTCTCTCTCTTTTTTTTTTTTTTCATAAAGAACTCCTTCCTTCCTCTATCTACCAGGAATGTTGATGCAATACCTGGAGATACAGTGTCTTTTGGCCACCTTGATATGACAATCCTGAAGACAAAGACCTAAATGTTAAGGATGATGGAGTGGGAAAATATAAGACTGGGATCCTACTGTTACCACTGAGCTGCCGTGAATGGCCCTCTTCTACCTACCTCTCCATCCCTAGTCTTGTTCTGTGAGTCACATAAGCTTCTATCTCTCTACACTATTGGAGGGGTCTTCCAGCTATTGTGGACAAATACAGTCCTAACTGAAATAACACTTAGACTTTTTTTTAACTCTAAGAATCAATTATTTTCATAATAATGAAGTAATAATTGTTTGAAGTTAAAAGAAAGTGTACAAGAGCACAAGCTTTGGTGTCAGACAGGGATAAAGTAGAATCCAGATTTTTCACACACTAATGGAAATTTGTTGGACTTTTTCCATGTAATTAATATTTTTGAATATTAATTTCCTTAATTAATATTAACACTTAATCTCCTTATTGATTTTCTTTCAATAACAAAAGTAATATAGATAATAACAATATCTAACAAAGCATAAATAGGGTTATTGGCAGGCACACAGTGAACACTCAGTAAGCTGTAGCTATTATTATTATTGCTAAGTATCCCAACACACACCACTCCCTCCTCTTCTGTGTGTTTCTAAAACATGTGTGACATCCTTCAAAAGCACTGGAGATCAGGAGAGTTGGTTATCATCTACCACCAGTTGTATGTGACTTTGGGAGATATATGATTTCTCTTGGCATCAAAGTCCATATCTGAAATATGTGTGAGATATGATTGAAAAGTGAAAGTGAAAGTGTTAGTCTTTTTACTGTTTCCATATTCCTGTTTTCTTCAGAATGTCATTAAGTCAAAATCTTACAGTATGCAGCCTTTTATATTGATTTCTTTTACTTAGCAAACTGCATCTAAGATTCCTCATGTCTTTCCATGGTTTGATAGCACCTTTTTTATCACTGAATAATATTTCATTATGTGGATATACCATAGTTTGCTCATCCATTCATCTATTGAAGGACATCTTGATTGCTTCCAACTTTTGGAAATTCTGAGCAAAGATATTATAAACATTTGTGTTCAGAGTTTTGTATAGGCCTAAGTTTGCAACTCATATGGGTAAATATGCCAATTTGCAGAGACACTGTATCAGACATGAAGTCCTTCCATTCCTCCCCCTGTCAGTTAGAAATTATAGACGGCATAGTAAGTCTGGAGATTATCCCCAAGTTTGCAATGGAGCCAGAGCTGGCTTGGTAGGGATTTCTGAATGTCAAATTGTCTTAAGAAGGCCACATAAGTAATGCATCCAACAACCAGCTCCCTGGGGCCTATCACTTCCATCTTCCCTTAACCAAAAAGCTTCTTTCAGAGAAAGGTGACCTCATGCAGAAGCTTTAGAGAAAGCTACCACTAGACAAAAGGGAATACAAAGACAGAACTTCCAAAGATCCCTGATGCCAGGAGCCTGTCTGATGGCCATCACATGTACCCTATGACAGAACCAGTTGCTGGACACTGCTATAGATGAGGTGAAGACAAGTGACTTTAGAGTCAAGGAAGGACAATTCACAGACTTCATAGGAGGGGCCAATCTGGTACCACTGTCAAGTGGGACAAATGTCATCATAGACACCTGAAGCCAAGGCAGGCAAAACACCTACTTGGGCTCCTGAAGCCTCTTCTACCACCATAAGGATGGATTTGGTTCCCTCTTGAACACAAACTTCATGTGTGGAAATAGAGAGAAAGGCAACAGACCTGTCAGGGATTTGAACTTTGATTTAAATGATTACTTACCTGACATGGATGGATCTTTTAATCAATGTGGTTAGGAATTCTCCCTTCTATCTCATCCTAGAAGAATAGTAGAATTAGTCGCTCTGTTGTGTCTGACTCTTTGCAACCCCATGGACTGTAGCCCACTAGGCTCCTCTGTCCATGGAATTCTCCAGGCAAGAATACTGGAGTGGGTTGCCATTACTTTCTCAAAGGGATCTTCCCGACCTGGGGATTGAATCCAGGTCTCCTGAACTGCAGACAGATTCTTTACTGTCTGAGCTACAGGGAAGTCCCCTATCTCTTCCTACCCACCCCTAATTGGAAATGAGGGCCTATACCCATGTGAAGTTTAGATCCTTAGAAGAAGGAGGAAGAGGGGGAAGAGAAAGAAAAGAAGAAGGGAGCAACATAAGGAAGGAGGTTTGTTACATTTTCATACTATTGTATGGTTTGCATTAAATAATATATTTCACACAGAATACACTGTTATGTAGTAGGATATAAAGCTCTGCTCCAAGGATGGAAGACAGGAACTGCTCATCCTAAAGGCAATGAAATCCACATGTTTAAGGGCTTAGAACTTAAACTGTCTGTGTGTATGTTTGAATCCCAGCATCCTCACTCATCTTGACCAAATTAATTAACCTGGCTGAGCATCAGATTACATATTTATTAAGAAAACCCCAAAGCCAAAAAACAAACAAAAGCCTAGCAATGTCTACTTCCCAAGCTATTTCGACATTGAGAGATGCATAGACACCTTCGGCATAGTATTTAACACCAAGCAAGTATTGTTGAGCTCTGAGCTTTACACTTTGTACAATGGAATATTATTCAGTCATAAAAAAGAATGAAATTCTGCCATTTACAACAATGTGGATGGCCCTAGAGAGTATTATGCTTAGTGAAGTAAGTCAAAGACAAATACTACATGTTATCACTTATATGTGGACTCTAAAAATGAAACAAAAGAACATATATTACAAATGAGCCACACAGATTCGGAGAACATACGTGGTTATCAGTGAGGAGAGGGGTGGGTGATGGGGTAACACAGACAAAGAGGATTAAGACGTACAAACTACTAATGTTGTACAACACAGGAAAATATATCCATTGTTTTGGAATAAAATTTTTTTCTTATTCTAGTCAAAATTGTATTCTGAGAAAACCAAGCCATGTACCTTTCTTCTGCTTTCATTTACATATTTCAGTTTGGTCCCAAGATAACCTGCATATTTGGATATTAGTCTTACTGCTCAATAATACACAAAAGTGTACAGGTAATTAATTACAGATTGTAGCTTGCAATTTTTCTACCACAAGGGAAATATTTTCATGATTTATTCACTATTTATTACATCACAATATACAACTATCTATTCCTTTTAGAATTAAACATAATTCAGATTGTTTTGTAATAAATTTAAATAGAGTACTAAGCTATACAAATATTGTATCACTATGTTAACACCTGAGACTAATATTGTGAATCAACTATACTACAAGAATAATAAAAAATAATGAAATTTACACTTTGTACAAGTCACATGGGCCATTTGAAACTAAATTTTTCATCTGTAATGATAGGATTACTACCTCTTTCACAGGGTGGTTGGAAGAATCATATGAGGAAACTAAAGAATGAGTGAGCATGGAGTATATGCTTAGAACATGTTAGTTTCTTTCCCCCCTCATCTCTCTAATACTACCTAGAACAGTGCAATATTTATAATAGGTCCTTCCAGCTTTTAAGAATCCATTAAGAAACTAGCTTGTTTCTATTTCTGAGATTTCTAGTCTCTTTGGTGAATTATGTTCCTGAGGAGACTAAGTAACCGTTTCAGAGCACTTTCGGTACCAGAGCTGAATCTGGTGAACTTTGTGAAGGAGGTACCTGTATACGCTGCATGTTCTTGCTTCTCTCAGCACAGTTTTCTTTTCTGTTCTTCCTCACCCACATAAATCTTGACTCACTGTGTTGTACACCTGAAACTCATGTTGTAAATAAACTATAGTTTAATAAAAATAATAATAAACATTAAAAAGTAAGCTTGAGACTTTGTCCAATGAGACTTTGTCTCATCTCGCTTCACTTCCTGGCATCCTTATTTCAACCCTACCCAGTTCCTCCCCTGTAGGTGCTGGGTCATTGTAACTCCTTTACCATTAAATCTTGTGCTTGGAGGGCTTTCCCTTCAGCAGAGCACTGGAGAATTAGTGATCTGAAAAATGGATCTTCCTTGGGTTCTTCATTAATGATAATGGATTAATTAGCGTGTCATTATCTCTTCCAGAGTGTTGCATTTAACAGGATACTCTGGTAGATTTTGTGCTTTAAGCCAAAGGAATAATTTTTTATAGTCCTAATATCACTCTTGAGTGCAAATAATGAAATATTTTGAGGTTACATACACTTTTGAGGCCCCTCGTAACACACTCAGGCCTGTATACTCTGCAAGGCATAGTGCACCTCGCTGAGGACAGTGTAATACCGGTATCCTAGAGACCTGAAAATGTTAATTTATCTCCATGGCATACTGCGGGAGTGGCACAGGGTGCTGCAAGCATAAGCCAAATAAAAGAAATTTATTAAGTGGAAATCATTTTACTGACCTAGAGATAAAATGCTGCCCTCAAACCCTTATTGGAGTTCTACATTTTATATTGGAAAGCTAACAAGACCATGGGCTTCCCTTGAGGCTCAGTTGGTAAAGAATCCACCTGCAATGCAGGAGACCTGGGTTCAGTCCTTGGGTTGGGAAGATCCTCTGGAGAAGGGAAAGGCTACCCACTCCAGTATTCTGGTCTGGAGAATTCCATGGACTGTATAGTCCATGGGGTCGCAAAGAGCTGGACACAACTGAGCAACTTTTAGTTTCACTTTCACAAACACCATAAAATTCCTGTTTAAAACACGTGTTTCACAAAGAGAGTATATACAACAATATGCTCCTTGGAAACATACTACATTTACTTTTGTGGAAGTCAGCTTTTCCAAATGTTTGTGTCTACCATGAATTTGGGACATTAAAAAAAAATCTAAGATCTGTATTGTTGTCACAGGGTTTTCAATGCTTATCATTTTTGTTCTTTCCACGAAATACAGGTGCATTACCATTACCTCTCACCAAGTCTCTGTAGAACCACTCCAGCATTTTTCACGTACAGAGAAAAAGAAAACAGTCCCTGCTCCCTTTTACCTCTAAACTGTAATAAGGTTATATCCTAGAACTGATTCATAATAGCACCACTTCGCTGAAAATACTTGAAAACTCCCTTCTGATACATGAATTCATTTACTTACAGTATTTGTTGAGCCTGAATATTTACAGACACTATGTTAGAAAGTGTGATAGATGCAAGGAATCATTTCTTCCCCAAATGGCTCATAACAATGTACCAGAAAGGTAAGGATCACACAATATGATGGACGTTCCTTTAACATCCTGGATGGTAAACTACAGCCTGTGGATCAAATTTGGCTCATGGACTGTTTTCTGAGACCTGCAAGCTAAGAAAGTTTATTTATATTTTTAAGAGATAATAAAAAACAAAGAAGAACATGTGACAGAGTCTGTACCTGGCCCATGGAGCCTAAGATGTTTACCATCTGGCCCTTTGCAGAGAAGTTTCACCAAACCCTGCTCCACACAGTTCTGCATGTAACTAATAAGAGACAGTCCTTCCCCAAGGGCAAATACTAGAGAACAACTGTCATGGTCCCCACATATACATACATTACCCAACCTCTTCTATAATGTTTTCCCAGTGGTCCCACATGTTTCTCTGTATCTTGAGAGAATTTTAGTCTCTCTCAGCACTATCTCCTAGTGCTTACTTGTACCAAAGGGCATTTGCAGCAGAATGTTAATAGTATCCTTGGCCAGTAGTTATGTCTAAAACACAGAAGCAGGGTGAAGATATGCTTTTCAAATTCTGTGGAAAGGCAAATCCCCAGCATGACCCTTCTACTGCTGTTGCTGCTAAGTCACGTGTGTCTGACTCTGTGTGACCCCATAGACGGCAGCCCACCAGGGCCCTCTGTCCCTGGGATTCTCCAGGCAAGGATACTGGAGTGGGTTGCCATTTCCTTCTCCAATGCATGCATGCTAGGTCACTTCAATCATGTCCAACTCTGTGTGACCCCAAGGACAGCAGCCCGCCAGGCTACCCTGTCAACAGGATTCTCCAGGTAAGAATACTAGAGTTGGTTGCCATTTCCTTCTCCATGACCCTTCTATACCTTGCTAAGTAGAAGCGCAAAGTATTTGAGCTCTTAGCCATCAACTCTCAGCTGTCATATTAGCCATTTTCTAGTCACTAAATTTCAGGCTTCCCTGGTGGCTCAGTGGTAAAGAATCTGCCTGCAATGCAGGAGATACAAGTTTGATCCCTGGGTTGGGAAGATCCCCTGGAGGAGGAAATGGCAACCCACTCCAGTATTCTTGCCTGGAAAATCTCATGGACAGAAGAGTCTGACTGGCTGTACTCCATGGGGTCACAAAGAGTCAGACATGACTGAAGTGACTTAGCACGCAGATACTGAATTTCAGCACTCACTCCATCATGGACCCAGAATTTCTGCTCTATTGCCTACTAGTATGACTCTCACCCAAAAATGTGGTAAGGCTTCTATTCATACCCAAGAGCCTATATTGGCATCCTTATATTCAAACCTAGTTACCTAAAGACTATTGGCTTATCAAGGGTTCAAAATTCAAATCTATTACTCAGTGCTTTTAAAAAAACAAAAGATCAGAACACATGTAAATCCATGGCTGATTCATGTCAATGTATGGCAAAAACCACTATAATATTGTAAAGTAATTAGCCTCCAACTAATAAAAATAAATAGGGAAAAAGGAAAAAAAAACAAAAAAAAAAATAAAAAAACAAAAGATCTTATGTAATGTATGAAGATATACAAAAACTTTAATCTATTGGAGCTGAGTAGCAACTGTCCTATTAGAGAAGCCATGCATGCTAAGTCATATACTATGTCTGACTCTTTGTGATCCCCTGGACTGTAGTCTGCCAGGCTCCTCTGACCACTAGCACTACCTGGGAAGCCCAGAGAAGCCACAGGCTCTACAAATGGTCACCGAATCAGTCACTTTCTCCCATTTTTTGGACCTAAGGCTGAGTGTCTGGCATACCATATATTGTCTTAAAAGGCAGTTATTTATAATAACCTCCTTGGCCCCTGGTTTAACTCCTGTTTTTAATCCTCAAAATGAAAAAGACTCACTTGATACCCACTAGGATGACTATTGTCGAAATAAAAAACAGAAAATAATAAGTGTTGGTGAGCATGTGGAGAAATTGGAAACTCTGTGCACTGATGGTAGGAATGTAAAATGGTGCAGCCAATGTGAAGAATGGTATGGTGGTTCCTCAAAAACTTAAAAATAGAATTACCACATGATCTAGTAATTCCACTTCTAGGTATATACCCAAAAGAATTGAAACAAGGACTCAAGCAGATATTTGTACATTCACATTCATAATAGCATAACTGGCAATATCCAAAAGCTGGAAGTAACCCAAGTGACCACTGACAGATGAATGGATAAACGAAATGTGGTATACACACACAGTGGAATATTATTCAGCCTTAAAAAAGAAGGAGTCTCTGACACATGCTACAAAATGGATTAACTTTGAAGACATTATGCTAAGTGAAATAAGCCAGTCACAAAACGACAAAAAAAAAAATGACAAATACTGTATGATTCCACTTATATGAAGTAAATACAGTAGTCAAATTTGTAGAGACAAAGTAGAAATGGTGATTGTCAGGGGCTGGGAGAGGAGGAGAGAACAGAGTGTTATTCTTTAACAGGTACAGAGTTTCAGGTTTTAAAGATGAACAAAATTTCTAGAAATGGATGGTGATCTGGTATCTCCTATCCCAGTATTGTTTATGAGAATTAAATGAGCATAGACTGTGAAGTGATTTGTAAATAGTAAACCACATTCCAGGTGGGGGATAAATGCCATATAAGTGATACAGGTGAGTGCGAAATTTGCAGAGCTATGATCACTTCCAATGGAAATAACAGAGGATAATAACAGAGCTTTCCTGGATGACCATGAGCTTCAAAGAATGGGCAGAATTTTAAAAGGTGCAAATACAGAGGGGCATTTGGAAAAGAGAGAGGCACAAGTAAAGTGGACACATAAAAGATTATTTGAGCAAATAATCAGGTTTCCTAGGAGAGTAGGGTGAAAAAAACCAACAGCAAGGGTCATATTACAGAAAGTCATGAATGTCTGTCTATGAAATTCAATTTTCATTCAGTGGACAATGGGAAGCCAACTGTGTCTTTAAGAAGAAGGCTTACTAGAACTTTATAGGTACTATTGCAGAGGTATACAGAATAGATTGAAAGATAGCCTAGAATAAAAGAGATCAGCTTAAAAGTTATAGATTTTCAAGTCATGAGTTATTCAGGGCTAAGGTAAGATTTTGGCAGAGGAAATTAAAAGGAAAGGATACAAATCCTGATGTTAGATTAGTAAGAATTTTATAATTCTTTATTACCTCACTATTGGTGGGAGGTTGAGAGTAATTTCAGATCTAACAGATATTTCCAAGAAAAAAATCATATATCTAGTCACACCTCTATTCTAGGCTTCAGAATCATGCCATTCCTCCATCCTTTGGGTATCATCTGAATGTTCTCCAGGCCCCTCAAATTAAAGATGTTCATCCTTGAACTTATAAGCCTGTTACTTGTCCATTTTCTGATTCTTACAGAAATACCATTTATACTTTTTTCTCTCATTAAAATAGTGATGAATATTCTTTGTTGAACATTTGAAAAATCATCACCATGCAAAAAACTTAATCTTCTCCCTACTCCCCACAAATTTTTCACAAATGTATTTGATAAACATATTTATAGTCTTTTTACACATATGATTAACTTTTTAAGTAAGAAAAAATTAGCACTGAACTCTACATATTATTTTGTAACTCTTTTTTGTTTTGATGACCCAGTACTATTATAAAATAATACATCAAGATCATCTCCCCCATATCCACATAGTCAATCATTAACTATGAGATTTTTTAAAACATTAATTTATTTTAGTTGGAGTATAATTACTTTACAATATTGTGATGGTTTTTTGCCATGCATCAACATAACTTGGCCACAGGTATACATGTGTCCCCCCATGCAGATTCCCTCTCATTCCTCCCTCCCCACTCTATCTCAGTTGTCCCAGAGCTTTTGCACAAGGAAGGAAACTATAAGCAAGGCGAAAAGATAGCCCTCAGAATGGGAGAAAATAATAGCAAACAAAACAACCGACAAAGAATTAATCTCCAGAATATATAAGCAGCTCATGCAGTTCAATACCAGAAAAACAAACAACCCAATCAAAAAGTGGGAAAAAGACCTAAACAGACATTTCTCCAAAGAAGACATACAGATGGCTAATAAATACATTAAAAGATGCTCAGAATCACTCACTATAAATAAATGCAAATCAAAACCACAATGAGGTATCATCTCACACCAGTCAGAAAGTCTATCACCAAAAAGTCTACAAACAACAAATGCTGGAGAGAGTGTGGAGAAAAGGGAACCCTCTTACACTGTTGGTGGGAATGCAAACTGGTACAGCCGCTAGGGAAAACAGTGTGGAGATTCCTTAAATACTGGGAATAGAACTGCTATACAACCCACCAACCCCACTGCTGGGCATACACTCCAAGAAAACCAGAACCGAGAGAGACACATGTATCCCAATGTTCATTGCAGCACTATTTACAATAGCTAGGACATGGAAGCAACCTAGATGTCCTTTGGCAGATGAATGGATAGGGAAGGTGTGGTACATATACACAATGGAATATTACTCAGCTATAAAAAGGAACACATTTGAGTCAGTTCTAATGATGTGGATGAAACTGGAGCCTATTATACAGAATGAAGTAAGTTAGAAAGAGAAAGACAAATACTGTATATTAACACATCTATGTAGAATTTAGAAAGATGGTACTACACGAAAGGCAGCAAAGGAGACACAGATGTGAAAAGCAGACTTTTGGACTCAGTGGGAGAAGGCAAGGGTGGGATGATTTGAGAGAGTAGCATTGAAACATGTCCATTACCTAATGTAAAATAGATGACCAGTGCAAATTCGAAGCTTGAAGCAGGTCAACTATGTGATCTTGAGTAAATCAATCCCCCAATTCTATTTTCTTTACTCAAAAATGGATATGCTAGTACTTAGCTCATTGAATTGCTGGAAGGTGGTGGTTTCTAAACTTTGCTGTACGTTAGAATCACCTGGCGAGCTTTTTAATATTCCAAACTGGTAGTCACACCTCAGAGTGTCTGGGAATGAGAGGTAGTCACCAATAATTTTTAATCCAGGCAACTTCAACTTACAGTAAAACCAGAGAGTCAAATTTAAGGTTGAAATGAGACAACGTATCAAAAGCACCTGGCAGGTAGAAGGCACTTAATAAATACTAGTATCTTTCACGTACTGAATATCCACTATGTATCCCACACTTCACCATACTGTATTCATTATTTCCTTTAACTCTCATCATATCTCTATGAGGTTTTATTATCCTAATTTTACAAGGCAGGGAACTTCAATGAAGAAACCTCTCAATGTAACACAGAATTCAGGAACCATGATTCAAATCCAGGTGTCCTGGACTCAGATCCACCCCTTTCCTCACACTACACAGCCTACAAAAGTTTTTTTTCCCTCTTTTCTTCCCAGCTTCTCCAATCCTATTTAAACCAGTTGATCATAATACTTTTCACACTGATGAAGTTTTATGTAAATAAAAACTGAATTTGCATTCTGTGGGGTTTCTATCCATATCTTCTGTAACTCTATTAATTCCCATTTTCAGCAAAGAAAATAAGGGTTAATTTGTGGTGGCAGAAGCAGAATGTGCATGCCTATTTGATATACATTGTTAATTGAGTGTAAAATGTGTGTTTTATCCCTTTACCTATATAGCCCGGGGAACTACAAATAGATTAGAAACAATTATATTCATAGATCCCACCTGAGGCCCTATGCAGTCATCTTTTAAACATGTAACATTTGCTATAAGAGAATTTGTATTGGCTTTAAGCAAACTAATCACCACCATTAGAAATTAACCACACATGGATACACATTTTATATACATCCATAATGGTTTTGAAACAGAATTCCTGGCTGCACCACGGCTGTAAAGCCTGTAAGGATGACTCTGCTTGAACACGTGGTGTGAGGAGTGCTTCCATCTGTGGGTAGTTAGGAATCGTGTCAGTTTTTATCATGTAGTAAGACACAGTCAAATTATTTCCATAACTTTTGGAAGTTACTCATTCCACATTTTCTTTATTACTTTTTGGCATTGGAGGCTATTTTATTGCTCTGACCAAATGTCTATATCTTGATAGCAAAAACATTTGCTTTCTTCTCATCGTGCTCGATATTTTTGGAAGAACAAATTGACAACTCCCATGAATGATTCTGAGTTAGCAGGAGAGCATCTGCTGTAGGCTGGCTCTCCCTCTTTTGAAGTTCACCGAGAAGCGAATTTCAGCATTTTAAGAGCAAGAATATTGCCCAGTCTGAGGTGACAATAAAAGGAATCTACATTCAAAGTCTGGACCACTTATATCCAGAAAACAGGAAAATGTTAATATTTAGTTGGTACATGCTAGCAAATGCTATCCACACCAATACAGAATGTCCATGAATATGGACTGGCCTATCTTGTATTCACTTACTTTTGGGTTTTGATGTTTATCTTGGAAAATTTCCTGTTCAGGGTGGGTTCTATTTTCAAAAAGTTTATATGGTGGGAAAAGAGACACATTAACTGAATTTGGTAGTAATTTCATGTTAAAGCTGGTCAGTGAAATCTTTTTCAAAGCAATTGTATCTATTCAGTAATAGCACATGGGTTTATTTCTTCATTGTTCATATTGTGAATTTTCAGCATTCCTTTAGTGGACCATTTTTGTTACATATTTATTGGCTGATTTTTTAAAGACTCATTGATCATTAAATATCTTTGGGAATACATTCAAAAACGTTAAAATGTTAGCTTAGTAAAATTACAACAGGCAACGTAAGCCAGATTGAGAAATATCTTGCCAAATAGTATTTCTCAGCAAGCCATTTGGAGATACTAATTTTTTTAATAAAAAGTAGTTGATACCTTGATCAAAAATGTAATTTCTCCCTTCCCTTTTTCTGAACATTAGTGTTCTTGTACACATATAAATTCCTACATGGCTACAATTCTAAGGTATTCCTGGCATTCATATGCGATTGCATACAAATGTTTGTCTACAGAGAATCAAAAGGAATTAAAAGTTCTCAGTGGCAGAAATTATCTTAAACAAATTCATATGGGATTCTGTTAAAACCTTTCGGCTCTGAAACCATGAACTGCTTACAAAGTAAGGTAGAATAGTGGGGAGATAATTCTCTCAGTGACCAACACAATATATGAGTTTTCCCTTGGGAGAAAAATGTATATGGGTTGGCCAAAAAGTTCATTCAAGTTTTCCATAAACATCGTATGGAAACCTGAACGAAATTTTGGGCCAATCCACTATTTCGGGTGGCTCCTGACTTTGAGTCTTTGTGACTGCCGGAAAAGAGAAAATCTCTGCCTACTTTGGCTAACAGGGTAGGTCTTGGGGTGAGAGGAAATATACTTGGATGGGGTGGCCAGGGAATGCCTCTGACGTAGTAAACTTAAAAACTGAATTAGGAAGAAAGGTAAAAACTGATATGAAATATGGAAGGGATGAAGAACTGTCCAGGCAAAGAGGAAGGCCCATAAAAAGGACCCTGAAGAAAGAGAGTCCTATATTTGAGAAGCAGGCAGTTCATTACTATGTGTGTGAAATAAAATGGTTAAGGAAAGAGTACCACAAGAAAGAGTTGTAATGGATAAGACCTAAAATCATTAGGAGCCTTGAAAGCATAGTAAAGAGTTCAAATTTTGTTTTACGATATTTATTGAGTAGCATTTTAAGCAAAACAGTGACATGATTTAACTTTGGTTTTGAAAAGATTACTCTGACTACTAGAGTATAAACCAGAAGAAGCCAGGCCAATCAAGAAACTATTAAAAGACAGAAATGAACAAAATTGGTACAAGACTAAAACTGTTTCATAACTGGCTACAAAATAAATCACAAAGGTTAAAAATTGATAATTTAAAAGACACACAGATGGTTTTAGACATGAATTCTTTCTAACACTAGTGAATATATATATATATATGTACACATATATATTTAGTCCACCAACTCTAGACTGTAGAAAAACATGAAAACTTCTCAAATAAAGTTAGAATAGCCTTAGTAAAAAAATCCAATGCAATTTAAAAGAATTTGTATGTTTTATGTTTTGAAATGAAGATATCTATCAAGATGATTGAACACATCAAACATTACAAGAGAAAAAACATGTGATTCTGTCAATAATTGCTACAGAAGTATTTGATAAAGTTCATTAGTCATTCCTAAGAAAAATCTAAGTCAAATTAGGAATAAGAGAAAGCTCTATAGCAGGTCTTGGCAGCCCAAGGAGAATGTGGTATGGGCCAGTTCATGTGCTACTAAAAAAGAACCAGTTTCTCTACCTGCCCAGCCTGTGTTCTACCTGACACATGCCAGTGATAACAGGCAAGGAGGACTTCAGCATCACTGGCCTGCAGCCTGATACCAAAACCTACTACTGACCTCTACTTTTAGGGCCAGCAGAGCGAGTGGTCCAGCTCCACCAAATACCAGCGCTCTGAGGATCAGTGCTTCACTACCCCCAGCCTGGCACCTCTGTGTCTCAGGCAATAAGGCATTTTATAGGTAGTTTTGAGAAACTTTATTCCTTTTCTCTCCCTCTCAGGTACAGGAGTTTTTAGGGGCTTGGCTAGGCAAAGTCTTTCAACCTTGTTACTGTTGGCATTTTGAACCAGATAAGTCTTTGTTGTGGGGCACTCTCCACCATTATAAGATATTTGGCAGCATCCGTGGTTTTTACGTGCTTGATATCAGCAGCATACAATAGTCTCCCTTAGTTGTGACAACCAAAAATGTCTCTAGACATTGCTAAATATCCTGAAAGACAAAAATCACTGCAGTCGAGAACTGCTGGTCTAGAGGACAATGTCATGACTATGTTTATCATAACTTATGGCTTCATAAGTTTGCATTTACACCAAAAAATTCTCAGTTAGGAAAGAAAAGGGGGAAACTATTTGTGTTAAGTGAGACTGAGCTGACAAAATAAAACACCATAGACTGAGTAGCTTTAAACAAGAGGAATTTATTTTCCCACAGTTTTAGAGGATGGAAGTCTGAGATCAGGGTATGAGTATAGTTGGGTTCTAATAAGATCTCTCTTCCTAGCTTGCAGATGGCTAACTTCTCACTGTGTCCTCACACAGCAGAGAGAGAGAGCCAACTTCGGTGTTCCTTCCTTTCCTTATAAGGCACCAGTTCTAGCAGACAGGGATCTACCCTTCTGATCTAATGTATCCTTAAACACCTCAAAGTCTCTATCTGCAATAAAGTCACATAAGGAGTTACATATGTGTAACATATGAATTATGGGGTGACATAATTCAGTCTACAGCACCACCTACTAAACAAGATTTTTTAATAAGCTTTCCCTAAACCCAACAACCATGTTATATACAGTAGCCATTTATAAATTAAAATCAGTAACATAACAGGGATTTCTGCTATTATCACTAGTATACAACACATTTTGGAGACTGATAAAGCTAAAAAATAAAGAAGCAGTTTAAAAGACGGGAATGAAAAGATAATACTGTATTTCCTGTTGGTATGATTTTATATTTAGAAAATAGAAGATATTCTGCAAACTATCTGTGGGCATTAATAAGAGAATTTGGTAATGTGGTAGCCAGATGCAAAATTAATAGCTTTTCTTTCTACTAATATTATGCAATTAGAAATTGAAACAGGAAACATCCCATTCATAAGCACAATAGAAAAAAAAATTACCAAAATAAATCTAAGAAGACAGTAATTAGATCTAAATGAAGCAAATGATAACAGTTTATTGAAGGGCATAAAACAAGATCTGAAATTGAAGAGACAATATTTCCTATGTTATTAATAATACATACATTTATTGCAGTTCTAATCAGAATCTCAACATAATTTTTTTCGATTGGTCAAAAATTCATACGGAAAAAAGAATGTATAATAACTTTTCATTTAAAAAATGATATCAAGTACCTACTCAATCAGATATTAAAAGTGCTCTAAATCTACTGTAATAAAAGCACCATGTACTACCATACTAATAAGACAAATAGATACCTGGTATAAAACAAAATCTAAAATGAGCATAATAAATGATAAAGTTGGTATTTTGATTTAGGACAGAAAACTTCTCTCTCTAAAAAGATGTCAGCATTCCTGGTTAGTTACTTAGAAGAATATAAAAGTACTCTACAATGGCTAAAGATATAAGTGTAAAAAATTTACAAGACAAAAAGAAAAATTAAGAGACTTTTCTCCTTGGAATGGAGAAAGCAAGACAGTAAAGTCTTAAAAACATACAGAAGAAGTAGTAGATTTGGCTACACTAAATTAAGGTATTTCTGCCCAAGAAAGAGAAGCTAGCGCTGTTGTTCAGATGAGAGGTGAGAGTAGTTACACATGGAAGTCATAGTGGTCGGGAGAAGTAGACAGAGTTGACATTAATATATACCTTAAGGTAGGAATACCTGGACTTCCAGACAGAATGGATGTGGATTTGAAAGTGGGAAGATAGTAGAATTTGATCCAAGTATTATGGGACCATTTTTAAGAAAAAATACAAAACTACTCATTCCAAATTAGATACAAAATGAGTATTTCTTTAGAATGAGAAAAGAAGCCAAAAGAAAGAAGCCACATTACAGATTTTAAAAAGCTGCCAAAAACTATAAACATTACCAAGTCTAAGAAAAAGTAATAATGAGATACTAATTTTAATCAATCAACTGCTTGAGACACTTGGCAGCAAACTCTTTGATATCACCTGTTATATGACAATGATTTTGTAAGATAATATCATAAATAAAGAAAAGAAAGATAATTTAGTCTTTGTTCTAGCATGGTTGATCAACTTTAGTTTTCTTTATTATGGCAAATTGGGATATATAAAACACAACATCACACATAGATGTACTTACTATATGTAGTATAGCTTTAATCTTGTGTTCTATGTGAAAAATTCTGATAATTCAATTTCATTCAGTTTCTATATAAAAATATGAATATTTATAATCATATATGTTACATTTTTGTGGCAAGGGAGAAGTTATATTTTGACTAGGCACCATTATGTCTCAAATATTTCAATATTCAGCTAAATAAATGCTCTAATTATCAGCCAAATGAATGCTAAATATTACAAGTTTAATTACTAGAAGAATTATCCACAGGATAATTTCTGGATCCCCAAATTTCAAATATTTCTTCTCTCTACACAATACTTCTGAGTGAGACAGATAGAGCTCTAATTGTAAGATAACTGTAGGTCCTGAATCTCATGTCACTAAGCTGGGTAAGTCAGTGAAGTGAGTGGTTAGGAACTTTCCCAAAGCCACTCCATGCAAGAAGGTCTAGCAATAACTGTATACAGAAGTGTCTGTGGATTAAAAAAAAAAAAAAAGGCTTATCTCATCAAATTTCAAACTAAATGTATCCCTAACACAACTTTTTCTTGCAGCTACATCTCAAAAGTGCACCTCAGTGATGACATGAGGAGAATGTGATAAAAGGGAAGTCAGGGGGAAAAAAGGCACAGTTTTAATTAGCTTAAGTTAAAATATGCTACTTTTGAAAATTTTATAAAAATATGTGACCATGTAAACACTTTTGGGTTTCAAGGTTTCTGATAGGGCTGTTACCAGTGGGGAGCACTAGAACTTAAGCTTCACTGAGTCTCAGTAAATTCACTTCTGGTTGAAAGAAGGAAGAATCATAGATGATATCCAGGCTTTTGGCTTGAATAGCACACACCAAATGCTTAAATAAAGACATTTCCTTGTTTGAGGTTTCATGGCACTTTCTTAAAAACCAGGCGGTTGGGTAGCACCAGGGAGAAGAATCCTGCACAATCGGCTGCCTAGTCTAGAAAGCTTTTGCTCTGTGACTCAGAGATTCCTTTCCTCTATGTAGAGACACGAGGTAACCTGGCCTGGAGAAATTTCTACCCCTTCAGGCAGCACTACCATGGAGCTTTGGGAGCCCTGCCAACATCAGATAAACCAAGCAGATGAAAACAGTACCACAAGAGCTCTCAAAACTAAACTCTCATTAGAATTGTCATAAAAGAAAAGATCTAATAGGACCCAGACTCTAGTAGCCAAAATGTCCAGGATATGGTTTTTTTTTAAGATCACCTGTTATATACCAAGAATGAGGAAAATCACAACTTGAACAAAAAGCAAAATTGACAAAACCAAGATGAGTCAAATATAGAAATTATTCTATAATAACAAGAATTTTAAAGCAGTCACATTAAAAATGCCTTAATAAGCAATTACAAATTTTGTTGAAACAAATGAAATGACATAAAATGACAGAAGAGAAATAGAAGTTATAATAAAGAATGACATGGGAAATACAGAACTGAAATACAGCGTTAGAAATAAAAAATTGCTTAAGGGCAAAGTTGCAGAGTAGAGGTGACAGATAAAATCAGTGAACTTGAGGAACGATCAATAGAATTGACCCATTCTGAACAAAGGAGGGAAAAATAGACTGGGAAAAAAAAAAAAAACTAAACAAAGACTTACAGAAATTTTGGCAATAACAAAAAATCTAGCATTTGTATTAGTGGGTTTCCTCATGACTCAGCTAGTAAAGAATCTGCCTGCAATGCAGGAGACCTGGGTTTGATCCTTGGGTCGGCAAGATACCCTGAAGAAGGGAATGGCAACCCACTCCAGTATTCTTACCTGGAAAATCCCATGGAGAGGGGAGCCTGGTGGCCTACAGTGCATGGGGTCACAAAGAGTCAGACACAGCTGAGCAACTAACACTAACAGGAGAGAAGAAAGGAGAGAGTGCTGAACGAGCATTTGAATAAATAATGGTTGAGAAATTTCTTATATTGGTTAAAAAAAACAGAAAAGAAAAGCCCTAAAACCATAGAATAAAGAAGTTGTGAAAAATTCAAATAATATAAACTAAAAAAAAATCCATGCTAAGACATAAACTTTCAAAAACTGAAAATATTGAAAAAAATCTTGAAAGCAGTCAGAGTGAACCAACACATTAGCTACAGGAAACACTACTTTGAATGACAATGGATTTCTTCTGGAAACCATGGTGGCCAGACGGATATGCCACCACATTTTCAAATGAGTAAAGAAAATAGTTGTCAATATCAAATTTTATGTCTGGGAAATCTATCCTTTAGTAATGAAGAGGCAATGAAAACATAACCAGATAAAAGAAAACTAAAAGAATTTGATGCTAGCACATCTACCCTTCAAGAATGCAAAAGAATTTTCTTCAAACAGAAAGAAAATGATGAATCATTTTTTGAATAACAAGGGAAAAAAGGGAAAGAACAGAAATATGGGTACATGCAAAAGACTACCCTTCTCATGAGTTTTGTAAGTCATATTTCATGATTGAAACAAATATTTTAATGCCACCTTATAGCCAAGACAATGCTAGAAGTGGGGAAGGTAAAGAAAAATAAATGGAAAAAAGGGATTCAATATTTCACTGAAGTAATAAAATGTTAGTATCAGTAAACTGCTATAAGTCCTGTATGCATTTTATAATACCCAGAGCAACTACTATGAAAACTATACAAAGAGACACACTAAAAAAACTATAAATATATCAATACAGAATTCTAAAAATGTTTCAATAACATTCAGGAAGGCAAGAAAAGAGAAGCAGAGGAATAAGAACCAAAGAAAACAAACAATAAAAGGCAAATCTAAGTTTTAATATAGCAACAGTTACTTTAAGTGCAATAGTCTAACTACAACAATTAAAAATACATTAAAAACACAACCCAACTATATGCTATTTATAAGAAACTCACTTAGAATTCCACAAGATACGCTGAAAGTAAAAGGATAGAAAAGTATACCACGCACAGGCTAATTTTTAAAAAAGCAGGAGTGGCTCTATTAATATGAGATTAAGTGGACTTAAGAGCAATCAATGTTACTAGAGGCAAAGAGGCATATTGCATAGTGATAAGAGAATCAATCCATCAGGTAGACATAACAATCCTGATGTGTGTGCACCACACAGTAGAACCCCAAAAATACACAAAGCAGAAATGAATACAGTTGAAAAAAGAAATAGACAAATTTACCATTATCATTTGGTCTTTAATGCCTCCTCTTAGCAAGCAATAGAACTAATAAGAAATCATCAAGGACATAGAAGATCTGAACCTGTCTTGTATTTCTGCTGCAAGCTTCTTTGCAGCAAACATTTTTGTAGTGAGAATTTTTGCTACAGAAATTTTGGCCACATGACTAATTGGCTGTAAGGCGTTTTACTGTGAAAGGTAACTGGTTGACAGTTTTTGGTTTGACATTTTGGTTTCAGTGAGCTATGTTATTGACGGTTTCATTGACCTGACAGATGATAATTTGCCACAAGAGTTGGTTTCTTATTTTCAAAGTCACTGCACTGGAGGAGAAAGAGGCCTAGGGTCTCAAAGGCATGGAGTTGAACCCACATTTCCTATAGAACTTAGGAGTGTCTGTCAACAGACATGTGACAATATGCCAACAACAAACAACACTGTACAAACTTTCACAATGTAATACAAAGGTCAGGTACAAATATGCATCTTAGCATTTGAAAACCAACATCCCTCTTAATGAAGGAAGACATTTTCAGGAAAAAGAAAAGTGTGAGGCCAAATGAGGAGAGGTATCAACAAACCAAAAAAAAAGTAATAAAATACTATGAAAGTATAAAAGACTTGGATAACAGTGCTTAGGTACAACTCATAATATAAAATCAATTCTTTGTGCAATATTGCCATGAACCTACATACATCTTAAATGTGTTCAAATATTTCATATTTTGTAATGGAGCCTTTTTAATTTTGCTATTTGTTTCTTATGAGTCATCACGTCCTTTTTAATTTCCCTTTTATTTTTCATTATTTTATCTTTTACCATAAAATTGTCTTATGGCCAATTAGTTATGCAATGGAAATATCTGAAAATAACAGAAATGCTTGTGGCAAAGATCTTACAGTGAAAGTGCCTAGAACTGATCTGAACAACACAGTTAACCAGCAGAAAATTGATGTATATAGAACATTTCATCCAACAAGAACAGAATATACATTTTTTAAGCACCATGGAACATTTACCAAGTATACAATATCTTGAGCATAAAACAAACCTTAATCAATTTAAAAATAATTGAAATCATAGAAAGTATGTTCTCTGACAAAAATGAAACTAGAAATCAGTAACAGAAAAATGAGGGAAATCTCCAAACACTTGGGAATTAAGTAACACACTTCTAAACAATGGATCATAAAGTCACAAAGGAAATTTAAAAATTCATAACAGAAAATAAAAATGAAAACGTCATATAAAACGTGGGATGCAGCTAAAGCAGTGCCGAGAGGGAAATTTATAGAAAAGAAGGAAGGTCTTAAACCAGTAATATAAGCTTCTATCTCAAGAAATTCCCTCCAAAGAGCAAAATAAGCCCAAATCAAGTAGAAGAATGAATATACTGACCACATTCAATTCTTTTACTTCTCTTGTTATCAGGTCTGGATTCTATTGTCCAACTTTATAACTATCTCCTTACTAGTACCATTAATTAGTTGCTTATCTCTTTTGTATATAACCAGAAAAAAAATCCTAACTTGCCTTATACAAATCTCTCTCTCTACATTTGTTTACAGTACCTCAGTATTAATGGAGAGAATCACAGCAGTACAGACCAGAATCATTTCAAATCCATGACCATACCCCAAGAATGGTCATTTGACACTGACAAACCTGCTCCAGTTTGCTCACTTATCTATTACTGCAGTGGATGGTTTCAGTTCTCTTATATTCTCTTCCCTTCATGATCTAAGCTAATAAGTCTGTATATTTTATACAAAAATACTCCACTCCAGTAAGAACTACCTCATCTTTCCACCAGATGGTCAATCTACTTGTATCTGTATACACATATTAGCCTCCCCTCTAGTTATAATAGAAAAGGCACTGCTCCTATCTTAACTCAACTCACTTTATTTATTTTTTCCTCTGAGGCATTTTATTTGTATGTATTATATCCCTAGAAAAAGAATCCAAGGATTTTCCCTCCTGTGTGTTTTTGTCTTGCTTCATCATGGTCCATGATGCCAGCTGAAGTTGTCAGTACAATGAAACCAAACTGATGGGACAGGAGCAAGTTATTCTGCCATTCTTCTAGATCTTTGAATTACAAATCTGGGGCTGATTGCTTCACACTTATTTAGCCTGCCTATGAGGTTCACAACAATTTCCCCAGCCCTGTGATCATAAACGATTTCAAATTCACCAATGTAACCATGCTTCATTATCACAGTTAGAGACCTGAGGATGACTTTGGAGCATGGCCTGAAAAGCACCTGGCGTTGCCTCTCTTTTTGACATTGTTGATACTCTTGAGAGCATTAGCCAGGACATTGATGTGCACCATTATGGCAGCATGGGAAGATGGTGGCAAACTTACCTTTATTTTTAAAAGGAAACTTTTTTTTTCACTGCCATTTTTTCTTTCTCAACTATATTATCAATATAGTTGTCACCGAATCCTTCCTATCCAAACTGATGCATCCTTTAAGATGATTGAAAACAAACTAAAAAAGCAAACAAACAAAAGCTTCCCTTTGATTCTATACCCTATTCCTGCTACTCTCCATGTCTCTGTTCTCCTTCATAAAAATAGAAGCATTGTCTATGCTTTTCTCTACCTTTCCACTTCCCATTTTCTCTTCAAATCATTCTAATTGGGTATTTCTCTGACTTCTCTAAAAAAAAAAATGGACCTTATATCACCAATGACCTCATCTTGCTATAAAGCTAATGTTCGCTTCTCTGAGATCATCTTGCTTGAGCTCTTAACATTTGACACCATGCAGTATTCCTGCCTTCTTGATACACATCCCTCCCTCACTTGGTTTCCAGGATATCATGCTTCCTTGGCTTTTCTTTCGTCTCTTTGCCTCATCTCAAACTTCTTTCCCTCTCCCCCAGAACTCTAAATGCTTTGGTGACCAAAGGCTTTCTCTTCTACTCTCTTCTCACCTCAGTGATCTCATCTGAGTAATTTCAACTAGTCTCAGGGCTTTAAATTTCATCTTCAGCAGACAACTCAAATTTATATCTCCAGCTTAGTCCTCTTTTAGGAACTCCAAACTCCTATATGCTACTTAACATTTCAATTTGGATCTAATAGAAAACTTAAGCATGACCAAATAGAATTATTAATACCCCTTCCAAATTTGCTGCTGCAAAATCTTCCAACTTTCACTAAACAGATTTATCATCTACCTAATTGCTCAAACAAAAAAAATTATAGGTTTTGTAATTCTTGATTCTTCTTTCTCTTATAGCCTATATACAATCCATCAGTAGTACTGTTGGTATTAGTTTCAATATGTCTTGAGACTGTCCAGTTACTACCATTGGCATAACTATAATTTTTTCCACATCATCTACTCACCTTATATTTTCTTAACAATTGACTTTCAGAATTCATTTAAAACTGAGATGTGGGTGGCAGGTCATTTAAAAATGGTAGGACCTTAAACTTCTCCAGGGTCATACATTGTGTGAGTGTTTGCTTTTAATTTGAACCTTAAAAGATATTTTTGGGAGAAACTACTTCAAATACCATTTTAGATTGAAAATATTGGAGCTTGTATTTTGAAAAGACAAACAAAAAGCATAAAGAGCTTTTGGGGTCACCAGTGGTGAATTTAAACTACTTCAGTTCAGTTCAGTTCAGTTCAGTTCAGTTGCATCAGTCACATCTGACTCTTTGCGACCCCATGAATTGCAGCACTCCAGGCCTCCCTGTCCATCACCAACTCCTGGAGTCCACCCAAACCCATGTCCATTGAGTCGGTGATGCCATCCAATCATCTCATCCTGTCGTCCCCTTCTCCTCCTGCCCTCAATCTTTCCCAGCTTCAGGGTCTTTTCAAATGAGTCAGCTCTTCGCATCAAATGGCCAAAGTACTAGAGTTGCAGCTTCAACATCAGTCCTTCCAATGAACACCCAGGACTGATCTCCTTTAGGATGGACTGGTTGGATTTCCTTGCAGTCCAAGGGACTCTCAAGAGTCTTCTCCAACACCACAGTTCAAAAGAATCAATTCTTCGGGGCTCAGCTTTCTTTATAGTCCAACTCTCACATCCATACATGACCACTGGAAAAACCATAGCCTTGACTAGATGGACCTTTGTTGACAAAGTAGTGTCTCTGCTTTTTAATATGCTGTCTAGGTTGGTCATAACTTTCCTTACAAGGAGTAAGCGTCTTTTACTTTCATGGCTGCAATCACCATCTGCAGTGATTTTCGAGCCCAGAAAGATAAAGTCAGCCACTGTTTCCACTGTTTCCCCATCTATTTTCCATGAAGTGATGGGACCAGATGCCATGATCTTAGCTTTCTGAATGGTGAGCTTTAAGCCAACTTTTTCACTCTCCTCTTTCACTTTCATTAAGAGGCTCTTTAGTTCTTCTTCATTTTCTGCCATAAACTACTTAGACACGTCTTAAGAATGAATTAAAGCATAAACTCATGGGATGCTAAAGTTTGTATAGTATCATAAAGGGGAAAGAAGAGAATTTTAAAAGTTATACTAATGAGCAAGAGGAACAAACAGGAAGAGGTAGGCCCTCTGCTTGAGACAGATGGTGATAACAGACGACAAAAAGGAAGCAGGACCACTGCGTTCCTGTTCTGCCAGTCTTCTGCGTAAAAGACAATGATCTTCAGATTGAAGATGGAAGAACAAACTATTTAAGAGAGACCTGGTATCAAAGATAGGTGGGAGTATTCAGAATATCAAGTGCCCTGGCTATGATGACCTTCACTGCGAACCAGCAACAGTGACCTCTGAGGAATAGTGGAGAAGGGAGAGGTGTCATAGGACTGGAAAAGCAAATGCAGTGCAAATTCTCCATATGGGAAAATAGTAAATTCTGCAATTACAGATCAGTGAGCCAGACATTAATCCCTATATAAAATTAAAAAAATGTATTATCAAAATGGATGAGTTTTCAAACAGCATAAAGTGAGAGCATGTAAATTCCTATTAATATAAAGAGAAGTGGTATTCACTAAGACTCAGCATGGGCTCATTAAGACTAAACTGTACTCAGACTAACTTAATTTTCTTTTAGGGTAGGTTAACTACTACTGTTAAGAGGAGCTACTATTTCTTCAGTACTTACTCGATACCTGGCTCTTCGTTAATGCTTTATTTGCATTTTCTTAGTTGATCTTAAGTATTATTTTCTCCCACCTAATAAATAAAGTAACAGAAGTTTAGAGCAGTAAATAGCCCAAGATCACAATGCTAAGACTAGGCAATAGGAATTCTAGTATAGGTAGCCACATTATAGGCAGTGCTATAATGCCATTAAAGAGTATAGGATGAGTATATACCAAGAATACTATTGAAATGGTACACCCTGGGGGAGAATGGAGGAGGATATACATGTATATGTATGGCTGAATACCTTTGCTGTCCACTTAAAACTATCACAATATTGTTAATTGGCTATACTCCAATATAAAATAAAAAGTTTTGAAAAATTTTTAAAAAGGGGGGCTTCCCTGGTGGCTCAGTGGTATACAATCTGCCTGCAAATGCAAGAGATGAAAGAGACCTGGGTTTAATCGCTGGTCTGGGAGATCCCACATGCCATGGAGCAACCAAGGTCATGCAGCATAACTATTGAGCCGGTGCTCTAGAGCCCAGGAGCCACAACTAATGAGCCTGTGTGTCCTAGAGCCCATGCCCTGCAGCAAGAGAAGCCACTGCAATGAGAAGCCCACACACAGAAACTAGAGTAGCCCCCGCTGGTGGCAACTAGAGAAAAGCCCATGCAGCAACCAAGATCCAGCACAATCAAAAACAAATTAATAAATACATACATAACTTTTTAAAAGAGAAAGAAATGGTACACCTGAATGTGGACAAAGTATAAAAGGATGAATTAGCTGATGGTACACTTGGGGTGATCCATAAATGATAGAATGATCATTTTCAAAGAGCACAAATTAATGTGTCATTGTCTATGAATAAAGAAATCTCCAGTGATCTAATCCCAGAATTTCATCCTTGACCTATGGTTGGCTACTTTTTTATGAACAACTTGGCTAAATAAATAAATTGGATTTTATCATATATGTGGATAACCTGAAATTTAGTTGGCTAGTATCTAATGACAAAATTGGATTCTCCAAACATCTTAGCACAGGTTCAATAAAACAAGAGATAGCATATTAGGATAAAATATAAAATCTTTCACTTCGGTTTTTAAAAATCTACCCAACGATACATGGAGAAAAACAGAAGAACCAACAATAATTGAGGAATAGCTTTTCCTTACGTGGCCAGGGCAGTGGTATCATAGCCCCAGGGTAAGGCATCTTACCAAGGCAAAAAGTCCAAATAAGGAAGCTTTAGATTCCATCACTGAACTCTTTATGGAAAGGCTCCAAAAACACAAGTGGGAAAACAATGCCAAGAGTGAAGTCCAGCGAGTAACACTGGGGTAAATATTAGAGAGCAAGCAAAGGGGAAGTTTAGCGATTGTGAGAATTTGAAGCAGGAGAGGGAGAAAGATATCAGAAAAATCAAACTATTTTATACTCCTTTTTTTCCTTATATATACACTCTTTCTTTTTTTCAGAAATCAGGAAAAATTTATTGCATAAAAAATTCTCTACAGAGAATTCTCTACATTACCCTAATACCAAAATTTCAATTCAAAGTGAATCAAAGAAAGAAATGTGCAGAACAAAGCCTAAACCACACTGGAAAAATATAAATGACAATAAATTTGTGCTTAAGTGTAAAACAAAATTATGATTACCAAGTGGAAATATGGTGGGGGTAGATAATTTAGGAGTTTGGGATTAACATATACACATTACTCACTACTATATATAAAATAGATAATCAAAAAGGACTTACTATACAGCACAGGGAACTCCACTCAATATTCTATAACAATCTATATGGGAAAGGAATCTAAAAAAGAATGAATATATGTACATGTATAACTGAATCACTTTGCCATATACCTGTAACTAACACCGCACTGTAAATCAATTATACTTCAATATTTTTTTTTAAAGTTCTCTTTCACACATTTATCTTTCTTTATTAATTGGAGGATAATTGACTTACAATATTGTGTTGGCTTCTGCCATACATCAACATGAATCTGTCACAGGTATACACATGTCTCCTCTGTCCTCAACCCCACTCCCATCTCCCACCCCATCTCATCACTCTAGATTGTCACAGAGCACTGGGTTGAGCTCCCTTTGTCACATAGCAAATTCCTACTTGCTATCCACTTTACATATGACAATGTACATGTTTCCATGCTATTCTTTCAATTTCTCCCAAGCTCTCCTTCCCGCACCATGTCCACAAGTCCGGTCTCTATGTCTGCGTCTCCAGTGCTGTCCTGCAAGTGGGTTCATCAGTACCATCTTTCTAGCTTCTGTATACACACGTTAATATACAATACTTATCTTTCTCTTTCTAACTTACTTCACTCTGATACACACTCTTTGCCTTTCCTCTCTTAAGTGTGTAGTGTAATAGTGGAAGGTCTTCAATTACTGAGGGCTTTGATTATTTTCATTATCTGTACTATAAGCAGGACTTCAAGTGGCTTTTGTGGTAAATAATGTTTCTTTATTACTTTAATGTTTAAAAAATATTTGTTTTAGTTTTTTAAAAAATCTTTTTCACGTGAACTATTTTAAAGGATTTTAGGCTTGAATATGCATGTGTCCCTTGATGTTAAGGGAAGCTGATTTTCAGACTACACAGCTGCATTGAAGCTTCTTTTTATTTAGTTTCTGGGAAGTATTTGAAGCAGTATGTATAGCAGCTATAAGGAGCTTTGACTCTTCTGAAAAATGCGTTGGATAGAAATATAAGAGTATGACGTGACTACTAAAAAAAGCTAAGGAGATGTGATGCTACACTGATAAAATTATACTATATAGTAAGAAGGAATTAATCATCTCTTTCTCTCTACGTATGTATGTGTATGTGTGTGTGTGTGTGTGTATGTATATATATATTTATATATATATATATAAATCCACACATGGAAGAATATCTAACTCTAACACTTTAAGAGGATGAATAAAAATACTCCATAGACAGCAGTCCACCAGGCTCTTCTGTCCCTGGGATTCTCCAGGCAAGAATACTGGAGTGGGTATATACACACTACTATATATAAAACAGATAACTAATAAGAACCTACTTAGTAGGTATAGCACAGAGGACTCTACTCAATACTCTGTAATGTCCTATATGGGAAAGGAATCTAAAAAAGAGTGAATATACGTATAACTTGCTGTACCCTTGAAACTAACACAATGGTGTAAATCAACCGTATGCCAATACAAATTAAAAAAAAAAAAAAAACTTTCTCAAGTTACTACTCTGTGTAGTAGTTTTCTCATCTATATAATGGTCTTGAACAACTTGGGTTTGCAACACATAGGTCCACTTTTACTCAGACTTTTTCCTAAGGTAAATACTATGGTAGTATGTAGACTGCAAATTTGTGGATGCAGAGGAAGTGTGGATATGGAGGGCCACTGCATAACTCCTGCATTGTTCGGGGGTGAACTGTAATAGTACATGTCATTAGGATTAAATGAATGAAGGTATGTATTAATAAAACACAAACAATATTTGCTGGTATATATCAAGCACTTGATATCCTGCAGTTGCTAGAAAAGCATAATAGAAATTTACTTCTTGTTAGATAACCTAAACTAATGATTAGACCTTTGATGATGGTTCAGTCAGGAAAGACGGTGATGGGGAAGGAAAGAATGGTCACAGTCAGGTTTGAGAATTTGAGTTTGCTTGTGTTTATCATGGAATATATCTGGCCGAAGCAAAATGGATCCTAATCACTAAAGTTAGGATATCGTCAACTCTCTATTGAGGTCTCATTACTCAGCAAAATAAAACACAAACTGATTAATATTTGATTTTTTTAAGTTAGATTGTTAAGAAGATAAGTAGTCTAGCACACCTGGACAAGCTTCTTGAGTTTTTTTATATAAAGAGGCAGGACAATAAAACCTATTGAGAAAATTCTATTAAAATTACTATGAAAGTTACCTCTCACTTTACTATGAGCAGAGGAAGCTCATTAGAATAAATTATAGTACCTGTAGATTATATGAAATAAAGAAAATATGTAGATACAAATGAAAACACTTCCATCATAAGGGAAACTTTATATATCTCTTAGCAAGTGACATTTTATGTCCCCTGTGTGCTTCGCCTTAAATCTTCTCCCAAATGACAAATTTTAGAAATAGAAGCCTTTTATCTGAGAAAGGAAGGAGTTGGACAACAGTTAACATTTGTTGATACTTGGACTTTTAATAAGATTTTATGTTAAAACAAGGACACTGATTTGAATAACAATGGACTGCAATTCTATCCTGTATATTTTGTCTATTTTGTTAGGCTAAGAAACTCTGGGTCCCAGAGGCTCCTGATTCTTTTATTCCTTTCACAAATTTTTATTGAACATTTACTATGTGCAAAACTCTTTCCTAAGCCCTCAAAAGAGAACAGAACAAGACAGTGCACTCATAGAAGTGAAAGTGAAAGGATTAGTCGCTCAGTCTTGTCCAACTCTTTGTGACCCCATGGGCTGTAGCCCACCAGGTTTCTCTCCTCCATTCATGGAATTCTCCAGGCAAGAATACTGGAGTGGTTTGCTGATTCTTTCTCCAGGGGATCTTTCTGACCCAGGGATCGAACCCAGGTCTCCTGCATTGCAGGCAGAGTCTTTACCATCTGAGTCACCAGTGAAGCACTCATAGGACTTACATTCTAGTGAGGAGACACAACAGATAAATAAGAAAAATTCCAGAGAGTGTTAACTTTAGAATTGAATAGAACGTAAAGATGGGAAAAAACTAGGTGGCTATTTTTTTTTTCATTTATTTTTATTAGTTGGAGGCTAATTATATTACAATATTGTAGTGGTTTTTGCCATACATTGACATGAATCAGCCATGGATTTACATGTGTTCCCCATCCTGAACCCCCTCCCACCTCCCTCCCCCAGAGAGGCTTCTCTAAGGAGCTGGCATCCCAACTGAGATATGTATGATAATAAGCATCCAGAACTGTGAGGGACAAGAAGGAAAATCATCCAAAGGAAAATACCAAGTACCAAGATCTCAAGGTGAGAGGGAAGGCTAATTTGGCTGAACTTGGTCAGGATATTTAGGGGAAGTTCAAAGATGTTGAGTCTAGATTATTTATGACATGATAGGACAAGATAAGACAATTGAGGTTTTAGCTAAGATCAGAAGCCAGGCATTTGGTTGGTTTTAAACAGAGGAGTGAAATGATCTAATTATATTTTATTTAAATAAACTGCTCTTGCTATTCCATGATGTTTAGGTTATAAAAAGCAGGAGTGCGAGAGGGAGATCAATTGGAAGGTTATGACAATAGTCCATGCAAGACATGGAGATGATTTAGATGGGGGTAGTAGTAATGAAGATAATGATAGATAGTCATGTTTGGGGTAATTTTTGGAATTAGAGGTGATAGAACTTGTGGAAGACTGGAGGGAGAGAGGTAAGGAAAAAGAGAGAGAGAGAGAGGGCATGGGCACAGAAAGAGAGAGGGAGAGAGGAGGGAAACAGAGGGAGAAGGGAGGAACTGTGGACTATATCGCAGATGTTTTTGGCCTAAGAAAGTTAGTAGAAGTTGTGCCATTTTCCTGAGATTTGTAATCTTGGGGAAGGAATGGATTGGGGTAGAAAAATAAGCTTTAGATGCCTATTAGCCATTTAAGAAGAGTGGACACGTATGAAGCTGGATATCTGAATCTAAGTTTTGGAGAGGAAATTAAAAGATAATGATTTGAAAGCCTAGTCTACCTGAAGCCATGAAAATTAGTGATACAACTTAAAAAATAGGGGCCAAGTCACTGAGCCATGGAGTACTACAACATTTAGAGGCTGGGTAGAAGAAGAGGAGGAGCCAGAATACAAGACTGAGAAGGATCAACCAGTGAGCTAGGAGGAAAGGCAAGAGAAATGCTAACCAGGAGGCCAAGAGAAGAAATCATGTTAATAAGGAGGGAGTGGTCAAATATGTTGAACGCTGCTGAAAAATGAATTAAGACCACACCAGAGACCATTGGGTTTGGCAAGTCCCAGTGGAATGGTGGGTCCCAAAGCTCAATTAGAATAAACTAATGCATGAATGTGAATGAGGAAAGAAAGAGAGCAACTACTGACAAGAGTAAAGTACTTCTAGATGATATAATCATTAGAGCCCCTTGAAATTGAACAGGTCCACTTACGATATTGGAAAAGCTCAAAGATGTGTTTATTAATACAATTGAAATGAGGGATTTGTGCATTTGTGAGTTGGACCAGATGACCTTGAAAATATCCATCATGCAATGATGTTCTGGGATTTTTTTATTCTACAGTATTTATCTGATTTTTCTATTGCTTTCCTAAAATGTCAGTGCAGTGTCCCCAACCTGATCCCTCTGCAACCTTATCAAGGATAGATAAATTATTTTCATTAGCCTTTATAAAATACTGGAAATAGCTCTTGAATTTTTATTACTTTCTCAGTAGGCTCTAGATTGGAATAAATTGGTCTCATTCAACTGTCTCATAATGTAGACAGGACAATTAAGGCTCTGAGAAGTGGAATGATTAGTCAAATATAAAATTCAAAGATAACAGCAAAGCTAGGACTAGAACTCAAGTCTCCTCATTTCATTTCTCATCATCTTATTATTTCTCCATTTTTGGTTTATAGCTTTCTAATTTTTATAAACTGTCTGCTTATGTTAAGAGCTTTTGAAGTTGCACTGTTTGAAATAGCAAAATAAAAAGCAACCAAAAAATAAGGAACACCTGAAAGTCTCAGCAGCAGAGCACAGAAGCTCCTTTTTCAGGAAGGAGCTGGAGCATTCATTCCTCCAGCTGCTGCCAAAGTGGCAGCTGAGGGCTGTCCGCCAAGCACTTTCCTCCAGATTGTCAAGTCTTCCCTGGGGGTGGCCGCAGCAGCAACCCATCGTAAGACGGAAGTGGCAAATCCAGGATCAAGCATGAGCAGGATGGAAGGCACAAATAAGCTGCATTGCACCTCTCCCTCAGAATGAACCAATGGCCACAGGAGGGGCCCCGATGATGAGCTCAGGGAAGAGGAAAAAGCCCAAGAGACGGCTCACAGATGGGTCATCCCGATACGAAGCGCGAGGTGAGAATGGACTGCCTCTGCTCTACAGCCTCACTCAAGGGTGTCTCCGACAGAAAGCTGTGAAGGGAAATCCTCTCAGTGTGCAGGCCTTCTAGTACTGCATCTGGTCATTCAACTTGCATGGAAGAATGGGAGACCACAAGAAAGCATGCCTGTTCACGAGCAGAGGAAAAATGACTGAGCTGGTTGTTCAGAAACCCAGAAAAAGAAAAATTATAAGACTGGTGACAAGGGTGTCTGGGAAGCTCTGCGTGGGTGGGCCCGTGGGAATGAGCCCATGTGTGAAGATCTTTGTATCACATGTCAATGTCCTCTAGAGAGTTTCCCTACCTCTATTATCCTTTGTAGAAGAGGCATTCAGTTAAGTTCAGTTCAGTTCAGTCGCTCAGTCATGTCCGACTCTTTGCGACCCCATGAACCACAGCACGCCAGGCCTCCCTATCCATCACCAACTCCCAGAGTCCACCCAAACCCATGTCCACCGAGTTGATGATGCCATCCAACCATCTCATCCTCTGTCGTCCCCTTCTACTCCTGCCCTCAATCTTTCTCAGCATCAGGGTCTTTTCAAATGAGTCAGCTCTTTGCATCAGGTGTCCAAAGTATTGGGAGTTTCAGCTTCAACATCAGTCCTTCCAATGAACACCCAGGACTGATCTCCTTTAGGATGGACTGGTTGGATCTCCTTGCAGTCCAAGGGACTCTCAAGAGTCTTCTCCAACACCACAGTTCAAAAGAATCAATTCTTCGGTGCTCAGCTCTGTTTATAGTCCAACTCTCACATCCATACATGACCACTGGAAAAACCATAGCCTTGACTGGACAGACCTTTGTTGACAAAGTAATGTCTCTGCTTTTTAATATGCTGTCTAGGTTGGTCATAACTTTCCTTTCAAGAATTAAGCATCTTTTAATTTCAAGGCTGCAATCACCATTAAACAACCAAAAATACAGAATGGTATGGAAAATTGCCAATGGTATGACAAATTGACCACTCTGAATTCCTGCCACTCTTCAAGGGGAAGCAATTCATCTTGGTTATAATCAATACCTATTCCAGGTATGGCCAATTTCTCAAGACCTCAGACACCATCTCTTCAAAGGTACAGAGTGATCCATTGACATGGGATCTTTGCAACATTGCATCTGACTAACAGACCACTTGACAACAAAAGAGATAGGGCTATGAACACAGGACTTGGAGATCCACTGCACCATCCAGAAGATCACATACTGCACCATCCAGAAGTTGCCAGTGGTAGAAAAAATAACAGAGTAGCATTTTGAAGTGTTGACTGAGGCACCAGCTTGGATTTGAGACTCTACAATAATGGGAGGCTTATGATCTAGTATCTAGTTACACCTTAAATCAGGAACTAGTGTATTATGCTATGTTCCCAGCAGGTAGAGTGTATGAGTCTGGGACTAAGAGAAGGAAGTAGTATCCTTGTTGAGCATCCCTCCAAGTGAATTTATGCTTCCCATCTCTACAACTCCAGGTACTGTTTATGTTTAGTTGTTAGTTCATGTCCAACTCTTTGGCAACTCCAAGGACTGTAGTCCACCAGGCTGCTCTGTCTATGGGATTTCCCAGGCAAGAATACTGGAGTGGGTTGCCATTTCCTTTTCCAGGGGATCTTCCCAATCCAGGGATTGGACCTGCATCTCCTGCATTGGTAGACAGTTTCTTTACCACTGAGCCACCATGAATCCAAATGTTCTGCCTCACAGAGGGGGGAAATGTTCCATCAAAAGACATAATAAGACTTCCATTAAATTTTAAGTTAAAATGACCACTGTCACTTTGGGGTCCTTATGATAAGAAGAAAGTACACAAAGAAATGTGTCACCATTGGGGCATGAGGTGGAGATAGAAGAGATGCTTCACAGTGACAGCAGGGAGGACTCTGGTTTGGTACCTATCAAAGGTACCTACCCTTGGTCATATTGGTAAAACTTGGTAAATATTGGTAAAATTTGGAAAGCTCTACCCTCTGAGCCACATTGCCCAATCTTGACAATGACTTGGTGTTCAGTCACTCAGTCGTGTCTGACTCTTTGTGACCCCATGGACTGCAGCACACCAGGCTTCTCTGTCCTTCACCAACTCCTGGAGCTTACTCAAACTCATGTCCATTGAGTCGGTGATGCCATCCAACTATCTTGTCCTCTTTCATCTCCTTCTTCTCCTGCCTTCAATCTTTCCCAGAATCAGGGCCATTTCTAGTGACTCAGCTCTTCGCATCAGTGGGCCAGAGTACTGGAGCTTCAGCTTCAGCATCAGTCCTTCCAATGGATATTTAGGACTGATTTCCTTTAGGATGGACTGGTTGGATCTCCTTGCAGTCCAAGGGATTCTCAAGAGTCTTCCCCAACACCACATTAAAAGAAAAAATCAATCCTTCAGCGCTCAGCCTTCTTTATGGTCCAACTCTCACATCCATACATGACTACTAGAGAAACCATAGCTTTGACAATACAGACCTTTGTTGGCAAAGTAATGTCTCTGCTTTTTAATATGCTGTCTGGGTTGGTCATAGTTTTTCTTCCAAGGAGCAAGTGTCTTTTAAATTCATGGCTGCAGTCACCATGTGCAGTTATTTTGGAGCCCAAGAAAATAAAGTCTGTCACTGTTTCAATTGTTTCCCCATCTACTTGCCATGATGAGATTGGATGCCATAATCTGCGTTTTCTGAATGTTAAGTTTTAAGCCAACATTTTCAATGACTGGACAAGTACAATAGCCATGGCCTGAGAAAGTCACAATGATAGGGATCAGACTTGCGAGAGATTAGGGTCTGGGTCACCTCATCACGTAAGCCACCTGGATCAGCTGAGATGTTAGCCAAGAGTGAGTGGAATCTAGATCATATAGTAGAAGAATGATACAATGATAACTTAATAAGAGATAAAAGTGAATTCAAGCATCACAGGAGATAGACTGTGACAGGAGTCTCACAGGAGATAGTCACCCAGATCGTTCCCTTCAGGACTGAGGAATTTATCACCTCAGTTGCTGATAGCATGGACAACTTATGGCACTCAGCTGAATGTCTATCTGTGAATAAGATCACAACTACTCCTGGGGCACAGGTCCTGCTCGGTTAACGGATAATAAGAGTGTTCAAACACCCAGCCCCTCTGTCTCAAGGACCAACAACTCTGAAGGGCCCTTCCAGCCTAGAGGCCCCCAGGGTCTTTATTGCAGCTTCACTGTGGTCTTACTCTTCCCTCACCCAATCTTACTTTCTCTACTTTCTCATGTAAGGGTTAAGTCTAAGGCCTTTCACTAATAAAATTATTGCATACAAATCTCTGAGAATATGTTTCTCATGGACAGCTAATTCAAAAAGCATATAGCATGCCCTAAGCATATGCCATGCCCTAAGCCCAACTCACTGGAAAAGATCCTAATGCCGGGAAACACTGAAAACAGGAGGAGAAGGGGGCGACAGAGGATGAGATGGTTGGATGGCATCACTGACTCAATGGACATGAGTTTGAGCAAACTCTATGAGATAGTGAAGGATAGGGAAGGATAGGGAAGACTGGTGTGCTGCAGTCCATGGGTTCACAAAGTGCCGGACAATAGCTGGCAACTGAACAACAACATGCTTATGTGAGATAATATTTGCTAGTTATGAGGATGGTATTGTAGATTATTTCATGAAATTGAGAAAATCGGGTTAGGGCAATTGTGAAATGTTTGATCCAACTTTCATAAATGTAATTATATGTAAATATTCAATATATCCTGAGAAGAAGCATAAAGTAGCAAAATATTAACATTGGCTATCTTTGGGTACAAGGCTTATAGGGTTTTTCTCTATTTTTAATAATCAACAGTAGGCAGTTACTTTTAATAAGCTAAAATACTTAGTAAAAAAGTTTAGTGTATACTAGAGATATGTATGCATAAAACAGAAGGAAGTAGAGACAATAAGCACAGAGTCCAAAATAATTGCTGTTTATTTTAGATGACCCATGATTTAAGAATGGAAAACAATTCACCTCTCTTCCCTAATTCATCCACTGGCTTAATTGAAGTTACCTGGTGAGGTGTACATACAGGAAACTAACATCTAGGAGTGGGATTGCTGGGTGATATGGCCACTCTATGCTTAACCTTTTGAGGAACTACCAGACTGTTTTCCAAAGTGGCTGCACCATTGTACAGTCAGCAGTTATTATAAACCACGTTATGTTCCCACCCTAGTCCAAGCAGGTTTCTCTTGTGGTCTGAAATATTCTGTCAGACACAGATCAGTCATTTCTCTTAAATGGGTCTGTACAGGGTCCCTACCAAGAGAAAGACTATGTGTGGCAAATACAAAGAATTTGGCTGGTTCCCAAGACATCATACATACAGAAAAATGAGTCAATCATATTAGTTTTCTTCAAGACTGACACTCAGCTCCTAGTGCAGCGCTTCACTATTTCTGTTTAGCCTTTTAAGGTGTGCATTCATTCGCCAACCCCCTCAAGAATCGTTACAATAAAGATGGGAACATTTTCATTGTCCTGTCCAACTCTTAGTGATCCTACAGACTGTAGCCCATCAGGCTCCTCAGTCCATGGGGATTCTCTAGGCAAGAATACTGGAGTGGGTTGCCATGCCCTTCTCCAGGGCATCTTCTCGACCCAGGGATCGAACCCACATCTCATTATGTCTCCTCCATTGGCAGGTGGGTTCTTTACCACTAGCGCCACCTGGGAAGCTCTATCTATCTCTACAATCCCCTCAAAGAAAGGAGCCTTGATACTGTCCTCTCAAGTTGATTTACCTTGCCCAGGGAGCCAATTTTAATTGAAATCAGGAATTATAAAAATTGTTATTCAGTATAAGATTGTTTTGCTTGCTTTTGAAAAAATTTGCTGCATAAAATTTAAAAACAGGTGATCCTTGCTTTTCCCTTCTCCTTTCCCAAGGCTAGATCATTCCAAAAGTTGTTAGGAAATTTGCCATATACTGTGGTTGAACATCAGATTCAATCCCCACGTTCTTGGCAGCAATTCTTATCTGATAAAAGGAAGCATACAGTGCTTAAAAACATTTTCTGGTACAAAAATTTAAATGGGGGAAGTTATGATTTATACAAGTGGCATCAAGGAGCCCAACGGTCACAATGTCTTTTAACAGTTCCACAGAAAAAACAGAAGTGTTCTTCAAGTGGGTGTTCCTTGATCAACTCTAAATAAAAACCCAATGAATCACATCAAAATATATTTTCTGTGAGGATGTTTTTGAGGAGGTTAATTAAATGTATTTCAAGAGCAATGTGGCTGCACTTAATGTGATTTTGAAGTTCACTAATTTGCTGTGATATAATACATTAATAAAGGCTGTATGTATATATTTTGAAATAGTTTCTATCCCTTCCAAGTGACTGAATACATTATAAACTATGTTTTTATTTTTTTCATTGAAAGTGAAAGTGAAGTAGCTTAGTTGCGTATGACACTGCGACGCTGTGGACTGTAGCCCACCAGGCTCCTCCATCCATGGGATTCTCCAGGCAAGAAAACTGGAGTGGGTTGCCATTTCCTTCTCCAGGTGATCTTCCCAACCCAGGGATCGAACCCAGGTCTCCCGTATTGCAGGCAGACGCTTTAACCTCTGAGCCATTAGGAAATAGCAAATTAATTGGCAAAAAACCCACCCTCTTTTGTCAGGTCTGTTGAAACTTAGTCTTGAATTATTAGAAACAAGTGAGGTTTCCAGAAATGTATCATTCACATTAATCAACTGCCCTGTATCTGGCTTTCTGGCGCTCTATCTTCACAGGTGAAATCCTTAATCTCTTATAGAATGGTATGTTATATATTGCACATTACACATTATTACATTAACATGTTGCATTCTCATCCAGAAGTTAAAATCCTAGCCAACAATCAGAGTTAACCAGAGAGTTATTTATAAGCCATATTTTGCCGTGAGTATTATAGAAGTACTATTTTTCAGTTATTTCTGAGTACAAAATATTTTTACTTGGCTCAAATTTCAAAAAGCATAAAACGTTTTTCTATGGAAAAATCTCTCCCCCCACTCCTATCTACCAACCACCACGTTCTCTGCAGAGGCAAAACCAGTATTATCAGCTTTTTGTATAACCTTCCAGAGATACTTCACACATGAGGTGAAAGCGTTAGTTGCTCAGTCATGTCTGACTCTTTGCGACCCCATGGACTGTAGCCAATCAAGATCCCCTGTCCATAGATTTCTCCAGGCGAGAATACTGGAGTGAGTTGCCATTTTCTTCTCCAGGGGATCTTCCCAACCCAAGGATTGAACCCAGGTCTCCTGCACTGCAGCAGATTCTTTACCGTCTGAGCCACCAGGAAAGCCAAAGGTGCTCAGAGATGAAAGCATTAGTCCTTTCACACATACATAAGCACATATATATGTTTATCCTTTTTACAGCACTGGTAACAAGTGATACACACTCTGCATGTTTTACTTGATAAGACATCTTGACGATGAGCCCATATCCTCGTACAAAGAAGCTCCTCATTCTCTTTTGTATGTACATTGTATACTACTATATGGATGAACCATAGGTTATTTAGCATACCTGGAAAGTTTTTAAAAATATTTGATCCTGGGCCCTCTCATAGACCTACAGATTCAAAAAGTACAGGCTAGAGTCTGGAATATGTATTTTTAACAAGCTCCTCAGAAGGCTGTTACCCTGTCAGCCCAGCAGATGGGTTCTGGGGACTCACCATTCTGGATGATCTACTCTGAATGTCACTCTTTCCAGTCGATCTTTTTATTGAGGCTAGAAAGCAGAGCTCATATTTTCTGGCAAGAGCCTGATTCATTGGTGATACATGTTTTTATTGTTTGATTTATGAGACACTTTAAGCAAAAAATTTAGTCTTATGGATTGCTGCCGGGATAGTTAAGTCACCTATTGATTTGCTCCATATCACCCTCAGCTGAAATGATTCTCAGGGAACTCAACTTCTCTTCTGCTTTACATAACTCCCTGCAGCACTTATGTTTTCCCTGACATGGCGATACTCAGAGGGGAGCTGGAGCACAGAAATAATGACGGCCACAGTTTTTGTAAAATGGAAAGATCACAGTGGAGACTCTGATCAAATTCCCAAGGGAAGTGCACACTTCCAATCAGTGGAGAAAAACTGATTTTGATTCTCCAAGAAGGCCATGAAAATCTCCTAGGTCATCACTATATTCATTCAGTCATGAGAAAATGATTTATTTTTTATCAAACAGAAGAATCAAAGGCAAATGACAACCTAGCTGTATCCTTGCTCTCCCCTCCCCCGTCTTACCAGGATATAACAAGTTTTTGTCCCCTCCTGGTAGCTAGTGGCACAGGATAGCACATCATTCAACAATATTTTCCCTAAAGGCCCTAACCATATAATGCAGCAGTGACGAGTTTGATTTTTAGTCAATGTTTCAAGTAGGTGTAGATTTGGAACCACACAAATTACCTAAGAAAATGCAAAAACAATTAAAACAAAAAAATATATACTGGGTCGTTTTGATTTGGGGCAAGTGTAAAAATATTTGTGATTACATTGAATAATCCCCTTCTTTCCCTTCATCCCTAAAATAAACCCTTCATTCTTTAATAACTGCTTCCCTTCTGATTTTATCAGGCTCATTATCTGCGGGAAGGCATAAACAAAATGGTTTATCAGTTGATTTTGCCTGGAGGTCTTGCGAGTAGATTTACAGCCCTGCTATAATTAATACATTGGTTTTGTTTGAGCACTTTGAAAAAATAAATCAATTGCTTAAAACAAGTTAAATAAAAGATGTGCTTTTCTTTATAGCTGTGGATGCTAATGGTTCATGGATCTCAGCATCTTAATCAATGATAGTGACCTTTGAAATGGATTTTATGAAAGCAGAAAGGAACTAACATGTACTGATTACATTCTATTGATACATGGATTACTTAAACTAATTATATACAGTGTAATCACATATTCCCATTTTATAGATGAAGACATGGAGGCTCAAAGAGGTTAAATAACTTACCCAAGTCAAATATCTAGTGAATGACATAGATAGGGCTTGAAATTGGTTCTGATTCCAAATATTATCCTGCTTCTACTAAATCATGTTCACTATCTAGACAAATAATACAATTTGGAGACACATTTACAAGAAAAAATAGTCAACACATTTAGATTAAAAATCTACTCAGTGTATCATTATGAATACCCAAACTGGGTAATTGAGTGGATTCAATTTCCTAGACAAGAATTTCTGTGGCTGAATGGATAATTATTGAACAATTGTGCTATCAGATCTTACCGGTCACCAAAGAGCAGCTGTTCTAGATACAGTACTATGCATACATTGCATGAGCTTAGTTTCAGCTATAACTGAGCATAATAGGCTTTTGAGAAAGCTTCCAAATGAAAAAGTGATTTGCACCTTCATTGTTGTTAATGTGTAGTTCTATACTATATTTAATCAAATGTTTAATGTAGATTTAAGTATTGACTTTAAATATAGATCACTGACACACACTACTTAGTGCTTCTGCAATAGCATCACACAAAAAGAAATCAACCTCAAGTAAGATTACATTTTTTAAAGAAACCTGCTTACCTGTTCTGGGTCTCTCTGAGTTCAGCAATGGTGATGTTAAGATTTACCTAAGTATCTATACCTAACAAAACCTGGATAAATTATACAGTATTAGACTTTTATTAAAATAAGAAAATAATTTGTTTTAAAAGTATTGAAACCACAGTATCTAATGAGAGTAATATATACTCTACCCTTAATCTAGTCACCAATATATTATGCATATATATGTATATATGCATGTGGCATGCATATGTGTGCATGTGTATATGCACATATTACACGGTGGATACTGATATTACCTTCCAGCCCTTCGCTAGGCCACATCTACATTTTGGTCTGATTTGGAGTCTTCTTCCATATTCTGCCTTATCCTCTTCCTAACATCTCACCTTTTGGTCCCAAATGGATGGGATTTTAGGGCTCTTATTTTCATTACTTATTTACCTATTTACAAAACTATAAAGAGTATCTCTGAGTGTAATCTTTTAATTTTTAAATATTTTAATATACATAAGAAACATATTTACCCAATTCCAGGATCCATCAAATACATTATTTTGCTTTATTTGCTTTCATTTTTAAATTACAAAAAATAGCTATAGTTGATTTTGAAGCTCCCTTAAACCCCTTACTAGTCCCATTTCCTTTTCTCTCTCACCACATGATAACCAAGACCCATGAATATGGTGTCAGTCATTCTCGGTATTAGCTGCTCAGTTGTGCTGACTCTTTGTGACCCCATGGTCTGTCCATGGAATTTTCCAGGCAAGAATACTGGAGTGGGTTGCCATTCCCTTCTCCAGGGGATCTTCCCAAGCCAGGGATCAAACCTGGGTCTCCTGCATTGAAGGCAGATTCTTTACTATCTGAGCTACAAGGGAAGCCCAATCATTCTCAAACATGTTTTAATTTGCTTACTTAAAATGCTTATATATATGGACAATATACAGGACTCCAGTTAAACATGGTAGGTTGAACACACACATTTATTTTCAGCCCTTCCTGAAGTCTAACTAAAAATGCTACAAAGACATAATCACACAATGAGAACAAGTCGTGCTTTGCCCAGTTGAAGGTGGGAGTATGTGGAGGGGGAATTTTTATTCCAACAAGATAGAAAAAAAAGAAATATAAAATGTCTGTCCCTTTTATCAGGAATGCAAAAACTTTCCCTGTTGATTTTTGCTTTTGTGATATCGGTGAAAACTGAGTCACATGACCATTACAAACTGCAGCAATCCTAGGACAGAAAGTATTTGCCTTTTCAACCTTAAAGCAGAAGCTGGCAAGTGCATCCATGTAGACTAGCCAAACTACTGAGTTTGCCAAAGGGCCTAAGAACCCTACTTAGCTGGGAGGAGAGATTAGAATTATCAATTGCATTCTAGGAGATTACTACCTTACATAAATTTCATAAGATGAGAAGTTCTACTTTGCTTATTAACACTATCTTTAGCTCAGATTTCTCCAAAGGGTTCTCCCTGGAATAGGATTCAGTGGAATGTTTTTCAAGCTTATTTGACCATAGTATTATGTAGTCAAATAAGCTTAAAAAATTATAACTGATGTACTATACTGCTAAAATATATTTTATTATATTAGGGTATATATAATTTCTCTCTGTATCAAAATTCCCATTTCCAGTGTATTCTTTGGCAGGAAGTTACTGCTCGTTACTGATTTTTCTTTAATTTTTTCCCACCTGTGTAAAGGTTAAATTGTATATGAAATTATAGCATCTCAGGCCTCAATTCTAATTCTGTTCTTTCATTCTAATTCCCTCGAGTAATATAAATCTATGGTTTTATTATAATTTGTGATTAAAATAATAGGTCTTCCAACTACTATTATTTTTTAACATTTAAATTTTGTTTTTAATTTATCACAGTAACACAAGCACATAGTTTATGAAATAAAAAAGTCCTAAAATATTTATAACAAAAACAATGGCTCTAGTCCACATCTCTCTCCTCCTCCCCTGGGTCACTAATCTCATATTTATACCTCTTTATATTTATAAGTAATACATATACCTTTATATTTTCTATTCTTTTCTTCATTTTATCTTTTATTTTAGAAAACTTCAAACATGTATAAAAATAGCAGGAATAATTTAATGGACCTCATGGACCCATTATCCATACTTAACACATCAATTTATGGCTAATCTTGTTTCAGTAAATCCATACCTACTTTCTCTTCTCTAGAATTATTTATCTTTCCATTTAAATATTTTTTTATGTAAAATACATATAGAAATGTGCAAGGACCAAAATGTATCGCTCACTGAATTTCCACAAAGTGAACACACCCACGGAACCGCTATACACAACAAGGAACAGAACATCGGTAGCCTCCAGAGCCTCTCATTAGAGCTCCTCACTCCTGCCTCTTTCTGGCCAGCCCCTTCCTAACCACTCTTCTTTTTTTTCTTTATATACACATATATGTATAAATATATATAATTGAAGTATAATTGACTTACAATGTTTCAGGTGCACAGCAAGGCGATTCAGTTATACACATATATTATTTTTCTGATTATTTTCCATTATAGGTTATTACAAGATATTGACTATACTTTCCAGTAAACCTTTGTTGCTTATTGCATATCTATTTTTTAATTAGAAATCTGGCATTCTATTTGCACTAAGTCAAACAAATGAACTCAAGATGTCAAAAAATTTTTAGTTAGGCAAGAATTCATAAGTTTTCTAAAATATACTACTGTACATATTATTTATATGTATGTATACAAAAGCATTACTACTATGCTTGATAAAGGCTTGAGAAAGAATACAAAAAAAGAAGAGATGGAGAAATTGGAAAAAAAATGAAATGTGAGCACTGAATATGAAATAGAAATAAGTGAAACAAACTAGATAAAAGTAAAAAATCATTATATAGTCCAGTTGTTTTTAAAGACTGGCTGCTCATTAGAAACATACCTGGAGCTCTGAAGGAAAAAAGCAATACTTGGGCATTTGTTTTTTCAAAAAATTTCAAGATAATTCTGATACGCATCTGGATTTTAAAAAGTGATTATAGGTTTTTCTATTAAAGGTAGTTTTGGTTATATGGAATTCTATTATTTTTCTGTTAACCAATCAAGATAAAATGGTGTCAAGTGAGTAATAGTTACATAATCACAATAGTAAAAGATATCAGTTTCACAATCAATACCCAGACAAAAAATAAAAGACGAAAGATAATTACGCTAACCACTCTTTTAATAGCACAGATTCATTTCCATTGTTTTGGTACATTGTACAAACGGATTCATACAATATGTACTTTTTTGTTCAAACTTCTTTTGCTCAGTATTACATCTCATATTCATTCCTATGGTTGTCTGGTTTAAGTTGTTCTTTTTCATTACTGTTTAGCATTGGATTATGTAAATATCCCACGGTTTAGTCACTATACTATTTGTTGACAAATATTTCAGTCAAATCCATATTTTAGCTATTTCAAATGGCATGGCTATAAATATACTAAAACATGGATTTGGTGATCATATGCTTGCATTTTTGTTGGGGATACACCCAAGAGAAGAATTTCTGGGTCATAGAGTATGTGCATGTTCAGCTATAGCATATACTTTCAAAAGTTTCCCAAAGTTGACTGTCTCAATATATATCCCTACCAGCAATGTGTGGGAGTACCAGTTATTTCACATCTTTGACAACAGTTCTCTTTTTTCTCTTTCATTTTAACCATTTTGGTGGGACTATAGTGGTATCTCAATGCTTTTTAAATTTGAATTTCTCTGTAGGCTAATGAAGTTGAACGCTTTTTCATATTTGTATTGGCCATTTGGATATCTTCTTTAGTGAAGTGCCTTGTCAAGTCTTTTGTCATTTTTCCTTATTGACTTGTGGAAATTCTTTCAATGTTTTGAATGTAAGTCCCTTTTCAGCCAATCTTCTCCTACTACTTGGGTTGCCTTTTCAACTCCATAATGATATCTTTTGGTGAATAGAAGTTTAAAAATTTTTTTTTTTTAGAAGTTTTAAATTTTAAAACAGTAGCATTTAAAAAAAAATTTGACTAGTGTTTTCTATGTATTGTTTAAGAAATCTTTGCCTATCTCACTGTCATAAAAATTCTCTTTTATATTTAATTCCGAACTCTCTGTTGTTTAACCTTTCACATTTAGAACTACAATCTACCCAGAAATAATAAACTAATCCAGGAATACTTATTGAAAAAACTTCCTTTCTCCTTTGCATTGAAGTATCATATTTCTCATAAATCAGCTGACTATATGGATCTTTCTGAAATCACTTCTTTTCTGTAGATTTGTTCTTATTCAAATAACCAAGTTTTAGTCACTAAAGTTTTGTAATAGGTATTGGGATTTGTAGTTCAGACTTTCTCCCTGTTCAGTTCAGTCGCTCAGTCATGTCCAACTCTTTGCAACCCCATGGACTGCAGCACGCCAGGCTTCCCTGTCCATCACCAACACTCAGAACTTGCTCAAACTCATGGCCATCGAGTTGGTGATGCCATCCAACATCACATCCTCTGTCATCCCTTTCTCCTCCTGCCTTCAATGTTTCCCAGCATCAGGGTGTTTTCTACTGAGTCAGTTCTTTGCATCAGGTGACCAAAGTATTGGAGCTTCAGTTTCATTATCAGTCCTTCCAATGATTATTCAGGACTGATTTCCTTTATGGCTGACTGGCTTGATCTCCTTGCAGTCCAAGGGACTCTCAAGAGTCTTCTCCAACATCACAGTTGAAAAGCATCAATCCTTTGGTGCTCAACTTTCTTTATGGTCCAACTCTCACATCCAAATACGACTACTGGAAAAACCAGAACTTTGACAATACAGAACTTTGTCGGCAAAGTAATGTCTCTGCAACCTAGTAATGCTGTCTAGGTTGGTCATAACTTTTTTTCCAAGGAGCAATCATCTTTTAATTTCATGGCTGCAGTCACCATGTGCAGTGATTTTGGAGCCCAAGAAAAGAAAGCCTGTCACTGTTTTGATTGTTTCCCCATCTATTTGCCATTAAGTGATGGGATTAGATGCCAAGATCTTTTTTTTTTTAGCATTTCCATATTAACTTTTAATTAGTTTTTTAATTGTTTGAAAAAAAAAGTAATAATAACCTGTTGGCATTTTTATTGGACTGAGTTGAGTACTTAGATTAATTTAGAGATAATGGCCCACCAGTCTTCCCTGGTGGCTTGGACGGTAAAGAATCTGCCTGCAAGGCAGGAGAGCCAGGTTCTATCCCTGGGTCGGGAAGATCCCCTAGAGAAAGGTATGGCAACACACTCCAGTATTCTTGCCTGGGAAATCCCATGGACTAGAGGAGCCTGGCAGGCTACAGTTCATTGGGTAGCAAAGAGTCAGACACGACTGAGTGACTGAACAACAAGAACTTATGCTGGCACAGCATGATCCTTGGCCAAAGATTCAATGGGACCAAATTTAGGTTTGTGAAGATCCTTTTCTTTGAAGCTCTCTCTTCTCAGCACTTCATATTTCAGCCATCTAAAAACCTGTATTCTGCTCAATTTCTTAAAATCGTATTGAACTCAACTGTGATCCTTTTCTATTACTTTTTTTTTTAGTTTTGGATTCTGTTTTTAAATTGTCCCCTTCTGGTGAGTGCCTGTTGGTGATTCTGAGGGTCTTCTATTCCCAGGGGCACCCTGATGCCTTCCCTCGGTTTTCTCTTTCACAGATGCCAATGGGTCATGTAGCTGTGACCTACTTGCCACTACTTGTTCATATTTTAGGTTTATGGAATACTTTACCATCTAGTTTTGTCATTGACATTGTTTTCAGGTTTTGGTTTTTGTTATCCTATTTGCTTTTATGTTTTATTATGATTTAGGGAAGTTAAGTACCAACATAGGACTTCCCTGGTAGCTCAGCTGGTAAAGAATCCACCTGCAATGCAGGAGATCCCAGTATGATTCCTGGGTCAGGAAGATCTGCTGGAGAAGGGATACGCTATCCACTCCAGCATTCTTGGGCTTTCCTGGTGGCTCAGCTGGTAAAGAATCTGTCTGCAATGCAGAAGACCTGGGTTTGATCCCTGGGTTGGGAAGATCCCCTGGAGAAGGGAACGGTTACCCACTCCAGTATTCTGGTCTGGAGAATTCCATGGGCTGTATAGTCCACGGGGTCACAAAGAGTCGGGCACAACTGAGCGGCTTTCAGTTCACTTCACGGCCAATGTAATCAGCCTAGAATTCTCCTTTATTTCTTATTCATATAAATGCATATTTTTGTCATGCAGAAATGGAAGTTATACTTCAATTCACGTGCTACTTAAACTTTAGAATCACTAACACAGCTCTGACTAGTGAACAAAATACTGTCAGGATTAAGGAACATAATTGGCTAGTTAAATGTTGACCAAAAATTGTAAACACACAATTCTACAGGATTGGAGTGTGTGTGTAGTAAATATCAACTTTACCCAAAGAGACTTCTGGCCTTTGCCCTCAGCTCCTGGGAGCTCTCTAGGCCCCTGGAATGTCTTACTTGATAAAAGTGTCTTTGTTTGCCAGAGGGATTTTGCCACTGAACAGCCTAGCAATGTGATTTGTGATAGGGGTTTTAAAACTGGCCATGATCAGTTCAAACTTCTGGAGGAACTGAAGACTAAAGGTATTATCCAGAACCTCCAAAGGTGGCTGGAACCTAAAGGTCAGTCCCATGGGCAGTAAGTGATCAAACACCAAAATCTCAAATACCAAAACAACAAAATCTCTGGTCACCACAGGTTCAGATGAGCTTTCCTGGTTGTCAGTACTATGTGTATTATTACAAACGGAGGGTGATGTGTCCGTGCGGATGATGGAAGCTTCATATCTGGAACCTTTCCAGATCTTGCCCTATGCATCTGTCTCTTTGGCTGGCTTTGATTTGATTTCTTTGCTTTAATATAATTGTAATCATAAACACAGTGCTTTCCTGAGTTCTGTGAGTTGTTCTAGAGAATTATCAAAACTAAGGGGATGGTGGGAACCTCTGAGCTTGTTGCCTGCTGACCATAAGTGACGTTGGCTTGAGGACTCCCAAACTTATGGCTGGTGTCTAATGTGAGGGTACTCTTGTAGAGGACTGTGCCCTTTATCCATGAAGTCTGTTTCAACTTTCAGGTAGAAAAAGTATTATGGCTTTTGATGAAAAAGGTTGGGTATCAATATAGTGCACAAATAAACAGACTCATTTTGGAGTAACACAGACTAAGGAAGAAAGTCTATGCTAAAAGGGTATATATACCATTATTGGGAATAGAAATGCTGGACGATGAGAGAGAATCAAAACACACATGGATGATGGCATTATTGCTATGATTCTGGAATGCTTAAATTATTTCTTACTAGTCATCCCCAAATCATTCATGACATATTTCTAACAATAAAGATCGATAGGGAAAAGGGATTCAAATGACAATCAGCAGCTACCCTAACGAAGGTCTAAGGAAATGAGAGTGTCGCTGGTTCACTAACTACACAGTGAAAAAAGAGATGAAAGGAACCAGGGAGGTAAGTCTTGTCCAGGTCTCTTTTCTCTCTTTAGCATATGGAGAAAAGACAGCTAAAATTACAAAAGATGGCTAGTCTTTTTCTTGGTCCACTGAGCTATGTTTTCTTATACATAGAGCTCTCTTTTCTCTCCTTGGCAAATGGGGTAGGCCATGCCAGACCTCTTGTACTGAACAGTCAGGTGGGATCAATGATACAGTAAGAGCCACAGCATATTCTGAAGCGGCAGATTTCTTGTATGAAAATACTGTGCTTTTCAGACTTAGGAAGCCAACTTATGGTTGCCCGGCGGAGGGGATAGTTGGCAGTTTGGGACTGACATGTCCACACTGCTGTATTTAAAATAGACAACCAACAATGAACTTACTTTGTAGCACAGGGAACTCTGCTCAACATTATGTGGCCTCCTGGATGGAAGGGGAGTCCGGGGGAAAATGGATACATGTATATGTATGGCTGAGTCCCTTTGCTGTCCACCTGAAACTGTCACAATATTGTTAATTGGCTATACTCCAATATAAAAATAAAGTTTTTTTAAAAAGGAAAATAATGTGCTTTCTACTCAGCTTGAGTAGTGCAAAAGACTGCATCCAATAGCTCTGTGTCCACCAGCCTGACAGAGTTTATATACTTCATTTTGGTCCATACTACTCACCAAACTTGAGATACACCTTCATGAAAAATAGTGGGAAGTACTAGAAAGAATCAAACCAGTCAATCCTAAAGAAAAATCAACCCTGAATACTAATTGGAAGGACTGATGCTGAAGCTGATGCTCTAATACCTTGCACATCTGATGTGAAGAGTCAACTCATTGGAAAAGACCTTGATGCTAGGAAAAGATTGAGGGCAGAGAGAAAAGGGAGCAAAAGAGGATGAGATGGTTGGATGGCACCATTGACTCAAAGGACATGAATTTGGGCAAACTCCAGGGGAAAGTGAAAAACAGGGAAGCCTGGCGCGCTGCAGTTCATGGGGTCACAAAGAGCTGGACATGACTAAGTGACTCAACAGCCTAGAAAGGCATGACTACCCATTTGCATTCTTCATCGCAAACAATTTGCACTTGACTTCATGTAATTTTGCTGGTTTGGCAATTTACAAAGTGAAAGTCACCCTGGACGAGGTCCCTTTGTCATTATTACCAATATTATCAATATCTGAACTTAGAATACATGTTCTGATCCAGAGCTGTGTGTGTTTTTACCAATAAAGTTAGCGGCTGTGAGTGCATCACATGACTGCATGATCTTTGGACAGACATTCTATTTGCTATAATATACTGCATATAATGGGGCTTCCCAGGTGGCACGGTGGTAAAGAATACACCTGCCAACGCAGGAGACATGAATTCCATCCCTGGGTCAGGAAGATCCCCTGGAGAAGGGAATGGTAACCCACTTGGGTATTCTTGCCTGGAAAACTCCATGGACAGAGGATCCTGGCAGGCTGGAGTCTCTAGGGTCACACAGAGTCAAACACAACTGAACACACAACACACCCTCACATAACACATGGCTTATCTTCCCACCACGTCTGAGACTGTTTCAGTTTCTAATTTAGGGCTGATTGTTTTCTGCAACCTAAAGGAGATGGGATAGGTAAAGGATTAGGCAGGAAGGAAATGGGAAGGGAGGAAGAACAGAAAGACATAAGGCAGTAATACAAAGTCTTTATTAAAAGTGGTCTAACACTTTGTTAAATGTGTTCCAGGATTCAGTCCTCCTAACTGGTAGCTGTAAACTGTTCCCAGGTGGAGGGAAGAAGCTAAGGCCCACAAGTCAGTGAGTGGTCCTGAAATCTTCATTTCCATCACAGAGAGCCAGACCCACGTCTACTTCCCCAACTCACCCATTTTGCCCCTGCAGCAGTTATCTATCACTGTCAGGATGAAGAATGCAAAGATGAAGACACCACTCAGTTTGTAACTCTTGAGATCTGGTTGTATTACTGAACTTTCCTAGAGTTCTGTTGGTTGACTAGTATGGTTCTAGGATGCTGATACAAAATTAGGCACTATTTCTATTGATTTTCTATTCTACTGAGAATCTTATGATTCTAATATTTCACTTGAGGAGAATACACTTGAGGACTAACAACTATGATAGGTTCAGACTCTGAATATTTTCGGAGACACGTATTTCCTTGCTTTGTGAGGAAAACCTACAAAAAATTATTCTCTATGTTAATATTTGCCTTTTCAAAACATCCCTCTGGAACAATGAATAATAGATGCATTTCTTTTTACAGAGGGTCAGATTTAAATATAAAGACAGCTATATACTTTTTTTCCCCCAGGCATTATAGATGTTTCCAATAACTTTATATGTTCCTTGGAATTTAACAGTTCATAAACATCATCCAGGCAATTTCATCAACTGGTAATTGAAGCCCCTACCAGTTGATAAGGGAACACTCTACTTGAAATGCCAGTTAACAAATGTAGAAGGGATAACAGAATTAGTAAAACTTCATTTTATAAACTTTAGCTAATGTATCAATTTAGACAAGGTTTATCAAGGTTAAAATCCTTAGATAAATGGTTTATAGGAGCCTGGACATTAATTTGGTGCCAAACTAATATCACACAGAATATGTTCTAGTCACAAGAAGTTAAATAAAATTGTACAATAGAGAGTTCAGACTGCCCTCACTCCAAATTAATGGTAGATGAATGAGAAGTTTCAGGTCTTCTGATGTGATACAACAAGCATGAGGTATACAAATCACTTATGATGTTCTATCCATAGTGTTTTGCTTGAGTCCATCAAGCCTTTAAAATCACTTGCACAGGGGATACAGTGAAAGAGGATATAATCAGACAAAACCCAAAAGGTGGAATATTCCAGAGGTCAATTGACCTTCAGTCTTCAGTCATAAAAAAGGAACTATTCTAGATTTTAAAAGATTTAAGAGATACATATATATTTTAAAGATAAAGGATATACATGTGCATGTGTGCTCAATCCTGTCTGTCTCTTTGCAGCTCTGTGAACTACAGCTCGCCAGGCTCTTCTGTCCATGGAATTTTCAGGCAAGAATACTGGAGTAGGTTGGCATTTGCTATTCTAGGGGATCTCCCTGACCCAGGGATCAAACCTGGGTCTCTTGGAGTCTCCTGCATTGGCAGGCATTTTCTTTACTACTGCACCACCTGGGAAGCCCATACTAAGATGTTAATAGTGTCAGTTACTGGATGGCGGGATGTGAGATTCTTTTCTTTGTATTCTCTATTCTTCTACAATGAACCAATTGTGTATTCTCTCTATAATAATAAAACGTCATTTAAAAAATGGATCATCAACTTAGTTAAATGACTTGTTCAGTCTATGTGAGATGGTTTCTACTTATCATACTTATCCTCCCGTCATACTTATCCTCCCCTGACTGAACTCTTTAGCATTTATCTTTTCAGAAATATGATACCTATTATTTGGCAATATGCCTCAGATATCATCATACTGGTACAAGGTAGGACTTCTGATTTGACTGCTACTATTAAGGATATTGAAGACTATATTACCTTTTTGGAAACTCAATCACATTGCTGACTGTTTAGAACAGTACAAGACTATTTAGAATATAGGTTAACTATTTAGAATAAACTATTTAAAACAGAAACTGCCTATTTAAAATAGCGATTAAAAACATGGGCTTTGGAGATCTTGGGGAAAATTACTTAATCTTACTATAGACGAGAAAACTGAAGCTTAAAGTGAAAGAAATACTAGAATCTCTCTCACAGGGTTGTTATGAGGACTAAATGAGATAAAATAGCAAAGGAATTGAGTATAGTACTTAGTTTACAGCATATAATAAATAAATTTGAGTTGTTATTATAATTATTATTGTAGTATATTAAGTCTCAGCATGAAGGCTGCATCATTTAGAATCCCTACAATACTTCAAAATTACTTTAATCAAAAGTAGTACATTTTTACTTGCTTCCTAGTGAAAATATCTTTTAATCAAAAGAAGAGGCAGGATCAAATGATGTAGTAGGAAGATGCTGAGCTCACCTCCCCTGATGAACACATCAAAACTACAACTATATATAGAGCAACTCTCCCTGAGAATGACCTGAAGACTAGCGGAATGGCTCTTCCACAACCAATACTGTAACGAAAGAACCAAATGGAGTCTTATAGGAGGGAAGGAGAAGAGATCTACTTAGGACCCATAGCCCCAGTGGGCAACACGGAAGGGGCTGGAAGTATCTCAGGCTCTCTGTCACTCACTGACTTCAGAATATACTACAGTAGTCAGAATGGTAGTGGCACAAAAAGGGACACACAGACCAATGGAGCAGAACAGAGAGCCAGAAATAAACCCAGGAACATAGGGTCAACTAATCCATGACACAGGAGGCAGTGAGGAAAAGCCAGCCTCTTCAATAACTGATGTTGAGAAAACTGGACAGCAACATGTGAAAGAATAAAAGTAAATCATTTCCTCACAACTTACACGAAAATAAACTCCAAATGGATTGAAAACTTGAATGTAAGATCTGAAACCATAAAAACTAGCAGAAAACATAGGCAGTACACACTTTGACATAGTTCCTAGAAATATCTTATTGGATGTGTCTCCTCAGGCAAGGAAAACAAAAATAAACCAATTGGGCCTAATCAAACCTAAACACTTTTGTCCAGCAAAGGAAACCACTGACAAGATGAAATGGCAACCTGCCGAATGGGAGAAGATATTTGCAAATGATATGTCTGATAAGGGGTTAATATCCAAAGTATATAAAGAACTCATATAACTCGATATAAAAAAAAATAAAAAATGGTCAGAAGACCTAAATAAGCATTTTTCCAAAGAAGACATACAGATGGCCAACAGGGACATGATAAGATGCTCAACATCAGTAATGACCAGGGAAATGCAAATCTAAACCACAATGAGCTAGTGCCTCACAGTTGCCAGAATGGCTATTACAAAAAAAACCAACAAATAACAAGGTGACAAGGACACGGAGAAAAGGGAATCCTCCAACACTATTGGTGGGAACATGACTTGGTACAGCTACTGTGGAAATCAGTATGGAGGTTCCTCAGAAACTTAAAAATAGAACTACCATATGATTCAGAAATGCTGCTCCTATGTACATATCTGAAGAAAATGAAAACACTAATTTGAAAAGATACATGCACCCCAATATTTAGCAGTTTATTTACAAGAGCAAAATCTGGAAGCAACCTAAGTGTCCACCAACAGATGAATGAAGGAAAGGTGGTATGTGTATGTATATATACCAAAGGGGTATGTATGTGTATTTGTGTATGTGTGTGTGTGTGTGTGTACTCATACAATAGAATATTACTTAGTCATAAAAAATAATGGAATTTTACCATCTGTCTATACCTGACAATAATTATACCACTGTATTTCCATTTTTATTATACTGTGAATTCTTTCATTAACTCACCAATATTGAATCCTTTGAGTATTTAGGGAAAATGGAACCAAGGAAGCACCTACTTGAATACAGTAACCTCAAGAGTTCAGGGTAAAGTTTAGGTGTCTTCATGTGTACTGACATTATATGAGAATATACAGAAGTTGAGTCACTTGGATGATTGAATGCTCTGAGGAACTCATCAGGGTCACACAATTTGCTCTGTGTGGGGTTAATATACTCACAATTAACTAGTGGAATAATGATACTCAAAAAGTACAAAGGAAAAACCTCAGAATTCTTGAGAGTATCCATGAAAATGCAGAAATAGAGGGTCTTTTGTGTGAGAGGTAAAATGATGGAGAATTTTAAGTTTTAAAAACTGATGCTCCTCCAAATGCCAAATAATTAGCCCAAGAACAGAAAAATGCGGAGAAGTTGAATTACTTCAAAGTAAAACATTTTCTTGGAGTTTTACATTAGATATTTTAGAAATTTAAATGAAATTGGTAATTTTGCTGTATATTAATTAGAGTTCTTTCTCTTGCAAGTTACAAAAATTCAAGTGATTTAAAAGGTAATGAAATGTACTGACTTGCATAACTGGAAGCCCAGAGGTAAGGCAGACTTCAAGGCTCCCTTAATCCGACAGTGCTGGCTTTCCGTCCCAGGCTGGTTCTTTTGACTCTGTCCTCTGTTTGTTTCCTTCATGAAATGGCAGTCCCAGCTTTACCTGTACATAACCTTTCCCTGTGTCTCTCATTTAAAAGATAAGAAAACATTTTCCAGAAACTCCCAACAAATTCCCCTTGACCTCACTGGCCAGGATTGTGTCTTAGCCCTCATTTCTGAGAGAATCATTAACAAGGAAGTGGAGTTACTCCTGAATTACATAGCTTCAGGTAAGGGAGCTGTGGATGAATGAATGAAAACTGGGGTATTCTTGGTAGGAGGGGAATCAATGTTGAGTGAGTATCAACAAGGAGTAACAAAATGTTTGGAGGTTGGATGAAGCAGGGAATTATTTTATTTTCAGATAATTAGCTTTTCATACAAAACTTGGCTTTTAAACAATTTATGAAGGAAAAGAATCCAAACCTTTTCCCATCTGGTTTTCCCCTTTGCTGAAATGACAATAATAATTTTGAGTGGGAATAACAATATTATTATGTATCCTATCTCTAGCCATGTTTTAGAATTCCCAAATGGCTCTGAACATTTTCAAAATGTTTGGAGTTTGGAAAAACCTAAGTGGTAATTTGCCCTTAATTTTCAGAACATGAGATTTTTAAAAATTGAGATGCAATCTGTAATAACCTAGACTTCAAAATGTTGTTATGTAACAGCTATTTGATGTTTGACAAGCTTTTGACACTCTTTAATGAGCTTGTTTATATCTTTAATCTTAGAAATAAATTTACCAAGTATAAATCTGAGCACCAAGTATGATAAATTCAGCATTTTATCCTTGAAGAGGTGGAGGGACATCTAAATTCAGCAAGCTACTTCTTATTTTTCTTAAAGTGAAAACATACCTATATGCTTTAATGATTTCCATCTCAGTGCCTCTTCTTTTACTTTTATCTTTTAAAAAAAAAAAACAACAACAACAAATTAACAACCAACCATTTTCCTGTTACTAGAAACTTCTAGATGTTTGTGGAGAAGAGTTTCATGATCTAAAGTCAGGAGACCTGGATACAAGTGTCAAGGTAGTTGTCATAAAAGCCATTTTCCTCTCATGTCATTAGATTCCATGACTCATTCATTCATTAAATCAATGAACATTTATTGACTGTCTATTATGGTGCTGAGAATTAAAAGAAAAACAAACTTGATCCTGCCTTTCAACCAGTTCATAGTAAAGTAACACAGTCTGACATCTAGCAAAAAGGAATTTTTAGAAGGGGTTAAGTATGATGATGGAAATGTGAGTGGGTATTTAGGAACTTTACCTAGAGGAATACTTAGGTCACCTTAAGTCTGAAGATAGATGAAGGGAACATTTTCTTGGAGATGATGATACTTGAAGGATAAGTAGGCATCAGCTAGACAAAGGCAGGTTGGAGAGAAGGTGAACATTTTCAGAAAGAGAAGATGTGTGATGAAAGGCATAAAGTGAAGACACAGCATTATATAGGGAACATTATAAGCAATTCATGTTAATATAGGAAAAATTGCAAAGCAGGAAGTGGGAAAAGGGAAGGCTGGAAAGGTGTGCAGGAACCAGAAGGCTGTGAGAGATACTTTCCCTTGTAGATAGCAAAGATTCTGCCTTCCCAACCTCACTGCCACTTCATTTATTAGTATGGTTCTAGGGTATTTACTGAAGCCAAGCTTCTTTCTCTTATTCAACTGAACCGAAATAGTTGAGAAGCTTTTTTTGTTTCAACTGAACACAATTGTGAATTAGCAAAGGGTTTGTCAAAGGAGTTCAGCAAAGTCTTACCGTGGGATTGTTCCACCCTCAGTTTAATTTTCCTTCCATTTTCATAAGGTTAACTATTTCCTAAATAACACAGACTTAAGAATCAGCTGAGTAATCTGTTACTTTTATACTCTCAGATACATACAAAATTCTGGGTATTAAAACCAATTTTCCTCCTCTTCCTCCTTCAGGTCCTCCTCCTTCTTCTTTTACTTAAAAAAGTTTCCTATTAAGATGCAAATTCTTGAAGTAGAATTCATTAAGCTATTATCAGATAATGGCAGCATGAATTAGTTGACTTATTAGTTGCCCAATATAAAGAGTTGACTAATTAGTTTGCCCAGAAGGGAAATGTGCTTACCATCCACAATCAAGTGGCCAGAGGTGGAAAAAGGCCTGGAAGTATGAGAAGGAAGGACCAAACACTTGCTCTGCCTTTTCACTGCAGAGCACCAGTTTCAGCCAATATGGCTTTTTCTAGTAAAGCAGGCGAGGGTCAAAAAGTGCTTAATGCTTTTCTAAAAATTTTGGCCATGCTGAGCAGTGTTTATACCCAGCCAGAGATGAATCCACACCCTCTACACTGGAAGCATGGAGTATTACTACTGGACTTCCAGGGAAGTCCAAGAAATGCCTAACATTTTTAAAGAAAATAATGGAAGGTTCTATTATTCAGAAGGCTCCCCTGGTGGTTCATATGGTAAAGACTCTGCCTGCAATGCAGGAGACCAGAGTTCAGTTACTGGGCTGGGAAGATCTCCTGGAGAAGGGAATGGCAACCCACTCCAGTATTCTTGCCTGGAGAATGGCACGGACAGAGAAGCCTGGTGAATACAGTCCATAGGGTCACAAAGAGTGGGACACAACTGAGCGAGTAAAACACACACATACATTATTCAGAAGCAGGTGAGTTCAAAGCCACTAAATAAAAGCGTATTTTCTTGTTATGAATACCAGCAATACAGTCTTGGACAATAATGGAATGTTTGTCTTGTTGGTGTGCTAACCTATCTAAGTGACCTGGTAACAAAAGTATTTGTGTGTCTCTATGTTGGGGAAACTGATCTGAAATTGGAGCATCTGTAGTCATCCTCATTTATAGGATGAGTGTTTTCTGCCTCCCAACACTCCCACACCTTAGCTTAAATGAGCAGATAGATCCCCCACACCTTGGCAAAATGTGGAATACATTTCTCTCAGAATTCCCCAGGAGGAGAGGTGGGTTCACAAAAGAACTTGAAGAGGGTGCTACATGGAAGTCTGAAGAAAGAGAGAAAGGTGGGGGCTATTTATAAGATAGGGAAGGAGAGCGCGTACAAGGGGAGCATTTTCATCATGTTCAGTTCAGTTGCTCAGTCGTGTCTGACTCTTTGTGACCCCATGAACTGCAGTATGCCAGGCTCCTCAATCTTTCCCAGCATCAGGGTCTTTACCAATGAGTCATCTCTTCACATCAGGTGGCCAAAGTCTTGGAGTTTCAGCTTCAACATCAGTCCTTCCAATGAACACCCAGGACTGATCTCCTTTAGGATGGATTGGTTGGATCTCCTTTCAGTCCAAGGGACTCTCAAGAGTCTTCTCCAACACTCCAGTTCAAAAGCATCAATTCTTCTGCACTCAGCTTTCTTTATAGTCCAGCTCTCACATCTATACATGACTACTGGAAAAACCATAGCCTTGACTAGATGGACCTTTATTGGCAAGGTAACATCTCTGCTTTTTAATAGGCTGTCTAGATTGGTCATAACTTTCCTTCCAAAGAGTAAGCATCTTTTAATTTCATGGCTACAATCACCATCTGCAGTGATTTTGGAGCCCAGAAAAATAAAGTCAGCCATTGTTTCCACTATTTCCCCATCTATTTGCCATGAAGTGATGGGACTGGATGCCATGATCTTAGTTTTCTGAATGTTGACTGTGTCAAAAAATGATTAAGTCAGAGAGAATTCCTATGACTTAGAAGACCTCTAGTCTTCACTGCCCTACAAGGCTAACTTCATGGACGCACTACCTATGCAGTCTTATTATTTTTCTTTGACCCTATGTTTGATAAATGACAATAAGCATGACCAGAGGAGACATGCACAATGTCGCAGAATGCAAGCATGTTGCATTTCTTTATCTTTGCCTAATACTTTGGCCACCTGATGCAAAGAGCTGACTCATTGGAAAAGACCCTGATGATGGGAAAGATTGAAGACAGGAGGAGAAGGGGATGACAAAGGATGAGATGGTTGGATGGCATCACCAACTCGATGGACATGAGTTTGGGTGGACTCCGGGAGTTGGTGATGGACAGGGAGGCCTGGTGTGCTGCAATTCATGGGGTCACAAAGAGTCGGACATGACTGAGCGACTGAACTGAACTGAACTTGCTTCTAGTGTTCAAGATGCCCCATGAAAACAATTCCTCCAGACCACAAGGAGTGGGATTCACTGATACTGAAAACAAGCTCAAGGTAAGCTTGTTATATTTATGTCTGAGTAAGCAATGGCTCTGACAACCACAAAAGGTCAGGCTTTCTGTCTGAGCTAGAGTTTGCTTCAAATACATAAAAGAAGACAATTACCATACCCTTTACTGCACTAGCTAACCACTTATGCTAAAAACGATGTCAGTCAGTCCTTTTTACTCATCAATAACTAAAAGTAGAAAGTGTTGGAAGAATGTACACAGAAATGAAAATCAAAAAATGGTAGCTTTGCACAATGTAGTAAGAATAAAATACATATGCAACAATGAGCTATGAAATATGAATTATGTGGTTTCAATGATTCTGCATACAGGTTCAGTGATCTTACATTTGCATTTAAAACTGGTATTGTAGAATATAAAGAATACTAAAAGCCATGCTAATTACTACAATTTTAAATTTATCTTTAGTTAGAACAACATTAAATAACAATAACAACAAAAAATCCACCGTGACAATTTGGAAGAGACTTTCAGAAGAAATAAAGTTTTACATTGTAATAGCATTAATAACATTTTTCCTGATTTTTGAACAAGAGGTCCCACATTTTTGTTTTATACTGAACTCTACAAATTATGCAGTCAGCCCTATGACTCTCTTTCTTGAGATTTACCTGAATAATCAGTTTAAAAAATATATCTTAACAGAACATGTTTGGTCTAGTAGGATTTTGCTCTCCAGCATGGCTTATATCACCCATCCCAGTCACCCTGTTTCTTGTCATCGGTATTTCTGTTGGTGAAGAGAGCATTGCACCCCAACCCCTACTCTTAGGCATTATAAATTAAGCTGTCTCTTGTTAACTGAACCATAGGGAGATCCCCTTGACTTGAGCAGCAAGAGGCTAAATTTTTTAAAGGTTTCTACAAGTAAACAAAGTATAACCTTAAAAAGAGACAAAAGGAAAGGCCCAGTCCACCACTGCTTTTAAATTGAATATATTTGGCATATAATATTGTATAAGTTTAAGGTATACAATGTGCTATTTTATTTATATGTTGTAGTATGTTTGCTGTTGTAGCAATATTTAGTACCTCTGTAACACAAACATCCTTTCTTCCAGTCCACCAGCCTTAACACTTGTGATTAATTTCCCTCCATCCGCATATAGGGGTCTATATATTTAGCTCTGGTAGTTTAGTTGTGAAGTTGTGTCCAACTCTTGTGACTCCATGGACTGTAGCCTGCCAGGCTCCTCTGTCCATGGGATTTCCCAGGCAAGAATACTGGAGTGGGTTGCCATTTCCTTCTCCAGGGGATCTTCACAACCCAGGGATCAAACCCGAGTCTCCTGCACTGCAGGCAGATTCTTTACCAATTGAGCCACCAGGAAAAATTTCACTAAAAACAATCAAGGCTGACCTAACAAAGTTCATGCTCCTAGCATCTTGCCTCCAAGATGTTCAAGAAATACTATCTCTACTAGTTAAGATTTTATTTAATTGCAAGTGACAGAAAGCTCCCCCAAATAGTGACAATAGCAAGTTCAAAGTACTTTTCTCTTTAATTTGTACATCTGAAAGTAAGACTTACAAACTGGAGAGAAAGTAAGAGCCTCCCTGGTTCCTTCTATTTTGTTGCTCTGCAAGCTACAATCTCCATCCCAAGGCTACCATGAGATTCAAGATGTCAATAGGCATCTATATAGCTTATCTGCAGAACAGCAGAAATACTCAAAAGGAAAAAGGGAATGCCCCCTTTCTTTAAGAAACTTCTAGAAATTGAACACAACACTTCCACTTACATCCTGCTAAACTGAATTTAGACACACAGCTACATAAGGTGCAAAAGAGGATGGAAAATGTAGTACTACATTCTTGGCTAAAAATAAAGGGTTTTGTTTCTAAGAAAAGTTAGGAGAATGGAAGTTATGGGAAACCATCACTATGCCGTATTTTCAAGCCACTCATAACCTTTCTGAAAAGAGTTCTCAGTGCCTAATACATAACATTAATGGTAATTAATGGATACTATTCACTTGGTTCATGAATAGCAAATATTTAAATGTATAAAGCTGCCTAATTTCTCTAATGCCTATTCATTTTGGTTAGTAAATCACAAGCATAGAAAAAAGAATATAATTCAAATGCAACAAATTAAAAAAATAATCACACTATGTTGTATGTTTTAGAAACTAGATATATTTTCTAATATCACATATCTTTAAAGTGAATTGTAGCTGAAAATGATAGACAAATCATGTGCACAGATAGCTTTTTTTAAGGGAGCTTTCCAGAAGACTGACTTCTGGACACAAATTCAGAAAATCTTCTCTGGGCTCAAGAATCAGAATTTTCAGCAGGTGTCTGGGTAATTACCATGAGAAACACAACCACAAGACATAGTGGATTGGAATATGTTTACTTGTAGCTTACTCCCAGGAATCCCAGCACAGGACACTATCTTTAAAAGTTATGTCCAGAATATCATCTTTCTTCCTATACCTTTCATAAATTACTGCTAACTCCAGGCCCTTGTTTTTGGAGTTTCCTCTCTGTTAGCCAGGTCTTCCCTAGTGGCTCAGTCGGTACAGAGTCTGACCGCAATGTGGGAGAGCCAGGTTCAATCCCTGGGTTGGGAAGATCCCCTGGAGAAGGAAATGGCAACCCACTCCAGTATTCTTGCCTGGAGAATTCCACAGACAGAAGAGCCTGGTAGGCTACAGTCCATGGAGTCACACAGAGTCAGACAAGACTGAGTGATTAACACTTTCCCTGTTAGCTACTACTTCATATTTTTGCTTGTTTCCTGATTCTTCCCCAAATAACACTCTGAAGATCACCACAGCACAAGTAAAGAAGCATGAAAAGCCTTAATGAACCACGTGGAGAACTTCTGGGTTGGCAAACCAAAAGTGAGAAGGAAATGGATGCTATTTGCCAATTCATTCATTCATTTGACCACTAGATTGGTGAAACAAATTTCTTTACTCATTGTGTTACTAGGACAGCTAATAAATATTTATCATAATGTAGTACTTGTGCAATGTTTCACTTCCAATAGAATATACTAAGAACTGAGTTTAAATGTTGATTTTGTCTTATGAGTCAATGTTTCCTAAAGTGTGCTACACACAACTTATATTGTTGTTGCTCAGTCACTAAGTTGTATCTGACTTTTTGAGACCCCATGAACTGCAGCACGCCAGACTTCCCTGTCCCTCACTATCTCCAAGAGTTTGTTCAAACTCATGTCCATTCAGTCAGTGATGCCATCCTAACATCTCAACCTCTGTTGCCCCCTTCTCTTGCCCTCAATCGTTCCCAGCATTAGAGTCTTTTCCAATGAGTCAGCTCTTCACATCAGGTGGCCAAAGTATTGGAGCTTCAGCTTTAGCACCAGCCCTTCCAATGAATATTCAGGGTTGATTTCTTTTAGGATTGACTGGTTTGATCTCCTTGCAGTCCCAGGGACTCTGAAGAGTATTCTCCAACACCACAGTTCAAAAGTATCAGTTCTTTGGTTCTAAGTCTTCTTTATAGTACAACTCTCACATCCATACATGACTACTGAAAAAACCATAGCTTTGACTATATGGACTTTTGTCAGCAACGTGATGTCTCTGCTTTTTAATACATGTCTAGGTTTGTCATAGCTTTTCTTCCAAGAAGCAAGCATCTTTTACTTTCGCGGTGGCAGTCACTGTCTGCAGTGATTTTGGAGCCCAAGAAAGTGAAATCTGACACTGTTTCCACATTTTCCCCATTTATTTGCCATCAATAGGTAGGACCAGATGCCATGATCTTTGTTTTATGAAGTTGAGTTTTAAGCCTGCTTTTTCACTCTTCTCTTTCACCTTCATCAAGAGGCTCTTTAGTCCCTCTTCACTTTCTGCCATTAAAATGGTATCATCTGCATATATGAGGTTGTTGATACTTCTCCTAGAAATCTTGATTCCAGATTGTGATTCATCCAACCCAGCATTTTGCATGATGTACTCTGCATAGAAGTTAATTAAGCAAGGTGATAATATACAGCCTTGATGTACTCCTTTCCCAATCTGGAACCAGTCCATTGTTCCATGTCTAGTTCTCACTGTTGCTTCTTGTCCTGCATACATGTTTCTCAGGAGGCAGATAATGTGGTCTTGTATTCCCATTTCATGAAGAATTTCCCACAGTTTGTTGTGATCTACACAGTTAAAGGCTTTATTATTGTCAATGAAGTAGAAGTAGATGTTTATTGGGAATTCCCTTGCTTTTTCTATGATCCAGCATATGCTGCCAATTTGGTCTCTGGTTCCTCTGCCTTTTCTAAATCCAGCGTTTTATCTGCAGGTTCTTAGTACATGTATTGCTGAAGCCTAGCTTGAAGGATTTTGAGCATAATCTTGCTGGCATGTGAAATGAGTGCAATTGTATGGTAATTTGAACATTCATATCTTATATACATGAGGTAATTTTAAGTTGTACCTTTGACAATTTTAAATTTGAATAGTTTTGTGTTTATTTTTAGCTTGAGTTTATGACAAACTGCTCTGAATTTCTATTAGTAATGTAAAGCTCTCTTTCACAATAATTTTTAAGTAGAAATGAGGTATTCAATGAAGAATACTGAGAGTGTTTAACCAAAATTAATATCAAATTCTAAGCCTAAGAGTTGAATGAGTTTATCAGTTCATATCTCTAATCCTGTTTCTTCATGTGGTAAAATGGAAATAAAAATAACCAGATCAGAGGATTGTTGTTTTAAATGCAATATTTCATGTATATAATGTCTTCAGTATTGATAACAGTTATTATTAGTATTATTAATGTGAATAAAATTTTCATGTGCATTATCTTGATGTTTAATGTGAAATCTGCCTAGACATTGAAAGAGGATTACCAGGGATTACATAGAAAAACTGGCTTCTTAAAAGATGAGATATTAAATGTCCATTAATAGGGTATTTGTTAAGTAAATTTTTATGCATCCAGAAATGATCATCTTCCACATAGGTGCCCTTGGGCAAAAATGTTTCATGTGAAAGAGCTAAACCATCACATTCCTAAGGACATTATGGACAAGAGGCACCATGTGAGCCCTGGCCTGCCATCCTCCAGACTTTAATGTGAAAAAAAGTGAAAACGCTTCTTTTTTTTGAGCTATAGCTGACTTTAGGTTTCCATTTTTTTCCAAGCTGAAGATACTCAAAACCCATAGAAGAGGCGATTACAGTATATCATGGTGAGCAGCACTGGTTACACAGAGGAGCCCCCTACCCCTATCTTGGGGGATTTAGAGGAAGCTTCTGAGGAGGTCATAAATAAGAAACAAGATAGGTTCAAGTATGCTTATGTGGATCCAATCCTTACATACATTAAGTAGAAGAGGGAGGGGAAGCAAGGTATAGAACAATGTTTTAATAAATTATCAATGTACAAAAAGATGTGTATATGTATATGTATATATAGTATAATGATTTATCTAATATATTATGTATAACAACATGAAGACAATATATCTCCATATCCAACAAATACACACTACTATATATAAAGTAAATAAAAAGTACCTACTGTATAGCATACAGAACTATATTCAAGATCTTAAAATAACCTACAATGAAAAATATGAAAGAAAAAATATAGAGAAAGAGGAAAATAAAGGAATAGCTGAGTCTAGGTGAGGGGGGCACTCTAAGGACTTAAAAAGGCTTTATAGAGGAACTGAAGGTTGAGTACATTTTTGAAAGGTAAGGGTAACAGACTGACAAAAGGAGGAACAAGTAGCTAGGACAGAAGGAACTATACACAGACAGATACAGAAAAACCTGATTTGGTGAGATGACCTCTTTGTAGAACCATAAACAGCTCAGTACGGCTCAAGCATGAAGTACACGCTAGATGATGGCCCAGTTGTTTGAGTCTAGGCAGGTTGGTGCCAGATCACAGAGAAGCTTAATGTCACACTAAGAGATGGGGTAATGGGGTGTCTCTAGCCAGCTTCAAGAAAGGCAGTCACAGGATCAGGATTGTGGTCTTGAAAGATTGCTTTGACAACAGCGTGGAGGATGGTTAGCTGTGTGAAATAAGAGGTTATTACTGTGGTCTAGAGTAGAAATGAGGAAAAACCCTAAGGAAAGGCAATTGCAGCAGAACGGAAAGGAGGAGGCATGGAGAAGCATTTGGCAATTACAGGAAGAAGAGGGAAATTGCGATGCCATGGCGGACTTCAAAAGATGGCCAAGAGGCATATGAAAAGATGCTCAACATTGCTAATCATTCAGTTCAGTTCAGTCACTCAGTCATGTCCGACTCTGCGACCCCATGAATCCCAGCATGCCAGGCCTCTCTGTCCATCATCAACTCCCAGAGTCTACCCAAACCCATGTCCATCGAGTCGGTGATGCCATCCAGCCATCTCATCCTCTGTCGTCCCCTCCTCCTCCCACCCCCAATCCTTCCCATCATCAGGGTCTTTTCCAACGAGTCAACTCGTCACATCAGGTGGCCAAAGTATTGGAGTTTCAGCTTCAACATCAGTCCTTCCAATGAACAGCCAGGACTGATCTCCTTTAGGATGGACTGGTTGGATCTCCTTGCAGTCCAAGGGACTCTCAAGAGTCTTCTCCAACACCACAGTTCAAAAGCATCAATTTTTGGTGCTCAGCTTTCTTCACAGTCCAACTCTCACATCCATACATGACCACTGGAAAAACCATAGCCTTGACTAGAAGGACCTTTGTTGGCAAAGTACTGTCTCTGCTTTTTAATATGCTAT